>NC_135658.1:50371081-50677152 GCF_964188315.1 Podarcis muralis
GAGATAAGACTGCTGATTAATGGATCTCTGGGACCGGAGCGACGGGCGGGACAAATAAATCAAGTGATGAAGCGCCATTAAGAGACTGGTATGTTTGGAGTGAAGAAGGGAGGTGGAGGAAAAAACTTTTCTTTTCTTTGCCTTATGTGAGTATTAATAACCCTCCACCCCAAAGAAAGAAGAATCATCACATTTTATTAATCACAAGCAGGAATTCAAGAACTGTGGGGGGGGGTGAATTAATGATCAAAAAGAGGATTGGTAAATATTGGAGAATGGAGGAAAATTCTATGACGCAGTTTTAAATGGCGTCTCGCTAAGACAGGCTTGTCTAAGAAAGACGGGAGGAGGAGGACCAGGATCATTGGAATGTGAATGATTATTGGAATGCGATCTTAACCTGGTAGAGCCCTCTATGAGATATTTGGCAAGCCTGGGAAAATTAAAGGGCAGACCGAGGATAAATTTTTGAAGGAGGTGTAGAATGGCAGCTGTCCCTATGAGATATAACTTTTGGAGTGTGTAAAACCCACAGAGACGATGTTTGTTTCCAACCCGCTTATGAAGATTATCAGAGATCGCAAAGAAAGGAATATATGACAACAACAACAAGAAGATGAAGAAAGTAATAAAGAGACTATCTGGACAGAACTGGATAGAACTGTTTAATTAAAGCAGTAATAGAAGTGACGTTTGGACCCTCGTTCGGAGCTTGATGTATGGGTACCCCCAACAAAATTTAAAAATCTGGCTGTATAATTTGGAACTAATGTGATTTGGAAATAATGTGATTTGATTGGCCTGTTAATAAAAATTATGTTTTTTTAAAAAAGGAATATTCAGGACTGTAGGAGCCAACTCCTAGGGGCTGAGGTCTCATTGCCCTCCACAAGGCTGATGGCTATTGCCATTTAAATAGTGTTTGTGTGTGCACCAAGTTTTGTGATTGATTATGCAGGGCAGGGCTTACCTGCTCCCCAATATTTTATTCAAGATGACACCCCTGTTAATAACAAAGAAAATACATCTTCACACAGCACCTAGTTAAAATATGGAATCTGCTCCCACAAGAGGTAGAGATGGTCTCCACTGTCAGAGGCAATATGCATCTGAATATCAGTTGATGGGGATCACATGTAGGGAGAGGGCAGTTGTGGGCTCAGCACCAGCCTGTTCTAATTATGGGCTTCCTATAGTATGGATGGCCACTGTGAGAACAGGATGTTGGATTAGATGGGCCTTTGCCTGATTCAGGTTCTGAGAGAGAGAGAGAGAGAGAGAGAGAGAAGGAAGGAAGGAAGGAAGGAAGGAAGGAAGGAAGGAAGGAAGGAAGGAAGGAAGGAAGATTTTAAAAACAAGGAGACCAAATGTCTGTGTGCACAAAAATGGTAAGCCCACCCCCTCCAAATTTATTCTGTGCAGTGCAGATTTCAACAGTATTCCTCATCTCATTTATATCCATAATTCACACCACATGTGAATGGGGTAGCAAATTGAGAGCCAACATTTTGTCCCACCTTGGTTCATATAAAGAAGTGACCTGTGACAAAAATTCCTCTCATGCACAACACAGTCCTTCCCTTTTATTTAGTCAATGTCAGGACAATGGATTGTGACAGTGACTTTCAGATATGATGGGTCAGTACAGATTTATGGTTTCAATGTTTGTTTGTTTCCTTCCTTCCAAATTAGGAAGGAACAGTGAATTTTATCACCGCCCTGCCACAATGTATAGATTTTGATATTGTTATGAATAGTCACAGTAATATATACAAAACCAGAAGAAGCAAATAAGCTGACGTTTGTAATAAAAACCTAAGGCAGAATAGCTTTAAATGTAAAATGTAAAAATAGAACATATTTTGTTTTAAGTGAAATTGACTGTGACAAACCCAAAGTGTGCTGTTTTCAAGCACTTTGTTCACATGCCATTAAGTCCATTAAGTCGCTATTATCTCGATTTGGTATTGTGAATGGCTTCTCAAATCCTTGCTGAATCCCCTTTGAAATCATTAATCCAAACATTGCTTTTATGCTTCCTTTGCAAGTTAGGTGCACTTTGTAGCTGTCTTTAAAATGTGTAAAAGTAACTATAATTAATGAAATAACAAATTAAAAACAGACACTCCCCCATCAAAAAAAGGAGGAACCAGAAAAAAATGAACTTGACATTTACAGAAGTATATGCGCATTTAAAGTGATGCATTTCCTGGGAAATCATTTATAATGTGCAGTTCACAAAGTCATAGTTTCACAATTGTAATGGGCTCAGAGTAACATGAAGTTCATCTAGCACTATCCTTGGCAGAATAACAATACCTTACAGAAGCAAACAGCCCTAGAAGATTAGCCCACACAATAGCACAGTAAAGCCTATCATAAAAAGAATTGGCATCACTTCAAAAATTGCAGAGTACAGCCCCCTAAATACAGATATACTGTTACCTTCAGTGGAATTCTGGTAATCTGAGGATGAAAATATACAGCCAGTTATAGATGGGGAGGGGAGAGCAGACCCCACAATATAGCAACTCTCACCTATCTTCCCCACCAACATGCTGAACAAATCCCATCTGTTTACTAATGTTCAGATTAATGATGAAAAATATTGATCATTTGAATATGGTTATTTGCACTGGTGAGCTATGATCCCAGAGAGAGCATTCAATCATTTTATCACACAAACCCCCACCTAATCTGTGGTGACAAAAATCAGACTGTATTGAGGGTGGGGAACCATGAAAACAAAGTGTAAAAATGGCTTTTCATGCTTTCCTTTCATATCTCCAGAACTTTGTGGTTTTCACTCACAGCTTTCCAGTTGTGTGACAGGATACCAGATTTTTCTGACATGACGCCCTATTATTATTTCAAATGTCTTCTGAAAACTGTACTGTTTTGACAGGGCATTACATAGTTGTTGTTGTTATTATTATTATTATTTAAAGTAACCAATATATATTAATATTTTTACTTATGTCTTACAGCTACTTATATAATCATTTTATTGTGCTTTGTTTTATATGTCGTAACCCACCTTGCTATATGTTATTTCAGAGCTGGTTATAAATTTTAAAATGAATGAATATATAAAATTCATGTGCATGTGGGCTTCTGTCTCCCCATGATTCCCCCATGAAAATGGCGAGAAATACCACCAGAATACCACCCCAGATTTAAGCCCACAATTTTCCAAGGTTAATGGTGTTGCAAGCTGATTTTTTCCCTGAAAGCAGGCAGCACAGAAATGAGTACTAAAAGTCCTGCTAGATTTCCAAAAGTGGATTTTACATCATGGGAAAGACCATGAAAAATATATGAAAAAATTATCAGGTAAGGAAATGTCAGGAAAATGCAAATGGGCAGTTTCTACACTGTCATGTGTTTTGTAGGAAATGCCCTGTGTCAATGAAAAACAACAACACAGTCATCACAGGCCAATAGCATTTACTATCTCATTTTAACAAAATTTCTCTCTAGATCAGGATTGGGGCTGGCTACATTCCCTCATAGCCAACCTTTTAAGGGCTACATACAGTGCTGGGTGTTCCCAGAGATATTTTTCTAGAAAAGAGATGGCAGAACTCACCATGAACACCTCCCCCTTTTTTCTTTTAATGGCAATGGTGCCCACCTGAGAGGTGCCAGAACTGAGTTCTGGTGAGTTCCAGCTGAAAAAGAGCCCTGGGTGTCACAAAAGTGGAATTAGCAAGACTCTCCATCCTCAATGTAGGCAAGCAAGAGGCATTATCACAGTTCAAGGACAAATTCTAGCATGGTAAAATTGCTAGAGAAGGGTGCATAGCAGAGGCAATAAGGGGAGAAGGTATGATCTGGAAAGAGTCTCAGGGGCTGAATAAAGAGGCCAAGAGAGCTGAATTTGCCTCTAGGCCTGGGGTCCCCCATCTTGGCTCTAGATAAAGGCACACCTGTATGTCTTGTTTTGTCTGACACAGCACAGACTGTGATTAATATGATCAGGCAAGTTCATTTCTCATTCAGACTACCAGCCCATTTGTCTCTTTGACCTCTGTTGTCCATCCTCTGCTCCTCTCATTTTACCTTCTGGTTTTCTGTCAGTTCCCAGAGTTGTCCTAATTCCTGCTCATTATTCTGAATGGCTTGTAAACTTTATACATGCTGCAATACTGACCCCTTGCAAGTACTTTGATGGGCATCAATGGGCATCCAAGTCTGTTAAAAATGACCAAGGATGTGAACAACAAACTTCTGCTTCATATAAATCATGGTTGCCTGGTTGTTTTGCCATTTGCAAAAAAATACCTCTTTCTTTAGATAAACCTTTTTATGTCAATTCTATCAAAGGACTTTGACAAATCATCTAGACATTTCCACATGTCTATATGCTTTCTGTCACCATCAATTATCATAAATTTATTGTCTTTCCACCATCCCAAAACTCACACAATCCCTAAAAAATATGTAAATCAAAATCAAGACCTATCCTGATATATTGAACATGTTTAATCCTCTGGCCTATGCAATTATTATCTCTGCTATTAACTCTGTACATCCATCAGAGCTTGGCTGCCCAAATATCAACATGTTTCCTTTTTTGCAGCAATGGCTGTAAGGTTTGCTCTTCTTTGTCCCTGAGCATATGACAACTCCTATCAATATATCATATCTCATCATCTATTTGGCCTTCACTGGACAGCATTTCCTTGAATGCAGGGTGCCTAGTTGTGTATCACTTTACTTCCTATTTTTGTGGATGCCTCTTGAGCCACATTCTTTTTCCCACTTAACTGTGCAGTTTCTCCATTCCACACCATATTCACAGAATTAGATTTGGAAATGGGTTAATGTCAAGGTAGAAAGGTTTATCTCCATCTGGGAAAGCTTCCTCACAGTTATTTCAGTTTAGTGGCAGCTTCAGCAAGTTCTTGCTGCCACTCCCAACAGGGAGTCTTTAACAATTCATAGAATAGCTGGACAGCTTCTTTATAGAGAGCTGTGAATTTGCTACAAAAGCCTGTTTTTCCAATAAAAGTCTTTCCCATCTGTAGCTAATAGCAGTGTAAGCTCCCATTCCCAACTGAATCTCCAGAAAATACACACTGAGTTCAGTTAGCAGAACTTCGCCACCATGTACTTTAAAGGGTAAAAAAATCATGTATTTTAAGCGCCATGATCTTGTCATGTGACATGTGTGGGAGCATGGACGGGAAGACATGCAGCCTGGTTTGGGGACTCCAACAACATGTTGGAGAGTAGGTAAAAATGGTGAAACAGAAAGAGGGGTGAGGAGAGGACTTCATACACAACTGCCCTCCAGACCACTGAGAGCTGCCGATGCTGTCTGCCATTTGAGGCCTACAAGTTTAAAGGAACATCCTGTTAAAGAAAGAGGACAGAAGTTGAATCCAACTGACCACAGAGCAACTCAAAACAGATCAGGCTCCTTACTGAAGTGACAAGTACAGATTGAAATCAAATCAGTACACACTCCTAGTCTAGAGGAGTGTGTGTGACAGATCCTAATTTGCAATGGTTCCATGACATATTTAATTGCATTTAAGTGTGTGTATTGTTATATTATTTAAGAACGCTTTTAGAGCCATTATAATTCTATCTGAATTCAAAGCTCTATTGTTTCCTGCACTATTTACATATATTAGCATAATTTAGTCTAGAATGTTATGCAGTTCATTTGTTCTCGGAAAATAAAATGTATAAAGTTATAAATAATGAAATTATATAAAAAAACAGAATAAAAATAAAAACATAACGATTTTCAGTTTTATTTTGATGCCTTTATTCCTTTGTAAAGTATATAATTTGCAGTACTGTATAACACGCACCAAATCAACTGAACTCTCATTAAACTGCTGCATTTACTACCTTTTGAAAAATATATAGTCTTCAGGAGCACTGTATATTACACCCCTGGTAGTATTGATACCTGGAGTCAAAAGAATGTTTTCTATGAATGGGAGATTAACTTTTTAGACTGTGAACTGAGATGTATTAGTATTTGAAAATGTCATCAAGAATCAAGAACATGTTCATATTTATAGTTATAAGAGTGGTTAACATCTGGAAATGGAGTCTAAAAAGTGCTTTATAAAATGGTAGGGGATCTGCTGTTCAAAGAACATTGTCAGATATCCCAATGGCAAAAATCCAAAGACCCAACTTGGTGACACAGCTTGTAGGCATCAAATGATTGTGAGGGCTGAAAGCAGGTGCTAGTCAGTAATAGCAATTGCTGAGCTCGCATGACGTAGTCCCTAGTGCAGACCCATTTTAAATATAGGAATCAAAATGGGAATGCCAAATTTTCATCACCACAGTTACCGTAGTTTATTTGAATTTTCTGTTCTGTTACTATTAATAAAGTGATCCTAATCAAATTTCATTTACATCAAATTCCATTTTCTCATTAGAACTTGGTTCAGTGCATCCTATAACTAATGAGAGTTGATCTAATAATTACCTTTTTACACATGTCTGTGAAATGTAATCAATTGCTACCATCAGGAAGTCGATGTTGATGTTGAAACCTCTAAATGCCTGGAGACAATAATAAATGCTTATTAGAAAAAGAAAAGTATTAAATGCTATTTTCATTATAACTTGGCTTAGCCACAGGCAACGTTGCTTCCATTCTACTGCAGTTCAGTTCCCCCCAAATACTAAATAAGTTATCTCACTGTCCACTACATAATTATTTATGTGAG
This sequence comes from Podarcis muralis, assembly GCF_964188315.1. Taxonomy (NCBI): domain Eukaryota; kingdom Metazoa; phylum Chordata; class Lepidosauria; order Squamata; family Lacertidae; genus Podarcis; species Podarcis muralis. The sequence goes on from NC_135658.1 coordinate 50,377,786, forward strand.
TTATGAATGAAAATAATGATGTAACTATTCCCATACCACTTATTTCCATTTGAAGGGAACATTAAAATGATATAAAAAACAAGTCATTTATTATGCATCGGTTGCAAGCGCTTCCTCCCCCTTTTCTTTCAAAAGCACATTGTGATCAAATGCCAAATGGATTAGCTGAATTGATTTCCTTTGCAGAACTGGGTCAAAAATGTGAACAGTGGCAGCTTCCGCTTTTCAGTTCCAGTGGAATTCTCTGACATTCCCCCTACAAACTAATCAAATGTGTAAGAAGTACAGAATCTCCTCTTTGCAAGTGAAATTGATTTGATAGGAAGAACAAAGGGGGCACATAATCGCTATAATACTCTTTCCTATTTAACTTCCTGCAATTCTAACCCCACTTACCTTGGAGTAAGCCCAATTAAATTCAGTGGAACATTTGGTTAATATTTTGTCTTAAGAGTCTAGACAGTAGGATATTCTTGCTTAGAGCAGAGCAGTGAGTCTTTTGTTTCCCTTTCAGGTCTTCTGTGATGTAATTTTCTATGCACATTGACCTTTGATATGAAGGCAAGAGTAACCAATTGATGCACTGAGGACTAGAACCCTATTCAGCCTTTCTGATGGCACAGAGGGCCATCCTAGAAGACTCAGGCACTAATGCATGCACCAGCAAGAAAGACCACTACATAATAAGAGAAGCAGAGATTAATACTAATCTATAAAATAAAAAATGTGGAACAGGTTCTGAAGTTTAGAATAAATAAGCCTTGTCTAAAATGTGTGCTGGTTACTACTGTAGCCAAGATATATATTGACAAAGAATAAAATATGCTGCAGGAGGTGTAGATAAGATGCCTATGTTCATTTGTTATAATAAAGCTTGTTAACACAGCAGAAATAGAAAATTCTGTTCCGTGTACTAATAGTATTTTATTTATGGCCACCTTTCTTCCTTTGTTCAGTCGTTCGTTCCCTTTATCCCATATATATTTTTGTTTTCAAAATCAGGCTTTCGAAATCTGACTGCATACCTAGTAATTATGGCATTATCTTGAGAGTTGATTCCAACTCTTTTTCAAGCTTGCGTTTCCATTGAAGCTAAATCCACTCTGAGAGCCTAATCAATACCATGAGGATTTATGCCCATTGCTGTAGATCATAACCGCAAACAACTTAAAACCTTTTGTTGTGATTCAAAATATGTCCACACCAAGCAAGAAAAGGAAAAATAATACTCTTGCTTCAATAACAGATAAACAGATACTTTGTAAAAAAATACCAGAGCATATAGCACACAGGGTGAGGAGGATTAGGAAAGCCATCCACATGAGCCTATTGATCTCTACATCTGACAAATTGGTCTTTGAAAATGCTTGAGACTACAAAAGAAGAAGAAAGTTGTTGAACTAACGTTTTCTTAAGCTATTCAGAAAGGCTCCAATCTAAGCTGTACCTTTGATTTGAATATGCTAAGCTATGTAGCTAAAGCAGACAAATGAACATTAGTTTCTTCTCAGACTCCTTTATAGATCTAATTTTCTAAAGCATAAGATCAAACTCCTTAATAGAAAGAGGCTAACATTCTATTTTCCTTACATCACTATAATCCAAAACTTCACTTTCTGGGTTTCATAAGGCTTCTGCCTCTTTAGAAGCATGGACTACTATAATTTTGTCCTGGCATTGCTGGAATCATCACTATGTGGATGTCAGCAGGAGCTCAGTTTAGTCTCTAAAATATACTTAAATATACTTTATATAGTACAGGAAAATCTACAGAAACAGCTCACCATAGCTATCCTTTAATTCTTATGTACAACCAATAAATTATCATCATCATTACAGTGGAGCTTTAAATTTTGGGCTTTAAAATTTCAGTGGCACCCCTGTGCTCTGCCAAACTTCAGCACCCCGCCCGCCTCTCACATTCTGTTGTTTGTCATTGTTGCAACCTCGTCGGTGGCACCCTCTTGGTTTAGTGCCCAGTGTGGGCAAATCAGTTGTGCTCCCCTAAATCTGACTCTGACAAACATTTCTATGGTAGCACCAAGGTATTTGTTATTTTCCTGGAATGCTAAATGGAATGTAACCATTTGAAGCTGACACTACCACGTTCTGTTGGCACATTTAACCTACAAAGTAGCATTCAGTTTCCAATAGGGTAGCTGTGTTTAGTTATTGTAGCCAAAGCATCAAAGTATCATCTTCAGTTGAGAGGCTCGTATTTATAGGTATGTATGGGCATGCAGGAGGCAGTGGAAGACAGAAGTGCCTGGCGTGCTCTAGTCCATGGGGTCATGAAGAGTCGGACACAACTAAATGACTAAACAACAACAACAATGGGCATGTGAGTAATAATATCCCAGACTTCAACATGCTCTTGACACAATAATAATGCATTACTGGCAAATAGACTACAATAGCATTGCCCAAATAATTTCCCCTAACTTCGTTCACTATTTGACCATCCTTTGACCATCTTTGCAGACCACTGAGCTAAAGATTCTTCCCCAGGGCAGAAGATACAGTTGGAAGCTGCAGGAGACATTGAGCAAAGCCTTCACAGCCAACCTAGTTGAATTGCAGGGAGCCATTTGTTTTTGTTTGTTTGTTTATTGCACAACTTTGAATCCAGTTCCCACTTCAAAAAAGAAATGTTCAGAAGATGGCCCAAAGGAACAGATTCTGATTTGTAAATTGTGCTGTAATAGACTACGAGAAAAGCACTGATGTCTGATACACAAGGGGGAAAAGAAAAGAAGGGAGATGTGAAAAAGTAGCATGCAGGAACAGTGCTGGCTATTGGTATGATAAACTGTGGTTGATTAGACTGAGCTTATTGCATCTGAACTGGGCCACTGTTACCAGTAATTTACACTGCTAAGGTCACAGTTCTAAGCATGGTTGTGAGGAACTAAGTCCTATTGAACCCTATGGGGCTCACTTCCATGTGAACTTGCTTAGGAGTGCTTTTCACCTAACAAAATTAAAAAGCCATCGGGGAAAGGCACTCAGGTTTCAAGCTCAATGGGTCATGATCTGAGGTAAGTAGGTACAGAACACCATCACCTTGTCCTTGTCCTGATTTCTTTCTTCCCCATCCCAAATGTGAGCTGAAATCTTCTAGAAAGTCAAAATCTGTTACCAGCATTGTGTATGTGAGCAGTAGAATTGAGAAATTGTCCTTGCTACTTTTTATTATTATTTAGGGACAACATATGTCTATTTCAGGGCTAATTAATCTTTGAGTTGTTCTCGCCATTTCATTAATTTGTTGAGAACTTAAAGACACCTCAATTTGTTATGTGTAATTTACATATTGGATTGGATCCAGTCTGTTAGTTGGACTTAGATACCCTTAAAATGAATATGAAAATTTCATTATCCCATTGATTTCTGTGAGAACTAAGTTCAGCTAACTATTAGTCTGTATCCAATCCAAAGTCTCTAAGTCTGCTAAAGTTGAGAAAATTTGCAACATATCATTAGCAAATGATAAGAATGTCAGACTATTACTAATCAATGAAAGTTCCAGATGTCACATTAAAAGATTAAGGAAATTCATCTTCAAGGTAAGAGGCATTTTTACCTACAGCCTAATTAAAGAAAATAGACAAATTGAAATTCATTACATAAAACTAGGTCACACAAGATACGGTAGTGTTCTTTCTTGTTGAAGGTATCCTCCCTCCCCTTTCTCTTGTTGCCGTGTTGCAAAGCAAAGAGAGAGAGAGAGAGAGAGAGAGAGAGAGAGAGAGAGAGAATAAATTTGTTTGCTACCAAAAGTGGAGTTCTCATAGCCTATATATTGGAATTTCACTGATTTTGGATGCTAATGGTTATTATAGATAACCTTGTAGAAGAGCCTTTGGAAACACCAAAGAACAGATCGTAACAGAAGAGTACAGATCCCAGGGATAACAAGTGTCAACCTAGAAAAGGAAAATAGTTCATTGCATGTATTTTTAAGCTTTTTAGACTCAGAACTCACTTTAACCCAACCATTCATTTGAGGATCCATTTCTTAAACTTTTACTATATATTTTCATTGTGGTAATGCTCCTATCGTAACCTACCTTGCATCAAGCTGTGAGCCAGGTGAAGAGCAATGTATGGCCCTGTGTTCTAGTATCATTTGAGAGGTCTATCCACAACATGCATAATTTTCTCACCTCTCACCTTTTTTAAAAAACTAAAAATTCCCAAATGTTATTTCCCTCAGAGGGCTCCAGAATTTGTTTCCTTTTCTAAAACTTTTCCAGCTCTACAATATCCTTTTTGAATTGAGGCAACCAGAATCGTGCACAGAGCTGTATAGCAGCATTATGATATTGGCAGTTATTTTGAATGTCACGCCGCCGCCGCCGCCTCTAGCCTCAATTCTGTCAATACTCAGCTATCCCAGCTTGTATGAAACACATGTTGGAAGTAAGGCAGTGTTAGAAGAAATATAATACACACTTGGCATCAGAATCAGCCTTCTATATTCATGGCAAATTAACATCTTAAGGCAGGAAATTAGTTATAAGCTTCTGTTTGCACCATACGTCAGGTGTCTCGAAAGCAGGAAAGTGTGACTAAAATTCTCTCAGCTAATCATTAGCCGATTCTGACAACAAAAAATATAGTTTCTTCACCAACTAGAAGATCTCACTATGGGAAATCTCAGAGGGGAAATGTATTGCAAGATGAGAATCCACATCAGCAGCAGCATTATAAAAAGCGTAAAAACAATATTTACAATTGATAGCTACACCCGGGGCATTGTGGAGAACACAAAATGGAGGCTAGGTTGTCACACATTTGCTGCTGCTTAGTAAATCGGGGAGGGGAGAGAGAGAGAGAGAGAGAAGGAAACTGTTGCTTTATTTGATAATGGTGAGCTCCACCTCAAGGAACTGTATGGATAATTTTTTCTTTCCTCTAGAGCAGGCATCCCCAACCTTCGGCCCTCCAGATGTTTTGGACTACAATTCACATCATCCCTGACCACTGGTCCTGTTAGCTAGGGATCATGGGAGTTGTAGGCCAAAACACCTGGAGGGCTGCAGGTTGGAGGTGCCTGCTCTAGAAAAATTTGGGGAAATGGTTGCTGAGGTTCCTTTGCCAAGAAACAGAGTGAATAGTGTCGGTGACTATTTGATCCTAGCTGTAACTTTTTTTTTTTGAAAAGTCTAACATGAAGATAGTAAGCAAGAAACAAAAAGTTACATATAGGAAGAAAGATACCAAAATTGATGCTTCAGTTTAGAAATGGGGGAGAAATTCAAAGCTATCTAATTTTCTGTTTCTGCAGCAATATTCTAACTGTAACCCTGCTAGCCTTCAGAATTTGCAATTCTCCAAGCGTTATGATGCAATTCCCCAACCAGATAACATGTACAAAAATGGGGAGGGGAGTGTCCATTAAATGCATATATTAGTGCAAAATAACATAAAATTCATCACATTAGGGAAAATTGCTTGCAAAAATGTTTGCCCAAGCAGGTGCAATATGTGATCCATGACAGCAGCAAAATAACCAGACTGTACCATGGTGTTGGGATAAAATCAAGCCAAAACTTTATTGACAGCAGCAGGCAGGGCAAGGGCTGGCATGGCATTGGGTCCCAGGATCAGTTCATTATTCCACAAACCCCATGTTGATGGAATGGATCCGCCAGGTGTGGCCCACCCCAAACCCAGTATCTTGGGAGTTGGCCAGAGCCACATGTGCATGTAATGAGTATGGGGTGAAACAGAAAAGAATGCCTTCTTGCATCCCTAGTGTGGATTGCATTGGTTTTAAGGAGAAATCCTTGGCATTTTTTTTGTTTGTTTGTTTCTTGCTAAAAAAGGTAAAGGTAAAGGACTCCTGACAGTTAAGTCCAGTTGCAGACGACTCTGGGGTTGCAGTGCTCATCTTCTTTTACAGGCCGAGGAGCCAGTGTTTGCCCACAGGCAGTTTTTCCGGGTCATGTGGCCAGCATGACTAAGCCGTTTCTGGTGCAATGGGACACCGTAACCAGAGCAGCGCATGGAAACACTGTTTATCTTCCTGCCGGAGAGGTACCTATTTATCTACTTGCACTTTTTTTGGCATGCTTTCGAACTGCTAGATTGACAGGAGCTGGGACCGAGCAACAGGAGTTCACCCTGTCGCGGGGATTTGAACCGCTGACCTTCTGACTGGCAAGCCCAAGAGGCTCAGTGGTTTAGACAACAGCACCACCCACGTCCCTTGTTTGTTGCTACCCGAGCTATAATAATAATAATAATAATAATAATAATAATAATAATAATAATAATTTATGACTTACCCAATCCCTTTTATGAATTATGGACCAGCTGCCTTTTGGTCTCATGCAGCCCCCGGAATAACTCACAATCACAAATTAAAAACATAACAACAATAAAAAAACAACACCAAAGCCAAATCTCAATGAAGTCAAGGGGAAATCACTTTTACAAGTGTTCTCATCAAAAGCTTATGTACATTAATTATTTTTTTCCCTTTAATGGAACCATGATCTGTGCCAAAAATTCAACAATTCAAATGCTTTTTATATAGAATATAACTTTGATATTGGGGGGGGGGGAGCAGTCCTACTAATCCATAAAGGAAAGCGTGATGTCCTTTTCTGGATCTCTTATCTTTGGAGATAAATAACCTCCATGGACATGTAATCTACGTGGCAACAGTCATGAATATTAAAAGGACAGATGTGTTTTTCCATCAATAAATTGCAGATCACTGAACAGACATTTCAGCCATTTTTCACATTTTTAAAAAGAAATTAGTGGTGCTGTTTCATGTACTCCAGGGTCAAGTTCACACACTAATAATGCTTCCAGCCTGTTTGTGCAGGTGCACTTCTGTTTCCACAGTGTAGCATTTGGCAGCCTATCTTGCATTTATAAATGTTTAACAAGTGCCCTAACTTAGAAGTTCACGTAGTATATGGCTAATAGATGATAAAAATGTATGACACATTATCTCTCCAAAAGGGCCTTGGTATTTAAAATTATGCTCCTGCAGGTGGAGCATCATTCCAGCTTGGCTGCTAAATGTATCAGGTGTATCTCACCCTTCTGAGAATTCATCTAGACCCCACAGGTTAAACAGGAGCAATGCATGTGCCTTTTAAATGCATTCATCAGTAAAATACATAGTACGTACTCAGGTTTATTTTATTTTATTTTATACCACTTTATATTTTTAATAAAAATCTCAAAGTGGTTTAAAGCATATTAAGTCAATAAATAAATAAATAAAATAATAGCCGGGCAATGTTCCTCCAGGTGGAAAGGGTCTTGCAGTGAGCGGCCTTCATGCCTCACAGCTGGGCGATGTTCCTCCGGCCTCATGAGGAGCCTCTTTTGTAGGGCTGGTGAGTGTGGGCCCCACCCCCTAGGCCAGGTGGAAAGGGCCTTGCAGGGAGTGGCCTTCACACTGTAAAATACAAATTATGTAAAATACAAATTCTTGTGCACACTTTTTACATACTGAAAATGCATTGGAACATCTAGAGAAGATTGTAATCCAACTGGCAGCTATTTTTCCATCCACAAACAAACTCAGGAACATTGTTTTGGATCTGTCCACTGCAAAAGCAATGTAGTCAGAAGCTTGAACATATCTCTCTCTATATAAAAGATAGTAACCATGGTTTTATAGCATCCCTTTTAAAAGTTTGAATTCCTTTCCTTTTTAAAAGTCCTTGCTGTACTTCTACTTGTACTTGTTCACTGCATTTGTAAATGATTAATCCATTGGTGTAGAAGGGTACCTGTGAGATTTCTAGCTACATGCTAGAAATGTTTGGTTGTGCTGCTAAATATGATTGCTTTATTCAGGAATCTTAGAGATTTGATCAAAATAATAGGCCTTCTTAGTAGTGGTGCTTCAGTTATGGAACTTCCTCAGGAAAGCGCATTCTTTTGGTCTCAACTAAAGATGCAGCTTCTGTTTCCTTGGGCATTGGGGGCATACACTGAAGCTGAAGTCCAACAATTTCAGCAGCATTATCGGCTTCCCTGGGCACTTTGGTTTCAGATGTTTTAATTGCTGTTTTGTGATTGTCATGTTTTACCACAGTAAATGTGATGTGAACCAACCTGGGTTTCTATAGGAGGAAGGGCAGAATAGAAATACTACTACTACCACCACCACTACTACTAGGTAAAGGGACCCCTGACCATTAGGTCCAGTTGTGGTCGACTCTGGGGTTGCGGCGCTCATCTCGCTTTATTGGCCGAGGGAGCCAGCGTTTGTCATCAGACAGCTTCCGGGTCATGTGGCTAGCATGACTAAGCCGCTTCTGGCGAACCAGAGCAGTGCACAGAAACGCTGTTTACCTTCCCGCCGTTTACCTATTTATCTACTTGCACTTTAACGTGCTTTTGAACTGCTAGGTTGGCAGGAGCTGGGACCGAGCAACGGGAGCTCACCCCGTCGCGGGGATTCGAACCGCTGACCTTCTGATCAGCAAGTCCTAGGCTCTGTGGTTTAGCCCACAGCACCACGGATACCATTAAAATTGATACAGAACCCAATCACAGTAAACTACTTTGAAATTATTGAGTTTTCAGTCGAAGATATATGTATGCTTAAATTCCTCCCATTGAACCAGTGAGGCTTCAAAGGACTTAACTGATTTTCACAAATGTTAAAACTTACTAACCAAGGTAGTACAGAGTGGGCTATTTCCTTCCTTCCTTCCTTCCTTCCTTCCTTCCTTCCTTCCTTCCTTCCTTCCTTCCTTCCATCCATCCTTCCTTTCCCAAACAAGCTAAACCCCTTACTAAAAAAACACTTTTTTTAATGTATGTGTTTGGTTAGTTCCCCCACCCTCTGATTTCTTTGGGCAACTATTTTAAACACTGGAAAAGATGCCAAAATATTGTTCCCCTCTACTTGAAATGGTATCCTTAGCAACAGACCAACAAAAGGCCATTCACCTGGACCAGACTGCATTATTATAATTTCAATAATTCTATTTTGAGGATAAAATCTTCCACTTACAGTTAACAATGACACTGAATATACAATTTAAATTCCCAAGCAAAGCATTTTGATGTGCTTTATAATCCTATTCAGCACAAGAAAGTAATTCCGATTGAATTATTTTAAAGAGATGTTTCATTTTTTTCATTTTTTTAAGGAGCTTGTCAAGGAAATTTGTAAATAAATGGTAGTTTTAGATAGTTAGCTCCTTTGTTTAAGACATTCAGCCTAAAATATGGTTCTAAAATGCAAATCATTTTTATCTGAACTCACGATGGACACATTTTCCTAAGCTCACCTTATAATTAGTTCAGGTTTTTCTCAGCAAACTCTTGGCAAATATGGTGCCAGTCTTAGCAATTTCTGAGAAAGCTCAGAAGACAAAGCCTAGACCTTAACTCTCCTTCCACCCCCAGAAAATACAGCAATTATGTGTGTGTAAAAAAAAGCTACCATTGCTAACAGTGGAAGCTTTTAAAAGCCAAATGGCTGCAAAATGGCTGGAGAAAGAGATGGAGACCATGGGTCAGTTTTCCCCACTCCTGGGCCTTGGGGAGCATATACACAGCACAACTGCAAGTTTCTTTTTTCCACAAAAAAGTACCTTCATGAAGCAGGAACTCCCATTATTCATCACAGGCCTTGCAATCAGTAACAGAAACTTTATTAGCAATGCCACCACTGTACACTTTCTGGATGGAACTGAACTCTGGCAAGGCCTTCTTTGTAGTGGTCCCCCACTTAGGGAATTCCTATAGAAGTGAAGGTTTTCCGTTCCCTTCATTTTTAACATTTGGGTTATTCTTAACTTTCTTGTTGTTCCAGGTATTTGGTGATTAAAACACGTTGTTTATGGAACCCTGAAAATTTTAGCTGTAAATATATATATTCCATCTTGTTTTGTTTTCTGCCTTGAATTTCTTTGGAAGGAATGATGCCTCCTAAAAAACTGCCAACAGTTACGATACTTTTAGATTGCATTTGAAAGTGGTATTTGCTTAAATCTTTTGTCTGAGAAAGCTCTTGATGTTATTGAAATCTAATGGGAATGCACTATGCTGTATTGCTGACCTAAGATGGAGAGACCAAATTTTGAAACATTTTATGCATTCACTGAGCACAATGAATAATTGACCTGAAATTCAAGGATGTAGTTCAAAAGGACACTTAAATAGCTGAAGTACAATAAGGCTAATGACCTTTTGATAACCACTGATGGAGAGGTAAAATCCCAATGTAAAACATGTTTTGAAGAGGGAGCTGATGGCAGCCTTGCATTAATTATTAAATATCAAGCTATATCTCAAAAGGGCATGCGGATGGATGATATATTTTTAAGGCAAGATGAGAGAGAGAGAAAGAGAGAAAGAGAGAGTTCTCGTCTTAGCCAGAAAGACCAATAAGCAAAGCCTGATTATATGAAATATACATATTTTATTTCCATTGATCAGCAGATTACAAAAGTAGAAACAAAAATATTTAAATATAGCTAAGATTATTTTTAATTTATGAATAGTGATATACCTAAGTATTTCCATGCCAGCTCTATGAGTTTCACACACAGAACAGGGATTTGTTAAAATCCACATATTGTGTCTCAGTTTATGAGAGTATCTAACATTCATAGAATATACAGCACATTGAATTCCACAAACTGTCATCTGTCTTAGATATAGGTACACTGCCAAAGACTGCTATATATAGATGTAGCACCTCCATTAGTGAGACTATTATGGGAAACAGAAAACATTGGGGAGAGAGCTATTTTGGACTAGAATAAACACAACACCATTTTCAAACTGTTAAAATCGGTGTTTTCCTCATACCAAATGACCTAAGAGGGTCACATTGTCTCTGTCTTCAACCAAAAGAAAGCAGTGATCAACCTATCTGCAGCCCAAGATAGGAAAACATGTGGTAAGGAAACACCTAACTTCTTTAAAGGAATTCAAATCTCTATGTCCTGATGAGCTTCACCCAATGGCACTGAAGGAGCTTGTGACTGCAAACTCAGAACCACTGTCTATAATCTTTGATAATTCTTGGACAACAGGGGAGGTGCCTGCAGACCGGAGGCAGGTGAATGTGGTCTCCATTTTCAAAAAGCGAAAAAGAAGAAGACCCAGGCAACTACCAACTGGTCAGCTTGATGTTGATACCAGGAAAGGTTCTAGAGCAGGTAATTAAACAGTCAGTTTGTAAGCACTTAGATGCGTTGAATATCAAGATCCAGGATGGGTTTTTCAAAAACAAGTTATATCAGATGAATCTCATTTCATTTTTTGGTGGAGTTACAAGTTTGGTAGATCAGAAGAATGTATCCACAAAAGTATAATGTCTAGATCAAGATAGTACCGCTGTATTCTGCTACTGTGAGAGGAGGCTGCTGGACTAGCTAGGAATTTGGCATGATCTATCAGGGTTCTTCATATGTTTTTATCACAATGAAGATGGATGGTAAAAATGAGATACTCTGAGTATCTACAAATAATCACTTTAAGGTTCTACGCTGAAGTTGTATCCCCCTGCTCTCATTTTCATGAATCCTTCCTTTCATGATGGCTGTTTTCCATTAAAATTTTGTAGTGGCTACCACGATGGCCTGTAATTCTAACCATAAAATTAGGTTACCGGAAACATGGCAGTTGCTTCTGCCTCACAGTTCTTCCCAAGATCATGTAGTATAACACAGCATGTGACGTGACACTCTCACAATGTGGTGCTATGAAATATGCTACTGGGGAGAAGGGGCGCAGAGTTATATAATGGTAGCATCTTTTTATTTCTTGTACTGTCTAGCTCTGTCATGAACAGGCTTTCAGATTCCATTGATGAATTGATTCCAGGTCCTAGGGACAGTGTGTTTTCTGCAGTGGTCCCACATCATTGGAATGAACCCAGGGTCTGTTGGAGACTGTTGTTACAGCCCTTTAGGAAAACCGTCAGGGCCCATTTGCCTTCTGCAGCTATCTCTTGAGTTGTTTTATTGCATGGCTGCCTAATTATCTTGCATTGCAGGTGTTGGGAACTTTTGGACCTCCAGATATGGCTGAGCCGCAGCTTCTATTACCTCTGTCCATTGGTATTTCTTGTTAGGGTTGATGGGTGTTGTAACTTAAGCAACCTCTGGAGGGCCAAAGGTTCCCCACCCTGATCTGTTTGGTTCTAATACTCATGGGCTAAATGGTGACCGCAGTGCCTGGAAACAGTCAGGTCATGTATCTATAGCAGTGACCAGAGAAGGAATAACCACTGGGAGGAGCGCGGAAAGAAGAAACACCATGGTGCATCTGCAGGAGCACAACTGAACCCCTTCATCTGCCCCAGCTGCAACAGAGCATGTATCTCCTGCATCGGTCTCTACAGCCACAACAGGTGCGGCAACCTTTCCATAAGCACACTCCTCCATTGTCTCCCAAGACAAATGGATGCCAACACCCACCCACCCACCCCCCGATTACTGGTTTTTAGTGAGTGGCGGGTTTGTGTTTTTATTTCATAAGCTGCAATGAGAGATGTTTTCCCCACAAAGATGGCCTCGAAATATTTTAAATATCATTATGATGAGGTTGAAAGGAAATGCAACTCAGCTTACAATGCTGCCCTTTCCATTATCTGGTATTGATGCCCACTAAGCCAACTTTCATTTTTTAAGAGTTCTGATTATGGAGCATGGAATATAGCTCGTTGCTTCTCAAAATAAATAGGATACTTTAGAATCAGACGTCAACATGATGAATTGCTGCTAATGAGCTACATATCAAATACATTTTTCACAAAAAGGAGTATCAGGGAAATTGTAACCTGCACCCATAAATTGGGAAACTAAGTAAATGATTCATTAGGGGTTATTTTTCCTTCATAGGTATTAGCGTATAGATATTTACTGTGTCCAATTTATATTACAGCATTTATGGCCTATATGCAAGTGATTTCATTCCTGTTTTTAACATTTAATGCCCATCAAAATCTTGAAGCACAATCTGAAAGAAAAGCATTGGGTTACAGCCTGGTTGTACAGTGGATGCTGGTCCATTAGGAGGAATAGGGAATTGCCTCACCAACCTCAGTTGTCCCCACCTGCCTGCCTTCTTACCTGCAACTAGTCCAGGGATGTGACGCCTTGGACTCAGAAGAGTAGCTCTTTGGAAATTGTTCATTTTATAACACATTTGTCACATGATTTAGCAAGAAGAGTCTACATAGAGATGCATATGCAGGTGAATAATCAAATGGGAGGAATGCTGAACAATGAAACTTTGAAATATTCACCATATGATTGATGAATCATCAAGAATTGTAAATATGTTATTGTGTTTACAAACAGCTTCCATATTTTGTACAACTATAACATATGCACACAAACACACAAGTTGAAGCCAATTATATGCACTTCTTATTTTGAAACTCATAGGTTTAAGCAATGTGGTTTTTTTGTGATAGTACTCAATGTTACAGAATACTGGGACCTCTTTCTTTTGTTGCTGACCATAGAAGCCATTTTGTGTTGACATCCATGATGCTTATAGCAAGGTAAGTGTACAAAGTCCTGGGTTCAAGCATGTGACACTATGTAGGAATGCAGCTGTATGTTTTTGCAATAAGGTAAAGGTAAAGGTACCCCTGCCCGTATGGGCCAGTCTTGCCAGACTCTAGGGTTGTGCGCTCATCTCACTCTATAGGCCGGGAGTCAGCGCTGTCCGCAGACACTTCCGGGTCACGTGGCCAGTGTGACAAGCTGCATCTGGCAAGCCAGCACAGCACATGGAACGCCGTTTACCTTCCCGCTGGTAAGCGGTCCCTATTTATCTACTTGCACCCGAGGGTGCTTTTGAACTGCTAGGTTGGCAGGCGCTGGGACCGAATGACGGGAGCGCACCCCGCCGCGGGGATTCGAACCGCCGACCATGCGATCGGCAAGTCCTAGGCGCTGAGGTTTTACCCAAAGCGCCACCCACGTCCCTATTGTTTTTTGCAATATCACAGCCTATTTTGTGTTAATGAGAAGGTTGAAATATAGCAATTTCTATATCAATAACTTAGTTTGCTATCTTGTCCACTGCAGGTTAGAGGGTACCAACTTCCATTACAGAAAAATAAATTCATTTTGCAAAACCTCAAATTGCATTCACGGGTGTCGTATGCATTCCTAATGTAGCATTTTTGCACCTTGTGTTTGTGTGTGTGTGTTGAGTCAATGTTTTTATCTTAGCAGCAACAGCAGAAGGAGTAGAAGCAGCAGCACTGATACTTCACATTTCAATCATCCTTCATGGTGAGCACAAGTTATTAACTCATATTTATTTCCTTCAGCTCCTGTGGCTTAGCCATATGTCATCCTCTTGTTCCATTTTGTCAAGATCACAAACTTGGGAATAATTGCTGTAGCTGAGATTCTCACCAAATCAACAAACCAATGGATTCTACTGTCTCAAGCGCAGCAGGTAACCTTCTGCAGAACTCTTAGCTTCTTCACTCAACAAGTTGAGTCGCAATCGGTGACAGAAAAGAGTGAGCACGCATGCCTTGTTAACCGTGAAGTATGAGAAAACAGGCAGAAGCAAAAAAAAAAACCTGTGAAAATCTAATAGGCCACTTTTATTTTTTGCACAACAATGAAACAAGCAGAATGCATACCAAATTTTGGTACAAGAAAGAAATGTTTCAGTGCATTTCTGGGTTGCAGTCACAAAGTGTGTTCTCCTTCATGGAGAGCACGTGTTGCGGTGGGGGCCGACAGGACACTCCAAAGTTGTGAGGCGGGCTAATTGATCGTTGGCCACAGATGTGATTGGGCTTCCCTTGTTGTTGGGAAGAAGTTAATGTTGCCATTTGTTGATTGACAGCCAGAAATACTAAAACTCCCTGCATGAGGCCTGGAGCTTCCTCTTTTCGCCCCGTGCATCGGAATGCACGTCCCACCCTCCCCATATTTAGGGTTGTTCGCTTTGACCTTGCAACAGAGGAGGGCCAGAAAGAATCTAAAGATTGTCATGTCCTGTATCATTCATGTAGGAAAGGAAGCAATCCTAGCTCAGTATTAGGGCACATGCTTTACATGCAAAATGTCCCTCACCTAATTCCTGTAATGTCCAGTCAAAAGTGTCAGCTAGCAGAGTTCTGAGACTCTGGAAAACTTCTGCCAGTCTGAGTACAGCAGTAGACCACAGTGAGACAGATGGACAAATAGTCTGTCCTGATATAAGACAGCTTTAATATGTACTTACACTAGATGGTAGAACCCACACAAGCATACCACCCAGTAAATGCAGGTGCTGCCAGCTTTCAAATAGTGGATCTGACAACATTCAGGCTCCTTAAAGCCCCATCCTATTCTATTGCTGCCACACATTCATAAGCCTCGTCAAATGAAAATGCAGAGCTAAAAAAGCCAGACCCATAATTATGGATGGCATATTCTCTGCACCATTATTAAATGGCAGAATCTCATGTATTAATTTTTCTACATGTGGCTCAGAGCTGCTATAGTATTAGAGGTGGAGTGTTAGATTTGGATAGGGGAGTCTTGAATTCAAATTTCTGCTCCACCACATGAAGTAGTCCCGGCAGTTCACTATCAGTCCACCTAACTTAGCTGACAAGATTGTAATGAAAACAGATATGGTTCCCTGAGATCTTTGTCTGAAAGGCAGCATGAAATATCCTAAACTAATGGATGACAGAATGGAAGGCCTTCAAGCTTCGGATCACATTCCATTCAAACAGAAAACCTACTCAGGCATTCATAACAGGGCTTAAATAAACATGTGAAGAGAGTAAAGCATGCATGAGTGTGATAACTTCCACAGGGTCATGAAATTGGTTTTTACAAATTTTTGGGGGGTGGGGGTGTGCAAAATAAATATGAATACTTATCCAACACAGGTCCAGTGAGATCTATTCCAAGGTACTTAAATCATGCATTCACTAGATGGCATTTTGAGCTAATATTCCACTATTTCCCCCCTCTTTTTGCCATCTCTAAAACAAGACTAGAAATAAGTTACCTTCTGGGGCTGATTGTGAGGTATGATAAGGTAAGAAAATGTTCGCCTGTCTAATGCTTTTGTGATAAGATTCTATATTTTTAAACCTAATATGAAAAGAGTTCAAAAAAATTTAAGCAACTTTTTGAAAACCCACTGTTAAAACAGTGTGTTTGTGTTTGCATGTGTGTGTGTGTGTGTGTGTGTGTGAGAGAGAGAGAGAGAGAGAGAGAGAGAGAGAGAGAGAGAGCTTCTAGTTCTCATGGACATCCACAAGAAGATAGCAAGTGGTCAATGATACTTATACTGTAGGTCTCATCAGTGCAGCTACCTTTCAACCACACTGGATGGGAAGGAGCTATTTAAGTATGTTTTTATGAAAGCTGTGATTGAGACTTCTTGAGTAGTTTTCTTTCATAATTACAAATGTGATTCACAAAAGAGTATTGAAAACAATTCCAACGGAATAGGTTAATACTGTAATGTATACTCTTCTACCACCTGTCATTTTCTAATCTCTCTTCTTGTTACCTACCAATTAACTGGGTCTGTCAGCAAATCTGGATTGCACATATGGATAGCAAAAGAAAAAGACTCCTCAGCTTCTGAAATATGGCATCTGCTCTTGCTTTGGGAATGGAGGCTCAGTGTTATATTTATGCAACATGCTGGTGTTGCTCTCACATTGGAAGTCCTGTTTATAGCAGGGGAATGCCTTGGCTTTGTATGTACCCCAAAATACATGGTGAATTCATGGGGTGATTCAGGGAAGGTTATCACATTCTGAGAATTCAGATAGTGCAGTTAATAAGGTGTCTTGAGGTGGATCACTATGTGGCCTCAACTGCTCAAGTGTGTATATCAAAAGTTAAACAAAGGGACTTAGGCAGCTACCTTATATTGAATCCACCTAGTTGAGTATTGTATACACATACAAAGGTAAGGGACCCCTGACAGTTAAGTCCAGTAGAAGACGACTCTGGGGTTGTGGTGCTCATCTTCCTTTACAGGCTGAGGGAGCTGGCATTTGTCGGCAGACAGTTTTTTCCGGGTCATGTGGCCAGCATGACTAAGCTGCTTCTGGAACAACGGCACACCGAAACCAGAGCATCGCACGGAAACGCCGTTTACCTTCCTGCCGGAGCGGTATCTATTTATCTACCTGCACTTTTTTTGGCATGCTTTAGAACTGCTAGGTTGACAGGAGCTGGGACCAAGCAACGGGAGTTTACCCCGTCATGGGGATTCGAACCACCAACCTTCTGATTGGCAAGCCCAAGAGGCTCTGTGGTTTATAGTAATGTAAAAAGAACCCTGTTGGATCAGAAGAAAGGTCCATCTAGTCCAGCATCTAGTTCTAACAATGGCCATCTAGATGCCTATTGGAAACCCTGCAATTGACATTCAGATGCATGCCAGCTCGGATACTAGTCTAATCCCTATTAAAGACAGTTCTGTTGGCAGATCTTGTGATAGCAGATTCCATAGTTTAACGATATGCTGTGCTGTGCCTTTTGCTTGTGCTGAATCTTCTGACACTCAGCTTCGTTGAATGGTCTGGGTTCTAGTATTATAAGAGGAGGAAAACTTCTCTCTATCCACCATGGGTAAATTTATACTCTGGCCACAAGTGGCTCTTTGTTATTGGGATTACCTGCTCTTCTCTTCTCAGGTACAATTTACTTCCCTAATTCAAAAAAACAACAAAACCTCCAAATTAAAAAGAACAACAACACAAGTTAAAAACAATTTGAAGCAATTGAAGCAATAATAACAGCAGCAGCAGAACACTCCCTCCCACACACACACACACAACCCCTCTACGCAAGAGTCTGGTCAGCCACCTCAGCTTCTGTAGCTGCAGTCAGTCAGGGACCCAGATTCCCAGGCCTGCAAGGCAGGGAGCAGGTACTCCAGGAGTTATAGCCAAGATTTTAAGTGTAAGTTACTGACTTGAAGAGTTACTCCTGATTTTAATCAGCCTCTAATACTCCCAACACCTGAAGTTACAGAATCTGAAGATATATCATGGTAATTAGGCTTTCATTAGTTGAACCTCCGTATCAATTACTCCCTAGGCAAAATACTTTGGGTCCAAAAACCTTTGTGGAGCATAAATACTGCATGTGAAATATATCTTTCCTTCCCTGTAACCTAATGAAAATCAATATTGATGGCAGGCTATGGCTATAGGCCAACTAGATGTGGTGCCCAAGGCATTATGGCTAATGTACATCTTTCTATAAGGCTGACTGCTCTCTTCATTGAGGCTAACAGGATATGTACAGATCACAGTGGAAAGAGAGGGGTGGTTTAATCCCCCCTTCTCCCATGATTCTGACAAAAATCACCTCCCTACTTTGCTCTTTTGCATTGAGAAGAAACATGTCATTGCCATCAATGTCAATGCAAAGAGCAATGTTGATTGCAAGGTGTGAGGTTTTAAACTCCCACTGTCTTCTTGTTGATTCCCAATCCAGCTCACCACTCTGTGGCAGCTATCTGAAAAATTCACACACATTAAAAGCTTTAATGTGGGATTTTGTCCTACCAGTCAGATAATGTGGTCAGATAATATGTTACTTGTCTTTAATCTGACCTCCTTGCCTCTGTTGTATTTTTAATAACGTGGTTTTATGATGATACTGTGATATTACTTGCGGTAAGCTGTCATGAGTGATGCATATGCATTACAAGGACATGATAGAAATTCTCATATAAATAAAATGAAAACAAATTTAATCTTATGTCTAGTTTGGTCCTATGAGGCCCATTGATTTCTTTCCCCAATGACTGTATGCCACTATTGATTCCCTCAGTATTACCTTCTAAACAGTTGTTTTGTGGGAAGAGCTTAGTACAAGAGAAATAGCATAAAGCAGACATAAAGTGATCCTTTGCAGAAGTTTTAACAATATCGCTGATGAACTGCTATAAAAATGCTTGAATGAGAAGGAATTAATATGGAAATAGGACCTGTCTCTGCTCCAATTGTCGTATACTAGAAAGTTTAGAAATAAGTGGCAAATGCCACAATAAAGGGAGTTTCCCTTTTGAACAACAACCCAAGTGAAAATTCAGTGTTTGAAATGTTACATACCAAATTGCTAACAATGAGGTTAAAAAGGTAAAGGGACCCCTGACCATTAGGTCCAGTTGCAAACAATTCTGGGGTTGCGCCGCTCATCTCGCTTTATTGGCCGAGGGAGCCGGCGTACAGATTCCGGGTCATGTGGCCAGCATGACTAAGCCACTTCTGGCAAAACAGAGCAGCGCACAGAAATGCCATTTACCTTTCCGCCAGAGCGGTACCTATTTATCTATTTGCACTTTGACGTGCTTTCGAACTGCTAGGTTGGCAGGAGCAGGGACCGAGCAAAGGGAGCTCACCCCGTCACGGGGATTCGAACCGCCGACCTTCTGATCGGCAAGCCCTAGGCTCTGTGGTTTAGACCACAGCGCCACCCACGTTCCAAATAATGAGGTTAATTTACCCTAAATCCAAATACTTTGGATTTCAAAAATGTAGCGTGAACATGTTCACCAACATGGTGTTCAGTATTTACTCATCAGGGGTAATACATTTTTGGGAGTTATACATATATATTACAGCATTAGAAAAATCATGGCAACTTCCACATTTGTTCTTGCTGTTTTAATCGCATCATTAAAAGCTTTCAGAGAAATAGATTTGGTGTCATGTTCTCTCTTTTTCTAACGATATATAAACTTTAAGCTATAACTATTATAAATGCTATTTTAATACCTCAATATTGTGCTGTGTCAGCCCAAAGTATGTGTATTGAAAATGGATGGGGGGAAAACAACAGCAATTTATATTACTATTATTTAGATTCCTCACCTGTCCTTCACCATGAGGTCCCAAGGTGGGTTGCAAATATGTATTAAAGGCAGTTAGAACAGATTACAATCAAGAGTATAGGGTGGGTGATGATAGGGTAGCCTTTGAACTACTCTTGATCAAAAATACAGGTTAATAGATTTTAATAATTTAAGAAATCAAACTTAAAAGGAGATATTTTGTTTCTCTATTTTAATTAACTAGTTATTTCAATATGATCTTTGTGTGCAAATATTCAAAAACTAAATGCTGTTTTGCCAAATTCTTATGTGATTAGAAAATAGCAGTCTTCCACTTCCCAATTATTTGATTTGCAGCATAATCCTACACATGTATATTGAGAAGTAAGCCCCATTAAATTTAGTGGGACTTACTCCCAGGCAAGTGTATACCCAATGTCAAAACATTGATTAAATGAAGTTGCCTTATCTCTAATTATTTTTTACATTTATATCTTGCTTCTTACAGATGCTCTTAAACAGTCTGCTTTTGGGGTCCATCCAACTGATGTTTGATGAATTCAGTATTTGCAAGTTTCTGTATAAAATGACCTGGTCCCCAAATCATGGATTATTGTGTGGTTGGAGCTTAACTGCCCAACAATTTTGTGTGTGTTTATTTGGTTTATTTAAGCAATTGTAGTTAAGCGTTATATCAATAATCTCTAAGCTGTTTACAAAAATGAAATACAGAAATGATAAAAATTATCCACTGTTCAAAGCTATTAAAATATGCATGTAAATATGCACTTTAATTTAAACATTCATTTTGAGAAAAGTCGCATTAAATTACATATCAATGAAGAAATGAAACAATGCGTAAAAACATGAGAAAGTGATATAGATGGGGGAAAGATGGGGTTTCCCCCCCTAGTCATAATTTATTCCATTGGATCAATGTAAAAATAATGATTCTATTAAGAGTATTTTTAAAGATACTGGCACAGTTCTTTCATTCAACGACAAAAAATAGGTATGCCCCCCCACCTCAATTCATTTTCTCCGAGAAGATGGAGATAAGTCTTATGTTATTTAGACATGTACATTTAGTACTTGATGTTGTATCTCACTCACTAATTTGCCCTTTAAAAGAGGCCAGATCTCGCTCATCGGTTAAGTGAGATAGATCAAATGCCAAGAACAACAAATTGATTTGTCCAGAGTTCTGATTCATCACTTTGCAATGTGGAGATTGTGATGTGCATTTTCTTCCCTATCCATCTTGCAGGAAGATAAAGCCTTATTGAGTGTCTGTGAAAAGCATTTTGTGTGAGATAAACAGACACCGGCACACCTGCTTATCCAATCTTGTTCTCATGTTGTGTGTGCTGAAACCAAGATATGCAGCTAGCATCTATTGAAGAAGCACAACTTATATTTAGTATTACTTCCTGAAGTAATAAAATGTGAAGAAATTAATGTGAAATAGAGCATCTTAATTTGCATCAAGAATTTTTTTTACAAACAGGTCCCACAAAGTTCTAAACTCATGCTGAACTTTTAGAATGACTGATCTGCATTGAATCATAGAATTATGTACATGTTCACAATTCCAGTAAGCAATGGCTCTCATTATATTTTAGTATTGATAGAAACAAAAATAAATGGTGTCAAAATGCATGCAATGTGCAGTACATCTAAACACACACAGTAATTCTAATGCATGTGCTGCTTGTGAACTTGTGGTTCCTAAGACTGGTCCTAAGTCCCATAGAGCACAAGTGAGTGTTGTTGTTGTTTAGTCATTTAGTCATGCCCGACTCTTTGTGACCCCATAATATAACAATAATATAACATAATAACAAGTGAGTGTTACTGTCAAGTAAACATGCATAGATCCATGCTGCACATCTCTTTCTGGAGTGGGACGATTTTATTCCAAAATTTCTCAGTCAGTCCTTAGATAATCAATGTGATACAGCAGCAAAGCTCTAAATTCAGTTTCTATTATTAATTAATTACTTAAATTTGGAAACTGCCTTCATCCATAGGTCTCGTGGCCTATAAAAAAACCACAAAATACATAATAAAAATAAGAACCCCCCCCCCAAATAATGCCCCCCACCCTTCTCTCACAACACATTTAACAGGGTATCAGATATAATCAGTCAAAGGCCTTATTGAAGAGGAACATTTTCCTCTGGTGCCCAAAGGTGTATAACTGCAGAAAAGGCCCGTTCTCATGTTGCCACCCTCCAGAACTCTCATGGCGGAGGCACACAAAGAAGGACCTCAGATGGTGTTTTATTCAAATAGTCATATGGGCGCAGGAAAAAGCATTTCAAATTCTGGCTTTCAGCTTAACACCATGCGTAGAAATTGGATTTTACCACACATGGGCAAATGCTAATGAGCACACTCAATTGACCAATTTGTTCTGTGGAACTTGCATAGACCAGAGACCACAGAGAAAGACAACGGTCAAAATGCATTTGGGTTTTGTGATACTTTGAAAGTTGTAACTCTTCACATTGTTAGTAACACCCATCTACCCCCTGCAGCAGCCCAGACAGGGCCTTTTTACTGGTGGTTCCCCATTTGTGGAATGCCCTCCCTAGTAAGGTGTTTTTGCCCATATCATTATTAACTGTCAGGAGGATTTTGAGAACATTCCTGCTTATGCAGGCATTTGGTGGCTGAAGAATCATGTTACTGCCAACCCCGCGATAACTGGATGATATAATGTTTTTAATTGCAATTGTTTTCAGAATGTTATATCTATTTTAGAATGCTTTTTTTAATAAAAAAAGAAATGTGGATGTGTTTGCTGCCCTGGACTCCTTTGGAAGGAAGGGTGTGATGCAATTTCAATAAATAAATACACATTTTGACAGGATATATGTTTTTGATTGGGGTTTGTTTGTTTGTCTGTCTGTCTTGCTTTTGAAATAGGTAAGTGCATCTTGTCTGCTTTTGCTAGTAAAATGGGAGATGTTACTCCCCACCCCCACCCCCAAATGTGTATAGCAAATTTATAGCAGTTTTTAAAAGCTAAGGTCAATGGCATTTGGAGAAAACACACCTGGGGACTTGCACAAACAGGATGTCATCAGGAAGGGAAACTGAAACAAACTAAAGTTTAAGGACCCTCATAATTCAGCCCTAAAAATAACAAACACATGCATACAAAGCACAGAATTGCTCCTGGTTATGTCAAGCCAATTATGACTAACCTGTTTTCCTCCCACAGCCCATCACTTTCCTCATTTGCTTTGTTTTGGGTTCAAAACAATTCCCCGCAAAGGTCTCAAACAGCACATTGTGTGTGGAAGACAAGCATATCTACCCAAAAGCATTGTTTCTGCCGCCAGTGTCAGAAAGCCGTTTATCGCTGTCATTTTCCTGTAACACAAAAAAACCCTGTCAGTGTGAACAAAGGAAATATCTGGTACTATGGTGCAAGATACCTTTTAGCTGACATAAAAGAGAAACAAAGGGAATGAAGGGAGACCTATTAAGGTGTCTTTCCCCCCAACATGAAATGGAACAATGCTGAACCTTTCTGCCAACAGTAATAAAGGAAAGTAAAACTTGATGGCTTCATTATATTTTAAAAACATTTTGTTTGGTTTCTTTTTTTAAGTCTGTGCATGTCACATAAATTACCAAATGACATAGAAAGAAAGCAACACTGCATCAAGTATGTATTTAGGATATGTAATTAATGAGTTGAAATATATAGAGAGAGTACTTTTTCAGCAAAATGAGGTGCAGGTACAATAGGCTCTTACTGTAGTTGAGAATTTTGTTAAGATTCTGACTGTTGACAAACAAAGGCCCATCTAGTCTGTCAGTAATATAATAGAATGCCCCTTCCAAAGTTAGTTTGATTTACTCCATGAAAAAGGGACCCCATGATTCAGTTATTTCTGCCTGTCTGGATGGTTGAATCACCTTGGAGATAACTGGTTAAGACTCCCCAGTGTTACTGGTCTGTGAAAAAGCCACATGGAAACATACTGGAAGTTGATGACCTGAATCAGAATTAGGTAAGGCTCTAAAGTTATCTCCAATTATTATCATTAAAATTCTTGATGAATTCCACTGTAGTGGCATGCTAACAGTCTTATTATACCAATGTAATTTCAAATTAAAATAATGATGCTTATAATTGTACATCTCCACTCAAAAAAAAAAAAAAAAAAGTACCTGCAGATTAAGGTGATGTATTCTACACCTGATTACATGGAACACATTTCGTCATAGCATTTAGCATGTTACAAAAGAGATCATTTAGTAAGAATCCCACCCAACGTCATAGAAAATGACACAAGAAGTACAATTTTCTGTCCAATGAAGTCACACGCGTGGAAATGGATCTAGTCACTTGCCTTGTGTCTCCCTTGTTCATTGGGGGAGTGTCCTGCTGCCAACCTCTACATGTTGTCAGCTGTGCTGCAAGTGCAAAGTTGTATTTATGGGAGGGGCTGCACCTATCTAATAGTATGCATAAGCAGCCATTTGTGTATACAATATACTGATGATGCATACAGTATACAATTTTTGTTCACATAGTATATGAAATATTTACCTTAAAGGTGGAACAATACTTTGAATGGATAATAATGTGATATTTAGGAAGGGACCATAGCTCAGAGATAAAGCACAGGTGTTGCATGCAGACAGTCATAGGTACTATTTCTGGTATATCCAGTAAAAACAAAACAAAGCAAGATAACAGGTGAAGTGAAAGAGCCCAGAGAGGCTAGGCTCTGCTTACACAATTGGAAGCAGCACTGCTTCTGATACCAATTGCTGGCAACCACTGGAGGAGAAAATGCTATTGTGCTCAGGTCCTGCTTGTGGATTTCCCATAGGCATCCCACAGGATGGTGGACTAGATGGGCCATTGGTCTTATCCAGCAGGCTCTTCTTATGTTCTTAGGTGGACAAATAGTCTGATGTAGTCTAAGGATGTTTCCTATGTTCCTGATGTAATAGTGATCAGGGAGGGTATATCTTTTTAAATATAGTATCTTCTTCATTGTTTATTGTATTTGGAGGCATGAAGGGGGTCTGGGCTGAACATGTTGCACCACCATCTTTGCTGATGGAGTGGCACCACCAATAGCACTTCCACCCTCTTACCTAGCCAGCCTTTTGTGGGGGTTCAGGATGGCTCAGTGCACTATCTATTACCATTTCTGCAAAATGTCAGTCAATTAAAACACTTACATTTTAATTAACTGGGTAACATAGCCTTTCAATGCACATTTGCTGGACACTAGATTACACAGCTATACCTGTCAAGAGATGTGTGGTATGAGGTGGTACCATCAGTTTGTAATTAATTAAGAATAACAGGACTGCGAAAACACACATTTATTAATTCAACACTAACAATGTAGTCTTATTAAAAACAAAAATGCACTGTGCCTAATCCTGGCATTTATTATTTTGGTGTAATGGGTTAGGAAAGCTTCACAGTAAACACAAGAAGAGCCCTAATGGATCACACCAAAGACCCATCTAGTCCAGCTTTCTGTTCTCATTATGGCTAACAAATGCAGAAGCTAAAATTCTTAATTAAATAAATTGGCAGAACTGCATACTTGAAAGTGAACATGAATAGAAAACTTGGCAGGAAGGCCCCATCCTCCTTCATCACTGTCCAGCAGGAGGTGGGAAATTATGTGCATAGCCACTGCCATTCATAAATGGATTTTATGCCATCTCTTGAATACTGCTAGACATTCTGGTGCCACCAGCAGAGCGCCAAGACCTCTAGCTGTTGATCTATTTCACAGTTTAATTTTAGTTAATGGTGTATGTGTGTGATATATACAAGGAGAATATGGTTCCCGTTTCCACTAAATAGGAAGTTTGAGATGTCCACCCTTTAGTCAATATGTAAACAATGAGGTTATAGAATTGCTTAGAAACTGGATCAGCAGCAGTGCACCACAAAATCAAATGAGAAATGAGAAAAATATATTCCATACAAATAACCCCCAAACCAGCTTTCCTCCAAAACCAGATTCCTTAGGTTTTGTTATTGCTGTTTTAAACTTGACATATTTAAAAAGGATGGTGCCAAAACATTGAAGTTATGAATAAAATTAAGCTGCCTTTCAAAATCCGTATTAGTGTGACACTAAGGTCCTTGTGAGTGAGAGCAAATTTAGCTGTTCCTTCATGGTTTGACTTTAAGAGGAAGGTGGTTTCTTTGGCAACTATGGGGAATGAATGCCCCGATTCAGCCTTTCTTCAAAGAACACTTGCTGAAGGGGGAGGGGAGGGGAGGGGAATGACTACTCTGCTCCACAGTAGTGATGTTAAATCTGTGACAGAGGCACACACATAGAACAAGGAATTAGGTTGTGCGCCTGGTATTGTAAGACCAGCATAGGCGCCGACTCCATGGGGCTTGAGGGGGCCCGAGCCCCCTCAAAAATTCGAGCCCCCAATAATCTCCGGCGCCCCTCCAGCAGAGCGCCATCGCCGCCCCTCCCCCAGCCCAAAATGCACAGGGAGGGGCGGGCTGCATGCCTCCTGCCCTCCCTCCCGAGCAAAAGCTCCACCCAATTTCCTTTGGAGCTTATTAATAGGCGCAGCACGCTCTCCCCTATTCGCTCATGAGGAGGCGGCGCCACTTTATTTGCATATTCATGAGCTTATTTATTATTCATGAGCTTTCCCGGGCCCCCCCAATATTTTTTATAAGTCCGCGTCCCTGAAGACCAGGCCAGCTCTGCCCTCCACACCCACTCATTTGAGCATGGACATAGGAAGAGGAACACATAGGTGTGAACACCTGCTCATACACTGGGGTTCTATGCCAGATGGCTATGCTCAGCATGTAGACAACTAAGGGCAAGACTAGTCTAGACATGTGGCAGTAGGGCAGAAGTGTGGCTCCATAGCTTGTTCCTCATGTGGATATATCAAGGGGCTAGTCTTTCCTTTATTTTCCAGTGGACTGGCATAGAAATAGCAGCTGTATGCATGTAAGCTTCTCGCTGCCATTTTCACAGCAGGCATAAATAGCTCAGTTGGTTGGACTATGGTGCTGATAACACCAATATTGCAGTTTCGATCTCCATATGAGACAGCTGCATATTCCTGGATTGCAGAGGGTTGGACTAGATGATCATCAGGGTCCCTTCCAACTTTATGATGCTGTGAATTCTGTCCTAGTATGCAGGGACCCGTGACATTTCACCACATTTTAAATTTACTGATTAAATCTATAGAAGTTTATCGTTTGGTGTTACAATATGTTAGAAGCCAAACTATGAAACACCTGAAACAACTGGATCATTATGGGATATCAATGCATATTCTAACCAGCATTTCTAACACATATTCAGTGCATAGTACCATGATGCATAAAGCATAATAAATATTAACAGTGTACATGTAGGAGTGGTTACAAATAATGAATGAAAGAAAAAATAGGGAATCTTTTGACAATTGGGAAATACTGGCTTGTGAGCAGTCTCCAACTGGAGAGCAGCCTTTACCAAAGGTGTCATGGACTTTGAAGATGCTTGAACTCAGGATGAAAGGAAGAAATGTGCTAAGAGGATGGCACGCTTGGCAAGCCCTTACCATGATCAACTCTCACCAGGAAACCTATGTCCCCACTGTGGAAGGATGTGTGAATCCAGAACTGGCCTCCACAGTCACTTACAGGCTCACTGTTAAGACCGTGTTCATGGAAGGCAATATTACTCGGCTACAAGTGATCACCAAAGAAGAAGATGACTCCCACAAGCTACCACACAACAAAAACAGCAACATGAGAAGTACTTGCACATCTGTGACTAACTGCTTCACAACATCGATTTTTCATGGTTCACAGGAACACAGTCCTGAAGAAAAAGTATAACCTCATGTGTTGTACAGCTCAGTATCTTACAAAGCGAACAGGTAAAACTAATTTATGGGTTTTTCAGGAGGAAGGTGATGCACTGAGCTTCTTCTGATGTACCAAGTGAGTTAGAACTGTGTGGTAGGAATCCTTTCTTGACAATCTGTTCCCCTTTCTGTAGCTTTTACTCCTTGCTGCTCCTCTCTTCCTTTGAATGAGAAGCCCATTTTTCTTCAAGAACATTCTTATATTCTTTTAAAAGAAGGTGGAAAGACATAGAGCCAGTGGAAGACTGAATGTGGTCACCAATAACTTGTGGCTTAAAACGTCTCTTCCACTGCTGCCTCAGGTGGTATGGGGCTGGTGGGAAGTACTGCTGTAATTTTGCCATTAACATTTTTTAATTATTATTTTCTGGTTGTAGGTTACATTCACACAGCAGTTTATTCCATTTTCTCTCCTAACAGTAAATTATTATTATTGTTGTTGTTGTTGTTGTTGTTGTTGTTGTTGTTGTTGTTGTTAATTTGTACCCCGCCCACTCTGGGTGGCTTCCAACAAAAGATTAAAAATATATTAAAACATCAGACATTAAAAACTTCCCTAAACAGGGCTGCCTGTTTATTTGAATTCTTATTATTATATGTATTTTAATTTTCACCAAATGTAAAAGCAAACTATAGCAAAAAAATTGGTGCAACTTTAGCACTTATTTCCACGTTATTTGCAAATGGATTTTTTCTTTCTGGAAGCAAAGTACATGAAAATGAGCACTAAACTTGAGCTGCATTCTGCTATATTTCTGGAAGAAGTTTTTATGTCATGTGAAAGTGAAAATATAATGCAAAAATTAAGAGTTAGTGAAACCACAATGATTCCCAGTATGGTTCTAATGAACAATTCCCTATGTTAGGTGTCCTAACTCTCAGCACCCTTAACAGGTTCTTAGGATTCCTGGGGAGTGGGGAGGTATAACTGTTAAAGTATTATAAAAGTGCTTTAAATGTATGGTGCAGACATGGCCTGGAAGAGATGCACACTGAGGCTCAGACAGCATATTTGAAACTTTGGGATATTTGGGTGTGCCTTCTGGAGTGTTAAGCTGTGAAACCCGTCCCCCCCACTTAACAAAATACCTGAAAATCACTGTTGACCTCATTCCCAAAAAACTGAATACCTTTTGAGTTCTCATACTCTCTGTCTGTCTGGGCAGTTCTGGGGATTCCATTATAATAGACCCTGCCCCAAGAAAACCCTACAACATTGGGAAGTCAAGTATGCAATGCTGCCCTGCTTTCAGCACCCCAATGACCACTGCTGGTTTTACCTTTCCTGATTCTTTCTTTCAACTTTCCACAGGCATCCAGTTGACCAATGATAACAGAATGCTGGACTAAATAGGCCTTTGGTCTGATCCAGAAGGGCTCTTGTTATTTTCCGTTGTTCTTTATATTCCTCATATTCCTGGCGTATTCCTCAGGTAATTGGAATGCCTGTGGTCAATGACTTACCTCAGGATTTTAAGTACCAGTTAATTTTTTCAGGCCTGAGAAAAGATAAAGAAATAGAATTAAATTAATACTCTTCACTACTTACTACGACCTCTGCTATGAACAAGTAATGGACGATCGCAGTTTGGCAAGGAGTTTGAAGACTAGTCAGTCTAACTCAACCAATATCATTTCAGTGAAATAAGAATCATAAATTTGCTGGACTAGCAGAAAATAAAGCATCTTAACTGGTGCTATTTCAGTAATCGATATCTAATCTGAGCTCACCACATTTTTATTTTAGTTTGAAAGTGAGAGGGCAGAAAGGTGCTGACTTCTGTAGCCAAGGAAGGTGCTCAGCTTCTTCACATTCAGTCCCCTCTGCTGTAGAACGATCCACAGTTTCTTCCTTCTAACATTGACAAAATTGGCAATCCATCTTTTTCCACTGAGTTATTTCTACCTATCTAAACACAAGTCCTGCTTTACTAGGCAATTTTTAAAAAGAGTGTCTGAACTGACCTTATTGGCATATCCTACAGCATGTAGTCCTTCTTCCAATTGTTATGCCGCAGAATTGTAGATGTATCTGAAAACCATGTGGAGATTGCCTGATGGGACACCTCTTAAAGCATTTGGTGCAAAAACACAGAAAGGAAACATAAGAGGTGGTCATTAATATGTAGGTATTTACAGCTGTGGAATACAAGGGCACAAGAATACTCAGACTTCACCTGTTTCTCCATAATTCACAAAAATATTTGTTAAAAACTTAGCTTTCCTCTGCTGCAACAACATGACCTATGGTGCAATCCTCAAATTATTTCCTTGGAAATGCCCTCTTTAAACTGATTATCCTTCTTACCTTTATACCAAAGGTCTAGTGTCTAAGGAATCAACATCTTTCTACCAAGTTCAGCTTCCTTGATATTGATATTCTCCTTTCTTGTGTGCTGATCTAAGGGATAAAATAAATGGCTATTGCAGTTAGGCTGTGGCAACATAGTCATTTGACTGCTTCACTCAGATCACATTTCAATGTGTAGTAAGGCAATTGATGAAGCAATCAGTTGACCACTTGTAAATCTAATTTGATTCAACGCACATTCACACAGTTATAATGTGGGGATGCTGAACTGAAGACATGAAGAGGATGGAAGAAGGATTGTATATATGCTATCCCCACTCCCAACCTCTGCTAGATTTTAAATCCCCTTTGGAACAAAACCTACAGGCATGGAAGCTGTATATACACATAAGTTTTGAACTTGCGGTTGGCATCTTGCAAACAGTAGAATCCCTAGCTGTGTCAAAAAAGGCTTTGCATTAAACAATTGCCATGTGTTTTGTTATTCAACAAATGGGGGAGGGCTCGGGGCCTTGACATGCAAGTAAGGCTATTTTTGCCTATTCCACCCCCCTCCAAAAGTTACTCTCCACATGCTTCCAAAATCAGCTTCAGAGGATTTGGAAACCATCTGGAACAGCATGGAAGGTGGCATGAGGTGCTGTAGGGGGAATAGGGAATTATGATAAATTGCTTCCCACCCTGTACATTTTAGGAAGCCCCTTTAAGTCAAAGAGTCTTTGCTCAACATCAGGGATGCTACTGAATGCACCCCATAGGCTCTGCTCACAAACACTTGAGAAAAACAGGCACAAAAAAGATCTGGACATCTGGCACAGGCTGAAACTTTCATGGACAGGGAGGATGGCAGCGATTAAAATGTGCATTCTTCCGAAATTATTGTTTTTGTTTCTAAATATCCCGATAATTAAAGGTACCACCCTCTTTAGGAACTGGCAAAAAACCTTGTCCAAGTTTATATGGCAGGGAAAGAGAGCCAGAATAAAGCTCAAATACCTAACAGATTCAAGAGAGAGAGGTGGCTTCGCAGTCCCGAATATAAGGCTTTACTATGAGGCAGCTTGTATATGCTGGATAAAGGACTGGGCCACCCTTAGGAATACTGACTTACTAGATCTAGAGGGCTTTGATATTAGGTTTGGGTGGCACGCCTACTTGTGGCAGGAGAAAGGTGGGGTCCACAGAGGTTTTTCCAACCATATAGTTAGAGGCTCATTATTGGAAGTGTGGAATAGGTATAAAAAACTGCTTGAAAAAGATACCCCCTGGTGGCTCTCCCCAGTTGATATCATTAAAATAAAAAAAATAAATATGACAGGTGAAAGATGGACTTATGAGGATCTTTTAGTTAAGACAGAAGAAGGATGGAAGGTGAAGCCTTATGATGAGTTGAAAGACAAGATAAAAGAATGGCTACATTTCCATCAGATTAATGCCCTGTGGGGTGAGCACAAGAAACTAGGGATGAGTGAAAAAAAATCGAGATTTCAGATGGAAATTTTAGAGAGCAATGATAAACTCCTCTCCAAAATGTATAAACAATTATTGGAATGGGACACTAAAGAGGACTTGGTGAAGGGAGCGATGGTAAAGTGGGACAGAGACCTCGGGCATAATATCGAATACAATAAATGGCAGACACTTTGGAGGAAAGGCATGAAATTTACGGCGTGTGCAACCCTTCGGGAGAATTTAGAGAAAATGATGTACCGCTGGTACCTGACCCCAGCAAAGTTAGGAAAGATGTATAAAACTGTAGATAACACCTGCTGGAGATGTAAAGATAAGGTTGGGACTTGCTTCCATATTTGGTGGACCTGTGAGGTGGTGAAGGATTTTTGGGCACAAATCTATGATGAAATGAAAAAAATCTTGAAGTATAACTTTCCCAAAATACCTGAGCTGTTCCTCTTAGGTATGATTGGCGAGGAAATAAAAAAATCAGATCAAACCTTCTTTCAATATGCCATGGCCGTGGCAAGGACCCTAATAGCGCAAAAATGGAAATCCCCTGAATTACCCACGATTGGAGAGTGGCAAGTGAGGCTATATCAATATATTGATTTAGCGAGACTAGCACAAAAAATAAGGTTAAATAATACAATGAAACTTAAAGATGAATGGACTAAATTTCTAAATTATTTTGAGACTAATACGGGAATTAATAACCTGACAGTGGACGATAATTAATACCGTCGATGTATAATGCAATTGTTAGTAATACTGCAGAAGTAATGTAAGGATATGTAATCCAAGACCGAGTTGGACGGAAGTTTATTTATCCTGTGCTTCGTCTTTTTCTTTCTTCTTTGTCTTTTTTTTCTTTTTCTTTTCTTTTTACTGTTTGGTTGTTTTTTTTCTTCGTAAGTATATATATATATATGTATTTTAGTATGATATTTGTATCTTTTCTTAAATAAAATAATTTTTTTTAAAAAAAGAGAGAAACAGGCACTAGGCCACTCTCTTTCTACATGCACCATTTCCCTGAATCTCTGTGAGCAGCTGCAGTGAATTCAGAGAAAAGGTAAGAGGCGATGTGACCAAAGTTTACACAATATTGCATGACATGGAGAAATTGGATAGAGGAAAGAAGTTCTCCCCACTTTCTCATAACACTATGAATTGTGGGCATTCAAGAAGATGAATGCTGAAAGTTAAGGGCAGATAAAGGAACTTTTTCACAGAGTGCATTGTTAAACTTCCACAGGAGGCAGTGATGGCCACCATCTTGGATGGCTTTAAAAGAGGATTAGACAAATTCAGGGAAGAGAAGGCTACCAATGGTTACCAGTGCATGCTCAGGGAGAGTAATGCTTCTGAATACCAGTTGCTGGAAAACACAGAGTAGGAGAGTGCTCTTGTGCTTTGGTCCTCTTTGAGGGTTTCTCACAGACATCTGGTTGGCCACTGTGAGAACAGGATGCTGGACTAGATGGGTCATTGGCCTGATCCTCTTATGAATTGCTTGAGCAGCCTTTCTCCCCCCCTTTTTTTTTACAAAATGCCAACCCCTCTATCCCTTTTCTTTGAAATATGATTGATATCTGCTGCTATTCTAAAAGTTTTCTCATCCACTGAATCAGAAAAGTGTCCATGTCCAATCAGCAATTTGCTGAACCCTTTTAACAAGTTCTTGGATTGTGTAAAGCCCCAATACTATCATGTGTCCGTGCTCTTTATAACTTTCACATAAAAGTCAAATAAAATAAATGAATAAAATTATAAATTTTAAGTGACGAGATCTTCAAGGGTAATAAGTCAAACCAGATTGAAAATAAAGTGCCAAAGGGCACATGGCAGACTCTTTCACACTAAAACTCACTCCACTTCATAAAATGTTTTTGGGGGGCACATTGTATAGTGTAATATATTCAGAATCCCAAAATTATGAGACAGATTTACTACTGGAAAGGCAACTCAATTGTATCGCCATCCTGAGTAGAAATGGGTATATTGCTCAAATTTGTCTGAGCTGCAGTCTTATTATATAGTCACTGAACATGTAATTACACCATCTATTATTATAATTGCTTTGTCCTCTGAAGACATCTGAATATAATTAATAAGACAGGGCAAAATTATATGTTATAAAAATATTGTGTGGTACATCCTGATACAAAGTTTTCCCCCTCCCCATACTAATAGTCTTTTAAGTCTGCTATTTCATTCTCTTCAAGGTACAAAAGCTTTCTAAAGGGGGGGGGGCATATTTTGTTTTTTTGCAGCCAGTGTTTATAATAGAACAGGTAAGGCTAAATGTATGAAAGCAGTATTGCTTATACTAGTTGATCCAGCTTAGGACTAGCTATAGATATATGTGAGCAGACTGCAGACCCCCTGGCTGGGTGATGAAACCCAACATGCCAATAGATGCTGCATGTACATTTCTTCCCACTGAGCTGAGGCTGCACAAGCGAACAGAAAATGGGCTAAGAGAGCAAAGTAGCTATTTGGGAAGGAGAGCAGAAGGGGCACTGGACTGACTATCTTTGTCCCTGGAAAATAGCCAGTTGATACAGCTGATTCCTACAGGGCTTTGCATGTTTAGCTCTCCAAGGTGCTCTGGAGCTGTATTGTCGGAACATGGTCATCTTCTTCACAATGCCCCTACTGGAACTAAGATCTGCCTAATTTAGGCACGATGCTGGCAGACCTGTGCACTGGAAGTTGTAGCTACTGAACTGATAAAGAAAGCAGGGGTGAGTCCTTCTTTAAGAGCAAGAGGGTTGTCTTAGTAGGGAGTTCAGAATCCTCCCTCCAACTTGCAACCTACCTCTCCTCAGTTTGACCCCCAATATTGCTTTTGCTTAAAGCTGGGCTCCGATACTGAAGGTGAGCCAAGCTTGGAGAAAAAGACTGCATGGAAAAAGTAGTGTTAATTCCAGGTTCGGGAGGGCTCTGGCGCATGACATTTTTCATGAGTTCACTTAATGAATCTTCCTCTGCATGCAATTAGGTATATGGAGGCTCTTGCTTGTACCCTAGCTGCGGACTGGGCCCTCAACAGATGCCCTGGCAGAAAACCTGCCCTATTAAGCAGTTGGTGGAGGGGACCGAGGCCTCTCTTGCTGCCTAAAAAAGGACCCTTCTACTCCATTGATTTTGATGAGAGCACATCAAATCCAAGTTTAATTATGCCAGTTTGATGCCATCATTTCTGATTTGGCTTGTCATGTCTACTTTGGCTTCTTCATTGTCAGAAAGAGACATGCTGATGACCTTGTCATAAACATGAATATTAATTAACCTGCCACAACTAAGTATTTTAAAATACTGTTTAAACCCCAAAGTGAGGGGTTTCTTGAAGAGAGATGGGTTGTTGTTAGAGTTCTTCCTTTTCTCACTTGTAAACTACAGAACACCAAGCACATTCCCATAAACACTGCTTTTCTGTTTTCCATTGTGAAACCTCAGCAGTTTCTCATCCTCTGGTCTTTAACAGAATATCTTTCAAAACAAACTTGAAGAGTAAGCTTATATTAGAATATATTATTCTAACTCCTGATTTAGGGATGCTTCATTAGGAAACATGCTAGGGCCTCCATAAGCTCAATCAATCAATTCTATTTAAAATTCTTCACCAGAGGTAGCTCCGAAAGTACTCTAGTATTTGACATTTTGCTTTAGAGCTGCAGTACAGGAAAACAGGCCACGTGTGAAGGTCACTGACATTTCATCAAACAGATTAAGCATTATAAAGTGTCAAGCAACATTGTGAGATTTTCATTTATTCATGTAAGTCATGGCTCATCTTCAAATAGGGTGAGTTTATATCTTTAGAGTAAGAAAAGAACAATTATGGACTCAGAAACCTGAGATGTAAAATAAATATGTGCTGTGTGTATGTGTCTGTTTTAAGGTATGTAAAATAATATGCACAAGACAGATACAAGGCAGATCTGCAGAAATTGATTGACACTTTCCAGAAATAGATGGGGTAAAAGCCATTAAAAATAATTGTAAAAGCGCATTTTGAGTTAGCTCAGTAATTGGTCAATTTTCCCGTACAATTGTTGGTGAAATTTTTAATGGCATATAACTTTCTTCCTTTCATGGGAACAGCATGAAATATTGCTAAATTCAAAACAACACAGAAAATAATAGAGACTCTATTATATAATAACAGTGATAAAACTAGAACACAATATACAATACTGCAATAGCTTCACTTAGCTTCTGAGTTTTGCCTTTTGCTTGCTGCTGATTATTATGCTGCGGTTACTTTCTCTCTTTTTTGGTAACAAATAGATGTACTTTATCTGGTAGACACTAGAGCAATGATTCTTTCCCATGGGATCTCACTGCACACATAATTTCTGTGCCCTGCCCTCAGCAGAACATGGACTTAAAAACTCATCTTTAGATTGCTAGCATGGTGTTGTGGATAAAATGATGAACCTGACCTGGGAGAGATGGTCAAATGCCTGCTCAACCACGAAGCTCATTGAGTAACCAGTTGCTGGATCTTCACCTTATATTACAGACTTGTTGCGAGAATAAATATTAACATGCTTAAAAGTCCACTACATAATAGATCCTGCCAGAAAATAGGATTCCAGTTCACAAAAATCAACATGTGATAAAATAAACAATGATGTCCATTCTTAGGGCCGATTTATCACGGTTTTTAGCCTGCTAGAATGTAATTGTCCTAAATATGGTGCACATGAATATTTGATGCTTTCAAATAACCTTGTCCAGTAAGAATCTCATTAAACAAGGGTGGGGGGAAGAGACAATGATGGAGTTGGAAAGGCTTATTGGATCTCTGAATTCCACTTAACATGACTTACCCATCTCCACCTTAAGAAATACCATTCATTTCCCCCTTATCCACCCACACCCATTATCTGGATCTGACTCACCCAGGAGAAGAATACTTTTAAAAACAAAACACCTTCCCTTATTAGTTGTGTGATGCTTCCCCAATGTTACTTCACTGTTGGTGACACTCTTGCAGAATACCACAATGAAAGAAAGACACAGCAATGCACCAAGAACATTTTTGCTATGGAAAGTTATAGGATTCCAGTAGGGTGCCACAGGATATGCATTGGGGTTGAAGCAGTATATGTTAGTAAATCAGTCCACCAAGGCTGTGTTTTGTGATTGGTATAATTGGGCTCCATGATCACTGCAGATGGTGACAGCAGCCACGAAATTAAAAGTCGCCTGCTTCTTGGGAGAAAAGCAATGACAAACCTAGACAGCATCTTAAAAAGCAAAGACATCACCTTGCCAACAAAGGTCTGTATAGTTAAAGCTATGTTTTCCCCAGTAGTGATGTATGGAAGTGAGAGCTGGACCATAAAGAAGGCTGATTGCTGAAGAATTGATGCTTTTGAATTATGGTGCTGGAGGAGACTCTTGAGAGTCCCATGGACTGCAAGAAGATCAAACCAATCCATTCTTAAGGAAATCAGCCCTGAGTGCTCACTGGAAGGACAGATCCTGAAGCTGAGACTCCAATACTTTGGCCACCTCATGAGAAGAGAAGACTCCCTGAAAAAGACCTTGATGTTGGGAAAGATGGAGGGCACAAGGAGAAGGGGACGACAGAGGACGAGATGGTTGGACAGTGTTCTCGAAGCTACCAGCATGAGTCTGACTAAACTGCGGGAGACAGTGAAAGACAGAAGTGCCTGGCGTGCTCTTGTCCATGGGGTTACGAAGAGTCGGACACGACTAAACGACTAAACAACAACATAATTCACATGACTGTCTGAGAGAGTGTGAGAACAGGAAGACCATCTTATCTCCTCCGCTGTACGTGTACTTTTAGAATGTACTTTCACTTCTGTTGGTTCTCTCGGGGCTGAAAGAGAACGGTCGCCATTATGCTTTCTCTGTGTAAAGTCTGTAAATAAAACATAAAATAGAACTACGGAGTCTCCTGCTTAATGCTGTACGATGCCAGGAGAATAGTGTGCATAAATTATTAAGATTTTTGTCACTGGGGTGTCTGGAAAAGAAGGGAGAAGCTTTCCCAGAACCATGCTCACCAGAGGACGCCCAGAGGAATGGGGGGCTGCCGACACCCTAGGGCATTTTCTAACAGTATGGCTGTCCTAAAAGATCTGCAGGTGCAAACAGTACTGAAAGTAAGGTGAATAACTACCCCAATAACATCATGAGCACAAATCATTATAAGTGCACAATAACCTATATGGTACTTCTAACTGTACACTGCCCCCCCAGTAATTGTTCATTTTTCCCCCTTTTATAGAAGAATGAAGGGGAATTTGGTCTACTTTCAGCCCAAGTAGTGTACAGCTCTTTTTCTGTCACTATAATTAGGCTAGAAACAAACATTCCTTCTGATGCCCCAGTTGAAAAGCCACAGGAGCACCACCACACACACACACACAAGCTGTAAGACTGTTGCATAGACAGCCTACACAAAACCCCCCATACAGCCTGTGCATTTTAAAATCTGAAAGAGTCATTTGGCTCTGTGTTCCTATTGCAGGCACAACTGAGGCATGATAGCATTAAATTTGGTGCTTCACAGTGTGCTACTGTGCTCAACCAGCCAAACAACTGTGATGGCCTAATCAGCATTATTTATGGGTGATTAAACTATGGGGCAAATGTTTCCCTCTCACCTTTAACACAGTGGTATGAGCTGAAGAGTGCCAGTTGAGCCTCATCCATGTCAAAACAATAAAGATCTGGAACAAGATCTACATGACTTTGAAATTGACAGGCAATTATGTATATAACTTTAAAAAATAAAATAATGCCTGGCTGATAGTTGATCAATGATCAGGGATCAATAGCCCATATTTTCTCAGAGAGTCAGACAATTAAGCTCAGTTTAACCTACAGAAAGGCTTCATCATAGGAACTTTTCAAGTCTGCTTACCAGGGCTGGTTACCTCGGGGTTGTATAGATTCCTGAGGTCAGTTGGTTTCCCCAGACAGCTTCCTCCATGGCTGTTCCCATCTCCCACACCAGAGATGGCTTAGAATGTTTTCAAGTCCCTCAGGTAAAAAATGGAATTATGCTTATGGACTTGTTGGTATCTGTGTGTCTCAAGAGAAAAAAGGAGTGTGCCTCCAGGGGTAAAGTCAAACGACCGTGTTAGCAGTATGTAACTGACTGCAAGCCTGGGCAGTGTGCACAGAGGGCTTGGACTGCCCAGACCCCCCTCTTGGCCTTGCTGATGTGGTCCAAAGGAAAGCAGAGCAATACGTTTGGCACCAGCTTGGCTGCAGGAGTTGCCGGAAGGAGGCATATAGAACACCATCCAACTGTCTTAGGGATTCCACTCTGGATTTGTGTAGGGTTTACTCCTTAGTCTTTTCTTCTCCCAAAGATATTCCGCAGTGTAGCTGAGGTCTAGGAACAGAGTTTTCCTTCTCCTAGATGAGCTACTTTCCCAGGTTGATGAGCCCCATCTGCCCCTCACTTCCCTCTACAACATGTGCAGAAACCTCCATTTTGGCTGTTGTATCCTTTCAAAGAGGGACGTGGGTGGCGCTGTGGGTAAAACCTCAGCGCCTAGGGCTTGCCGATCGCATGGTCGGCGGTTCGAATCCCCGCAGCGGGGTGAGCTCCCGTCTTTCGGTCCCAGCTCCTGCCCACCTAGCAGTTCAAAAGCACCCCTAAAGTGCAAGTAGATAAATAGGTACCGCTTTCTAGCGGGAAGGTAAACGGCATTTCCGTGTGCTGCGCTGGTGCCGGCTCGCCAGAGCAGCTTCGTCACGCTGGCCACGTGACCCGGAAGTGTCTCTGGACAGCGCTGGCCCCCGGCCTCTTAAGTGAGATGGGCGCACAACCCTAGAGTCGGACACGACTGGCCCATACGGGCAGGGGTACCTTTACCTTTACCTATCCTTTCAAAGTGCCATTGAAATTGGTGAGATGCTTTTCAGCAGCAGCATCCCAAGTCTCGCCGAAGTTACTTAGTGATGTTCAAGCTCTAATTCAAAACATTTTTTGAGTAGATGTACCATTTGTCTCATCTGCTCAATTTTCTAGAGCTTGTCTCCACATGCAGGAGAAGTCCCTAACCAAGGGTTTGAGACCCATTGGCTACCCTCTCCTGGTTTAAGCAGCCAGTAAAAGCCACTCCTGTGGTGTGACTGTTGCTGCATGCTGACAACATCTAGAAGCCACAGGTGAGAGCTGAGTGCAGGTGGATGAACTACCTCAGAAGGGGCATAACATGTGAACACTAGAGGTACTACCCCTCCTCTAACACCCCATGCATCCCTTATGGACTAAATATGCAAAAAAAAAAAAGGGGGGGCAGACAGGAAAATAGGGACTGTACTATAACTGTACTAATATTCACACATGGCCACCTGAATAAATATCGCAGTCTACATGACTGTACACTCTCCCCCCTAAATTGATGTGCTGGATTCTAAGTTTTTAAAATTCACAAATCAGTCAGTGGCATCCACAACAAAAAGAAATTTTAAGGCATGTATTTTGAAGTACAAAATATCACATACATTTTGAAGACATTGTAGAATACTATGTAGAAATCTCATTCCCCTTCTGAGACTTTCTGTGTGTGAGGCAGGCATGAAATCTGCACTAAGAAGGATCAAAAGTTGTGTGTTATCAAATACGAGTTGTTTCTTTCATCAATACATAGCACAGTCAGAGATTATTTTACTGGGGGGGGGGGGTGTAAATAGCCATGAGTCTGAAACAGTGGTATCAAAATACAATCTTCCAGATGTAAGATCCTCAAGTCTTGTCAAATATTGTGACTCGATATCTGCCTTTGAAGCCTATTAAAATACTAGCTAGAGTCAAAGAGCTTAATTCTGTCAGTAATGCCACAACAGTTTACGCCAGCTGAGAATTTGACCTGTAGCCTCTTTTTTGAATTGCCCTCCAGTCTATTAAGCTTACAATATTTTAAAAAATAAAATCAAGAGGCAGAGCACTTGCTGTGTCCAGATGCAGAAATGAGAATCACCTTAGCAGCTGGAGATACAGCAGGGGGCCTGAAACTCCTGCAGCTTATAATGCAGAAGTGGTGATTGAAAGCAAGGTTGGGGCCACCCACTCATATGCACTATCATTGGGAGCATATTGGGAGCCCATTTAAAGCTTTTTTGGTACTACTTTTGAGTGTGATCTCCTGAAGAGTACCATTAACTGAAAAGTTTCAGCTGCTGCACTCAGCAATCATTATCATTTGCAGTAGCTGTTGATGGACAAAATTTAATTTTACTTTCTCAGTATTATAGAGATACCTACAGATGCAATAATTAGACTGACATCACCCTGAGGAAAGAGAAGGGCTAATGTGAATAACGTATTGATAGCCACATAAATGCTCAGCCACATATACAATATTCTGGAACAGAAAGGAAAACATGCAGCATAATTGTATGTACACTTATTGGAAGTATTCCTCCTCTTCCTCTATACACAATAGAAAGGATAACATACAGCATAATTGTACAAATCTGTGGTATGGCTGCATTTGAGATTCATTGCCACCCCATCTCAAAAACAATATATAACTGGAAAAATGATCTGGAGGATGGTGTGCCTTCTTTACAAGTAAAAAGTGAAAGTATTTGTGGTTATTTATTTAAGAAAAATACAACTGACTGGGAACTTCAGGCAGATAGAAGTTTATAAAAAAATTACAATTGTGTTTAGGAGGTGGAGAGAGAAGACCATGCCCCTATAACTTAAGGTAACCCACTGAATCTATTGATTAGCAATAGATTCAGGAAAAAACAAAGAAAGTACTTTGTCATACAACAGGCACGTAATTAGCATACAAATTCATTGCACCTCCGTGCATAACAGAAGTTGTGTGGAAGCAATGATTACAAAGGGTGGTTGTGAGTTTAAAATGGCCGCAACTTGGATGGGTTTCATTTCACAGTTTGACACAAGGCTGGGGCAGTAAAGTGACTTCCCAGTGGGAAGTAGGGTGAGCACCACCTTCCAGCTATGGATACAGGTGAAAAGGTAAAGGACCCCTGGACGGTTAAGTCCAGTCAAAGATGACTATGGGATTGCGGCACTCACCTTGCTTCAGGCTGAAGGAACTGGTGTTTGTCCACAGACAGCTTTCTGGGTCATGTGGCCAGCATGACTAAACCACTTCTGGTGCAATGGAATACTGTGACAGAAACCAGAGTGCACAGAAACACCGTTTACCTTTCCGCTGCAGCAGTACCTATTTATCTACTTGCACTGGTGTGCTTTTGAACTGCTAGGTTGGCAGTTGTATCCTTATGGATACAACCCAACGTTATCACTGCGTACAGTAAAATCTAGGTCCAACAGTTATCAACCAAAGCACAGCACCAAAATTGTACATGTGGGTAAAATTCCCAACCCTATCCCACCAACAAGTGGCTAACTGCTGTCCACACCAATGACAAGCAGTTTAACTGGAGATGGTGATCAGAGAAGTCGACAACAATGCCAAAACTGAAGCCTGATCCCCCTTCTTTTATAAACCAGGAGGCCATCAACTTGACTGGGGCCTGAACCATGCCATCCTATATAACGTTGAAGCTGCTAACCACATTATTTCTTCAAAGAAAGTTGTGGCCATGATTAACTCTTCTTATTTGTCAGTTTCTTTTATCCTTGGGTATGAGGAGAAAGAATTCATCTGAAATGCAGAAAATACTACCATAAGATTAAATTATTAACAAATTTCTTTATCTAAATGATTCTGGAGAGAACAAAACTATATGTGAAATGAGATGGATCTCATCCTTTCATATTTAAATATGTGAAAATTTCATCACTACAGTCATGTTCAGCTATTTTGGGATGTTACAGTGTTTGCTTCAAAAGAATCCATTGGCATGCAAAATCCAATGTTCTTGCAATTGCAGGGTTTTTTTTCTGATGTGGGGTTGCATCTCTCCTCTCAAATAATTATAAAGGTTAGTTTGGGTTGCAGTTGAGCTAAGTAATTGAAATAATTTCAATTTCCTTATTTCTATGCCTTTCTGCTAAAAATTTACTTTAGCATTCCAGCCAAATCACAAGCAGAAGATGAATAACATGAAAAAATAAAGTAGTTTTTTAAAGGAAAAATGAACATTTCCTTTTAACCAGAGAACAGTAGCATAAAATTTCTCTATCGACTATGTCACTAGACATTAATAAAAGAGCTGCAAAATGAATACAAATAAGCGATAGCATAATGGTGCCAAATGTTTTCCCATGGAATTGTGGATATCATTTCTAAAGAAATGTTTAAGTTATCTAAGCAATGTTTTTTGAAGTTTTTCCATAGAAGTCCCAATGGCTATATATAACAACCTTCTTAAAAGCAAGCATTTTACATTGCCAA
The DNA here is from genome assembly GCF_964188315.1 of Podarcis muralis. NCBI lineage: Eukaryota > Metazoa > Chordata > Lepidosauria > Squamata > Lacertidae > Podarcis > Podarcis muralis. Next base: position 50,420,587 of record NC_135658.1, read on the forward strand.
TGTACTTAGTTTGTCTAACTAACTACTCTGTAAATAATAAAGCTCGCATTTGTAAATGGGCACATATTGAATTTACCACATCGCTGGGTTCTTCTGTCTCACACCCTCTAGTCAATTTTGTCATGTTATCTGCTCTGCATGGAATCAGAGACAGTTTTAGGGTATCACAATCGGTTTGGCCACACCAGGCACTGTACTGCATAGGGTAGCCACAACAGAGCGAGAGAGACAAGGGCCACCAAATTTTAGCATTTTACAGGGCATGACTGACATTTCAGAGCCCAACGCTGATGGAATCAAGTTAGAGGCAACCTCAGAATAGCTAGCTGGAAACTTAGCAAATCTTCATCCTTACCCCCTCAAGCAATCACAAATCCCATTGTATATTAACTGAGTAATCCTATGCATACATCCAGTAGTGATGTATGGAAGTGAGAGCTGGACCATAAAGAAGGCTGATTGCCGAAGAATTGATGCTTTTGAATTATGGTGCTGGAGGAGACTCTTGAGAGTCCCATGGACTGCAAGAAGATCAAACCTATCCATTCTTAAGGAAATCAGCCCTGAGTGCTCACTGGAAGGACAGATCGTGAAGCTGAGGCTCCAATACTTTGGCCACCTCATGAGAAGAGAAGACTCCCTGGAAAAGACCCTGATGTTGGGAAAGATGGAAGGCACAAGGAGAAGGGGACGACAGAGGATGAGATGGTTGGATGGTGTTCTTGAAGCTACCAGCATGAGTTTGATCAAACTGCGGGAGGCAGTGGAGGACAGAAGTGCCTGGCGTGCTATGGTCCATGGGGTCACGAAGAGTCGGACACGACTAAACGACTAAACAACAATCCTATGCATGCCTACTCAATGGATACTCCCAAGTAGGAGGATATAGGATTGCAGCCTTCAGCAGTTAAAGGAAATTACATTAATAATGCAAATGTAAAAAGACACAGCAAAATTCAATGACTTTCTGCATTTGAAAGTGTTTTCTGCTGAGAGCTGTGGTGTATAAAATGTTATAAATATGTGAAACATGAAAGGAAATATTAAAAGAGAAAGAGAATATTAATAAATGTCAAATGCTTGTGGGGGGTTTCCTTTTAAAATGCTTATTTCAGTATTGACAGGCACAAACAGGTTGCACTGTTCTTTCCATTTGTGCAGGAGTGGCTAAACTATTTTAGTGCAAGTGCCAAACTGACTCACGGCCAACCCTCTAGGGCCATATGTGAAAGTGGGTGTGGCTTAATGTCAACGCAGCTTCTTTCACAGGAACATTTTTGACAAACCAGCCACTTTGCAAATAGGGTTAATTTTTATCAATTTGTTGAATTTAATAACACTCTTCATCGAAGGGTCAGTGGGCAGTTTACAATGTAAAAACACAAAAATATATACCATAACAACATCCAAAACAATAACTACCACCACCATCACAGAGTCTAAAAGGGCATAGATTGTGGAATTAGCCAAAGGCCTGTGGGAAGAGGAACGTTTTGCCTAAAGATATACAACAAAGGCGCCAGGCGAGCCTCCAGCATTTCACAGTGAAACAGTTTCTGTCATGCTGGATTTTTAAAAAGTGCATGAGTTTGAGCGAAGGAGAGAGGGAAGAATGACCTTATCTACATCCAAGTTGATGCAGAAGTGGAGTTTACATCACTGGATTGTGGCCATATATGGGCTTCAGCCAAAATAAACTGAAATAGAGATTTTTGCTGTAGGTCATTTGGACAAGGTCAATAAGAAAGAAACAGAACAGTGGCCCTGAGAGGTGCATCCATATTCGGCATTGGGATTATTATGCATTCATGCATCTGCACGTTTGATTAAAAAAATCATTCTTGTTTTCTCTAAATATTATTTGAGCTGCCTGAGCCTTGAAATAGCAGCCCAAGACACTCTAAGAGAGTCTCTAGTGAGAAGTGGGGAGTCCATCCTTATTCACTGAAGCTATGAATCTTGCTCAATGCCTCTAGTACCTGCCAGTAAGTTCTGATGTGACCATACTTGCATCAGTGTAGGCATTTCTTCTTGCCAGACAAAATGATCTCAATTTTCCTTCTGTATGCCATTCTGGGGGTTCTCATGACCCCCCAGAGCAGATTTGGGGTGTGTGCACAGGGCTTTCACAAGATTATCGGAGTGGTGGTGGTTTTAGTTTGTCCTTCAAAATATTGAAAGTGGGTTGCTCTGCTCTGCTTACAGTATGCCTCTTCCTTGAGTTTCTCATCTTCCAAGGTCCTTATTTTGCAATAGGAAGGGAGGGCAACAAATATAATGCTACCAACTATTTGTTCTGTTCAAAGTAGTAAAACACTAGCAGCCATTTGCCATTACTTATTTCAAAGCCCAAGGAATTTAATTAACATTTTCCACACTTCAAATTAAAATTCAGCCACTAAATATACAGAGTAAGCTGCCGATATAGTTTAAGTTTCCATCCTCAAGAACAGTTGTTAGCTCTGCAGAGTTTTCGACGAGTGAAGACTGCCATCTTCTGACTTCCAACGTGATGCTGAAGAGTTGAACAGACAGCTTAGTTATTCATAATAATACCTGTCACAGTGCTTCCAGATGAAAACTCTTGGCCCGTATCTTGGCCATGTGTTCTGCTGTGATGGATATCAACCAGCCGCCTACAGAAGGATGTTTCAGCCTTGCAAGAGAAAACAGTCTTTTATGCTAAAAAGCAAAATGCTTGTGCTCATAGGCTTCCCTGGAGATGCAATATGTTCCCATCCTTCAACTCTATGGACAATAATACTTTTAGAACTTCTATTCTGTGTGGTTAATAGTACATTTTAAAAATGCTATTGTCCCTATAGACTAGAAGGGCAAGCACTTTTAAAGAAATCATTTAGATCAACATCAAATGTTAAAAACAATTTTTCACATTGCTTGGGTTAAAGTAAAAGGATTATATAGCCATTCGAAGCCCAAACAAACAAACATTTTTTTTTAAAAAAGGAGGCACAAACATACAAGTTTCTGAATGAAGTGCAAGAACAGCTGAACTCAAGTAAGCATCTTTCATTTACATTTAAAAATAGGGTCCTCTATAGTATATACAACCATAACTGTTTACAAAGGGAAGCACCTGATCCTAAGTAGTTCTTGCATACTTCCTAGGTCATAGTCATTATTCATTAGGAAGATTGATCACTTTAGATGCCTTAGTACACAGGGAGAACAAATGGGAGGGTAATTGTTGTAAGTTTCTGAGTGGGGGGGGACTTAGCTCAATGGTAGAGCACATGCTTTGTGTACAGACAGGTTCAGTCTTGAGCATTAGCATTTCCATCTGGTTTCAGGACCGAATCAGTCTTGGTCACCCTGTTGCATTACCTGTATCAGGAGAGGGGCAGGGGAGTGCAACCCTGTTACTCTAACTTGATCTCTCATAAGCTTTTGATACCACTGACCTGTGGTATCCTGTGTTGGATAGGTATTGGAGGCTGTGTACTGCAGTTGTTCCAGTCTTACCTATGTGGTTGAGTCCATGGAGTATTGTTGAGGGAATGCTCTTTGACACCCTGGCACCTGTGCTGTAGCATTCTGCAGGGCACTCTTGTCCCCAATTCTAGACCATAGAGTTCAAGATCATAAGATTGGGTTGGTCCACTGCAAAAATCTGACTGAATTATTTCCCCCTTCACCCCTAATTTTGACCCCTTAAGAGATGTAACAGCAGTTATATCTCTTTGCAGATCTAGATTAACAATCAAACCATTCAAGGAATGTGAACCAGATACTCAGATATTTCTCACTTGCCTCTCTTCTGTTTAGTGAATGCCACTTTGTCTTTTATTCTTCCTTCAAGAAATAGTACTGATGTGCTTTTAGATTCCAGCAGATTTGATTACTGTTATTTGTTTGCTATTAGGCAGGAAAAAAGCCCTTTTGTTAGGAGTTTGATATCCCAGCTTGGCTCCTAAAATATTCCTTTTCTACCTGAGAATGTGCTTGTAATAATTCAACAAAGCTGTTAGCCTGAGCTCTAAAGAGGATCAGGATTAAATGAGCACAAGGAAGTGCATTATCTTCCCCGAAGGTGATCTTTTCAGCTCATGGAGCAGGTCACAAAGCCCTATCCTACACCTGTTTACACTTTATCTTGAGGTGGCACTGCTCAAATTCATCTGACTAATGGAATCTGAATTTACTCTGCTTGCTCACTTGCCTGCTAAAATAAATATCTCCAAACAAAAGGAATCTTGACCCACTTTCATGAATTAAACGAGAGAGAGAAAAGACCTTCTCAGCACTGACGCAGGCTGAATACACACACTGTAGATTGTATATTTTGAAGGCTATAAACTAAAGTCACTTTATCGTTTGCAACTCCAAAATTGCTTCCCTGTGAGGATGCTGTGTGCTGTTGCTACATCATATTATGAGCTTGAATTGTGGACCAGTACTCTGCTGCAGAATGTCTGCATAAAAGCAACAGTGGCTCCTAGTTAGAGTGGTCATGTGTATTATTTAGATAAGAGAGTCCTCTACTTGAAGGGCTGCCTGGTTTAAGACTATTTTGAAGTTAAATAATCATAATAAGGGAGAACAGGGGTCTTGTAGATGCCCAGGATGGAAGACAGACAGGACACCTAGACACAGTTTTCCTTACAGTTGTAGCATATTTCTACATAAGTTACAGCAATTGGGTGACATGCAATGATCATTATACTCAGAGTAGACCCATTAAAAGCAATGGTTCTGTGTGTTGAACCAAAGGTGAAATGTTCCTGGAGGCTTGCAAATGCCATCTTGGTGGTCAAGAACACCTCAAGATATATTTTTTTTAATTGTTGTGGGAATGAGCTCATAGGTGTATTGGACTTGCATGGAGATAAGCACAGAAGGAAAGCAAGCCAATTAGCATATCAGTAAGGCCTGGGGTGCTGGGCTCTTGGTGCAGAGAGGGGAGCTATCTGCAAGTCATAGATGCCTGCCTCCTATGCTTGCACCAGCCAGGTGTGATGGGAGACTCTGGGTAAATGGACACATGCTGTTTTGTGTTTAAAGAATGTATAAACATTGGCCTGAGTGTGGACTAGTCAGGCTGACCTTTCAATGTTGCAGTGTCTGTCCCACATCTTTCAAAGCAGTGGGGCCTTGCAGTCTGACTTACTGTAAGTTTACTTTTTCTTATAATAAAGCCCCAGAACTGATCACTCTGGCATTTGGGACATCCTTTGGTATCCCTGAACCAAACCACTCCCATGAGCTCACCTTATGGCTGGTGGATCAGGACAGGTCTGCTCTGAGAATGACTTAGCTAGCTCTCACCCAATATTTCTACATGTACATCTATACAGTACATAAAAAATAGGGTGTGCAAATGTTATATACGTAAATCCATGACTGCTTTTCTTCTCTTTTTTGTGATGTGTTTCCTCTTTTTGTGGATGTGCAAGTCAATTGGAAAAGTCAATTTATGTGGTAGAGCAGGGATGGGGAATCTGTAGCCAGAAAAGGAAGGAGGAATTTGACTCAGTTGTCATTTCGAGGTGAACCTATCTAATTCATACTTTCCGAAACAATATGAAAACTGCAACATTGCCATCTTCTGAAAATCACATGTCTCCAACTGTTGCAGTACAGTTATCCAGCCATGTTATGTGTACAAAAATGTATGTTCTATGGTAAACTGCATAAAGCTAACATGATAATGAAAAAACATACAGAAATGCATTACATTAGGTGGAACTGTTTTGCAAAAATGTGTACTTTAGTCAAAATTGAATTAGGAAAAATTGCACTAAAGTGCTGGTGAATTTTCATGATGACTTAAAACCCCCCACCACAAACTGAGCTGGAAATGTGAGAAATTGAACTTCAGATTGGAAATATGATAAGCACCACAAAATGGTCACATTTGCACATCTCTACCTGTAGTCATCTTATGGTAAAGCAATAACTTAAGACATCTGCACTGAACTGTATTGTGGAAAATGTTTCATGGGTGAGCACAGTTATACGCTATAGCATATGAACTGTCTCCTAGTTTCTGGTTTTCTTTATGCCCATTTTTCATACCACTATGCTTCCAAAACAACTACAAAATGAATGCATATGTTGGTATTTAATTTGTCCCATCAGAGAAATAATCATAATGATCTCCAAAACTACTTGCTAAAATGTATTCAGAATCCCTTCTAGACTTTTACTAGAAGAGTACTCCTCTTCCTTTTAAAAAATAAATAAAAAAGGATATATACTATACATGATATTTTACTTTCCATGCAAGTGGTAGTGTCTGTTTCATTTTAAGACTTATGACATGTAAGTGTTGACTAAGCAACTCCTCTTTCAGAAATTCCCTCTTTTAAGTGGCTGATAATCTTCAGTAAAGCTCAGAAACTGAGCATCTTGTGGGAGAATCAATCAATTATTTTATCCTATTTTTTACATTTAGAGTCTGCCCATTAACCACAGTCTCTGGGAAGTTCACTTTTTTAAACAAAAACAAAAACTAGATACATTGCAGCAATAAGCCTATCAATTATATGCATAAAGTCAACACAAGCAGCATAAATTTATTTTACAATGATAAAACCCAGCTGAAAGCCATTTGTTCCATAGACTAAAATACACTGAAGCATAATTCGTAAAGGTATAAGAGACTAAAATGGTTTTCATGTGGCACCAAAAAGACCTTACCATATGTGCTAGTCGAGCCCCACTGAAGAAGTCATAGTACAACTAGAGTGCCCCCATCGAAAATGACCTCTCCCTAGTGGTCATCCACTTCACTTCTTTAGAGAGAGGAATCTAGAGCAATAAATGTCTCTCAGAAAAGATGTATCAAACAAACAAATCAGGTCACATGTTCCAGGAACTTTCCAAGATGATTTCTTCAGAGGATTTAGTGCCATTCTGTGATTCTTTTTTAAAGGAGCTAATATGTTTTTTATTTATATGTCATATAATACCCTTATTCATCAACTAATGGGCATGTATTCTCACCTATTATGGCAACAATACACTTAATTTAAACACAAAGGGAGATCACTTTGTTTTAAGCGTAAAAGGAGAATGTGAATCAAGATCCTTAGTCGTCTTTTTATCTTTCTGCTTTGTAATATGTTTAATGTTTTCTGTGCTTATTGCAATCAGAATTGGTTAAAATAAGTGAGCAAGGGTTACCAGTATTGTACACAGGATTAAGAGTTTGATCATTGTAATAGTTTAGAATTCCAAGACACTCTGATTTTTGCCAGTATCTTAGCCTTGATTGATTTCTCATTGAAAGCTGTCACAAAATAGAGCTAGCGTGATAGTGCATCAGCTGGCACCATATTTTCTGCTGTGGTTGCCCATCAGCTTTAATGAGCACACATTGCCAAGATGGCATTTGTGAGTAATTCCAAGTGCTGTTACCTTGTGGTGTCATCAAGGCAGAGCTTTTTGGACAAAAGGCCAGGGCCACACTAAACTAAATGAGCATGAAGGTCCACAAACACAGGACTTACCACATTTGGAATATATATAAAAATAAAAAATTGTCCAGTAGCACCTTAGAGACCAATTAAGTTTGTTCTGGGTATAAGCTTCCATGTGCATGCACACTTCTTCAGAAGTGAAATGAAGAAAATTACCTCCTAGGCCCCCTTCCCTCCTGCACACAAACACCTCATGTAAGACCCTTAAATCCAGTGTCTAAAATAATCTTACTGCACTATTGGTCTCTTATGGGGTGAGTACACAGTGAAATAGCCACTGACCACATCCAGTGATACAGAAACTCAATAATTGTATAGCATTAATAGGTTAGCCTCCTATCATTTGAAAATGAATGGTACTTTTCAGAAAAGCTGCAGCAATATAATATAAATTTAACAGAATTATAGATAATCAAAATGGAAGAAAGGTCCCAAATAGAGACACATAATCTGCAAGAAATAAAATAAAAATCCCTCTAGTGTTTTGTTGGTCTGAAAGCAGTGATTGGCAAATTAGCTTTTATGAAAAGCTTAATTTGGGTTTACTAATGTAGGCTTACACATGGCCTAATTCTTAATCAAATATATTGCAGCAGCAGGAGGCCCAACATTCAAATAATGATTAATTGAAAATTTAATTAAATGCTCCAGAATGCAGATGAAAGTGTTACTATAAAGTTTTGGGTCATGTTATTCGTACAGCCCTCTAACAACTGAAGATGAAGGAGCTGGGTCACAGCCTAATTGCCATCACTGAAGTTGCTTTGAGAGTTTTCCAGGAGTTCCTGTAAGCGATTGATATTGGGACTGCATCCCAAAGTGCTCTGCTAGTGCTAACCATGGATCGTAGACTGCAGAGACTTGAAATTTCTCCTTTACAAACCTGTCATGTAACATACCACACAAACATTATTTTTAGTCCAATTTATTTCTGGGAATATAAAACATCAAATTTATTTTTCAAGGAACAAGTACTATATCCTTATTCACCTGTTTACAACTTGACTGAGTGTATTTTTTAAATGCATCTTTTTGTGCAGACTCTAAATTTCAGATAGAAAAAGGGAATAATTATTTGTGGCCAGTCAGTTTGTAGTTATCTAGATATTTTAGACCTGCTTTATGTGAATACTAACAGAAAGTGTCTGGCATTGTTAGGGGATTCAAAGAAAGAAAGAAAGAAAGAAAGAAAGAAAGAAAGAAAGAAAGAAAGAAAGAAAGAAAGATCAGTGCAATTTTGAGACCAATGATTAAAATCAAGGCAGTTTTGAAAAATTCAGCCAGCCATCTTGATTCAAAATAGCATCAGATGATATCCAAACATACACAAAAATCTGTTCCTCGGTCTCAGGAACTATTGTAACAAATTTAGTGAGGATATGTACAGAGACAGACACAAACAACTTTGATGATGATGATGATGATGATGAAGAATCATAGGATTTAGAGTTGGAAGGTACCTCTAGGGTCATCTAGTTCAACTCTTTGCAATGCAGGAATCTCAACTAAAACATTCATGACAGGTGACCATCCAATGTCTGCTTTAAACCTCCAAACCTCCAAAGGTCCTAAGGTGGCTTGGTTTCTCAACCCTTGATCATCTGGACTGCTCTCCTCTGCACACATTCCAGCTTGTCAATATATTTATACTTCTTGTGGTGCCAAGAAGAGGACACAGTATTCCAGGTGTGGTCTGACCAAGGCCGAATAGAGCAGAACTGTACTATGATTTCCCTTGATTGGGACATTACTGTTATTGCAACTTAGAAGAGCATTGTATTTCCACCCCCACATTGCTGAATCACTTTCTTGACTCATGTTAAGCTTATGGTCTACTAAGAGCCCTAAATCCTTTTCACATGCACTATTAGCAAGCCAGGATTCCCCCATCTTATATTTGTGCAGTTGGTTCTTCCTGCCTAAGTGCAGAACCTTACACTTGCCCCTATTGAAATTCATGTTGTTGGTTTTGGCCCAGTTCTCCAATCTGTTAAAGTAATCTTGAATCCTGATTCTGTATTCTGCAGCATTGGATACCGTTCCCAGCTTGGTGTCATCTGTAAATTTGATAAGCATCCCCTCAGTTCCATCATCCAAGTTGTTTATAAATACATTGAAAAACAGACTCAGGACAGGACCCTATGGCACCCTAGTTGTCACTTTTTTCCAGGGTGAACTGTTGGGTACTTGTACACATTGTGGAAGTGGGGAGTGATTAACAAAACCAATCCTCCTGGCAAACTGGGAATATCCCCTCACTCACCCAAGTTTAGGATATTCCACACCTTTCCTTTTGAGAAAAAAATAAGTGGCTCACGTAAATGTAAACTAAGCTTTAATAATAAAGAAAACTGTAACAAAATAAGATGATGAGAGAAACTAAATACTACAACATGAGGCAAGTCTGAGGCAAGAAGCAAGAGTTGGTCCCTCTTAACTGACATTCTTAACTGAACATAATGGAACACAAACTGAAGGGAGGGGCCACCCACAAGCCCCACCCACCAGATACCAAGCACTCTATTATTCAAATTAGGTCCCAGTGGTTTTTTTTTTTTTTTTTTTTACTGTATATACTCTTCATTTGTGATTTATCCTTTCTTCCATTTCTTATACATGCCATTTGTACAGTACATCTCGGCTCATCTGTAAGCTCCTTATGCAGCCACAATGGTTTCCTTAGGTACCTCCTACTTTTATTTCTTGTTGGAATTGTCTGAAATTGTGCCTTCAATATATCACCTTTAAGAAACTCCCATCCATCTTGGACTCCTTTTTCTTTGAGTATTACTAACTATGGGATCTCACTCAGTTTTCCTTAAGCTTTTTGAAATCAACCTTCTATGGAAGCATTAGAACTAATTTCAGGGTGTCTTTTTTTTTTAAAGAAAACTCCCACCCCATTTGATGAAAGGCAAACAGTAGCTCTTTAAAATAAATAGATAAATTAGGCAGGTCAGAGTTTGAAGACTTTCTCTGGAATGAGGGTAAGATTCCTGCCCTGTGCTTCAGATACATTAACAGAAATGAAAGACAAAGTTGTCTCAATCCATTAAAATTGCTCTTCAGGGGGTCAAGCATTTCAAACATGCCTCTTCTGCAGTAGCCAAGGACCAATCAGAGGTTATTTCTGAATGCATAGTCTGCTTTACAGGCTTCTGACCATGGCACTTGTCTGATTATAGCCTTTTCACATTAAATGATGGTTAAAATCGCTAAGCGGTAAGTGTACTTCTTAGAGAAGGTCATCGCATTATAACCTACTGTGAAGAATTGGTAGCATGCAGGCAGTTTCCTACCCTTTGGCCATTCTCCCTTTCAGCTTACTAAACGTGCACAGATGTTAAATATGCATATACCATGGGTTTCTGGCAAACTGATCACACCAGGATACTCCAATAGACCCAGCAACTGAATCCTCTGGCTCTCCAGAGGATTTCAGAAAACAGTATGAGTGGTTACAGCCCTGTTGAACTCTCACTAGTATATTTAAATAATATAAAGAGCAAAAATAACAGGCATAACTTCTAGGTTAACCAATCAAGTTGTGTATTCCCTAGTTTGAATCTTAAAGTCTTACTTAAGCTTTTACATAGGTTCAATTTCAGTATATATTATGCAGTACAGTGTCAAGTTATAGCACACCTTCCTAAGGAATTTTAAGCAGTACTTTATTAGTCAACACTCAGGCCATGGCTCTGTTACTAAAACACAGGAAATGTTTAGACCTAAGCACAGCTAGAAATAAAATGCTGATGGCCCATTGCCCTGAGCCAGCACCATTACTAATGTTCCCTCACTTTCCCACCATGGAGCAACAGGTGACTTACTGATGGAACATGGGCTGAACAAATTCAGAGTAATTTAAAGAGGAAGCAGAATTAAATAGTGTGCACATGCTTTGCCTCCAGGTTCATTGGAAAGTCATCCTTTTAAAAAAATAAAAAAGAGAACCTACTGCTTATTATTTTTGTAAAATAAATAGCCCATCTCTACATTTGCCTGCAGCGACGTGATTTCGGAGTTCTTTCAACTCTCTAGGGCACAGAATGAAAGTGGCGGCTCCCCACTGAGTCTAGCTGCAGCTGAATCCTATTTGTGATTTTTCTATGGAGAGGGAACTCATCATTTCTGGCAAAAAGAAAGTTTTAGTTTGACATGAGTTCTTTTTTTTAAAAGGGTTTAAATTAAGGAAATTATTCCTATGAACTGTTAGCAGTTCATTCCTCAACACGACACATGCCACATCCTTCCCTTAGAATCAAATGAACCACTTCATTTTGCTCTCTGTAGGCAAAGCATAGGAAAACTTTTCTTTCTTTCTTTCTTTCTTTCACACTGGAACTCTCTTCCATGTGTGCGTAAGAAACAGGTTTTCATTAAAAAATTGACAAGTGCAAAATACCCACAATAATTTACTCCTTACAGAAAAAAAGGCCCAATTGTCAGTACACCTTTGCTCAGTTGTGACCTCAGAAACTGAGTCAAAAATCAAGGAAAAACTGGTAGATGTGGTCCAGATGTTTAATAATCAGCAATATATACTTCTGGTAAAGCTGCTTTGTATCCACTCACTTCCCACCCAGAGGTTAAAAGTATGAGGACACACTTCTGGGACAAAACTGTATGTATATTTAATTACCCTCCATGAAAGTTTTACACTCGATGGTTTCACATGTGAGGCAGAAAACTTATTATACAAAATGTATTTCCAGAAAATCTTTAAATGGCAATCTTTACTGAACCAAGTCTCGGGTAGACTTTACCCACCTAAAATGGCTATTAGTCTTCTAACCAGTAAAACCCATAACCCCCTTTTAGGATTTAACTTCCCCTCAGAGAATCAAAACCATTTTGCCAGGTCTAGGCAACTACACACAGATAATCAGAACCTTATCTGTCCACAGGCAACTCCAATCTCTAACTGAGACCAAATCTTTATCCATCCCAATGACAGATAATCCCTATCTGAGCCCACTCAGACAGTCAAAGACTTCATCTGCTTACCCAAACAACAAGTACCTATCTCACCATTAAACTGTCAGCATCTAACTTAAATTCCACACACACTCTCCTGATTGGCTGATAGTTGCCAGGTCACCAGCAGGGGAGAGCCAGATCCTGCTTGTCACAATCAGCATCTCACAAACACATGTGGATCGAAACATAATTATCCTTCAGGTTTCACATTTCACTGAATTTTACCATGCAGTTCTTACCTTTCCAAAAATATCTCAAAGGGCATTTCAAAATGTGACTTTCAAGGCAAAATACATTTATAAATGTATGTTTTGTAAGGAAAAAAAACATTCAAAATAGGTATTTATATTTATATGAAATGTGGATTTTTGTACATTTTCATCATCATGATAATTGATTAATACCAAAATGGGATGGAACAAGGTTATGGATGAATATTTGTGAAACTGATATAGATAAGAAATAAACGGATCCATCCCAACTGATAAGTTCTTCTGTTACTGATAATTTATCTACATGTTTCTAACCACACCCTACAAATCACTGCTGCCTGATATGCTATTCCTCCTTCAACAAAAGGCATTTTGTGAATTTGTTACTTCTCTTCAATACATATTTAAGTTTCACATTTTAATGAATAGTTCATAATTTGTAGTACCTTAATCTCTATAATAATTAAAAAAAACCAGCCTTGTCTACCTCTTAAATTATGAAAACAATATTTAAACTCTATACCTGCTGAGGAAAAAATTATTTGAATAATGGTGTGATATTAACAGTGCTTGAGAACCTAATTGATACCATATTTAGCAAAATGTAGATTCCATAGCATATAATTAAGTTTGAACTAACCCCTCTGTTGAACCACTAGATTCAGATAAATAAGTGAATGTGAGGAGAAAGTTAGGAGTAAACCAGAAGGCAAACTAAATCATTAATGAGTGCAACAGACCACAGATCTATGACTGATGCCCCAATTGGCACCTTAAGGAATGCTCTCCCATCCTTGAGTGGGAGTGTATTTGCTGCACCCCAGCTTACCCAGGAAGAAGGTTCAGGGTGGTTTGGCCCTTTGGAGGAGTCGAGGAAGATTCACACACCACAATGAGCTGGCTCCAGCCTCAGTCATTCCTCTCCTCACATTGTGCCATCTATCCGCCTTCGGCATTATGGCCTTTGCTAGTTGCCTGTTTGGGGGCGGATTAAGAATTTTGTGGGGAGCTCCTGAATGGCCTTGGCACTTCTTTGCCTACTCCATACTGCCGGGAGTCCTATGTTTGGAGTGGCCTTTTGATTAGTTTAACTGGATTTTAGTATGGACAGGAATGAGAAATTTAACATTTGGTGGGGTAAATATCTGGGTCACCCTATCCTGCCAAGATTTGAGATCTTACTTTTAAAAGACATCTGAAGGCAGCCCTGTTTAGGGAAGTTTTAAATGTTTAATGCTGTATTGTGTTTTTAATATTCTGTTGGGAGCCTCCCAGAGTGGCTGGGAAAACCCAGCCAGATGGGTGGGGTATAAATAATAAATTATTATTATATTATGATTACACTGGGCAACAATTTTTTACTTTTTGAATGTTGTCTAGATTTCTACAACTGATTTAGGGTATTTTTGCACTGCTGAATCAGGAAATGGCATCCGTTTCTCTCCATCAGGTCAGGTTTACTGTAAACTGAATGGTGGGCATTGATAAAGGTAAGTACACATAAATTGCATGTTGCTTCACCATTTTTCAAACTTCAGGGCTCGAACTTCCATTTCTTGGAACTCCTGGAATGCTCAGCGGCAGGGAGGTCTCTCTTCAGAGTCCAACAGTAGTCAGCCATCATGACTGCGTCCCAGCGACCCTGATACCTGGTCTCCATCTCTTTCATGTCCTGATGGAATCTCTCCCCCTGCTCGTCACCCATTGAACCCAGGTTCTCAGGAAACCAGTCCATATGTGAAAATAGGTAGTGTATCTTGACGCTCATGTTGCAGCCCAGGTTTCTGAAAGCAGTCAGCATGTTGTTAACAAGTTCTGCGTAGTTTCTGGCCTTATTGTTGCCAAGAAAGTTCTTCACTACCAGAACAAACGCCTTCCACGCTTCCAGTTCCACTTCGTTCATTGAGTTTCCGAACTCTGGATCTCTGATGAGCTGACGGATCTGAGGACCGTCAAAGATGCCAGCTTTCAACTTCTCCATGGTCAATCCTGGAAAAGCCTGGCACAAGTAAGTGAAGCAGTCACCATCCTTGTCCAGAGCCTTGGTGAACTGCTTGATTAAGCCGAGCTTGATGTGCAGCGGTGGGAAGAGTATTCTGTCTCTGTCCACCAGAGGGTCATTGATGATGTTCCTTTGTCTGCAAGGCACCAATTTCTCCCGCACAGGCCAGTCCTTCTTCGTGTAATGCTGAGCACAGTCCCTACTATCCCACATGCACAGAAAACATGGGTACTTGGTGAAGCCAGACTGTTGTCCCAACAAAAAGTTCACCATCTTCAGGTCAACACAAATAAACCACTTATGCTGATCATAACCAATTTTCTCCAGCACATACTTCACCACTTCATAGTTCTCCTTCAGTGTACTCGAGTGAGCCAGGGGTATAGAGGCAAACTGGTTGCCGTTGTGTAGCAGAACACATTTCAGTGATCGCTTGCTGCTGTCAATGAACAGTCTCCAATCTTTGGGTTCATACTGTGGCACTCCAAGCTTGAGCAGAAGCTGCGCAATATCTGCACAGTACACCAAGTCCTTCTCTTCCGAGAAAAAACGGAGGTACTCTTGATGCCTGTTGCGGAAGAAGCTGATGCGAGCACTGTCAGAGAGGAGGTTTTTTTCCTTCAATTTGGATGCCAACAGTTCGGCAGAGTCCTTTGACAAGCTGAGGTCGCAAACTGGATCATTCAATTCCTTTTGGGAAAATGGATGTGGAACATCATCTTCAAGAACCACTTCTTCTTCTTCTTCATGTCCTTCAACACTGAAGGCATCTTTGTCACTAATGTCAGGAAGTTCTCCGAAGATAGGCACTGGAATTTCATCACAATGAGCTACAGGATGACGTGCTGATTGAAGATCAGGATTAACTTAGTTTTGATCCCCCAACTTTATGCTTTGCCGCACCAATTTATGGAAGATTTCGAGGTTTTATGACTTCAAACTGATCCCTTTTCGACATAATCACCCAGAACTATCGGACCTGAATACGTCTTGTCATTAAAATAATCATTTTCAATCAAAACAATTATTCGACATGGCATTTTACCCCCACCAACTTCTTCTAAAATGCTCCACACAAGCATATATGTGAACAAAAACGTAAAAAAACGACATGTGGCTATAGCTCAAAAACTTGACCTGATTGAGCAAAACCAATGTGATTTTTGGATTCAGCACATTAGATACATCCTAAATCAACTGAAAAAACGCAGACAACAAATTTGTTGTTGACCAGTGTTATCCTTTAGACTTGGCATGCACACTGGGGTGAATGCTGAATCGGTAGGCTCATAGTGCACATGTCAGGTTCACATGACCCAGGTTTTCATAGCACAGAAGAATACTTCCTTCTAATACTTTGCTGTGGGGCCACAGGTGGCACTTGTAAACATGTCCAGGTAATGGGAGACAGTTGTTTCCTCCTGCTTTATGGAATTTCCTTCCCTGGGTTATATTTTGATTTGACTAATTATTGTTGCATATCACTCCAATCTCCAAATGGTGTGAGATTCCAGGGCTTCCAGACACTTATCTGGGGTTTAGCTACCTCAGAATGGGGGACAGCAGAGACTGTGATGTATTTATGATATATGGTTTATTTACACATATATACAACCTAAGCCTACAGAATTAACACCCCAAGAGAGTCTTGCTTCTCTGATAGCCACTGCTTTGGATTCCAGCAGAAATCAGGCATAGTTCTGTCTCCTAGCTACCCAGCCTGAAGCCTTGCTTCTAGCTTCTACCTTACACGACTCAACTACCAACCTTGCCTTGGTCTTTCTAACTACCAGCGAGTCTTTCAAATTACTACCCATTTTCCATATGGCACAGAACCACTTCCTCTAGTACCTTAATGGGTCATAGTTAGAGGCTATTACCTCACCAGGAAGCTAGCCTGGCTTTTCCAGAAATCGTATCCAAGCTAGATCCAAGAATTAACTGTGGTCTCATGCACACAGCCAACCAACTCCCCTGTTGTCCGGGGGGGGGGGGGGGGACTTAAACATGTTGCCAAGTTCCCCCAAAAAATAGACCAGAGGCAATTGTGCTTCATCCAGCAGAGCTTTACAGCTACTGAAGGCAAATGAGCATAATAGTCACAAATCCAATACATTCAGGATTTGCACAGTCCATAAGAAATCCAGTTGCAGCAGACTTAACCTAAACTTAACAATGACGTATAATAAGACTAAACATTAGCATATAGAACACCACACTAGAACAAAGAGATAGAAAGAGAAAGTGAGTGAAACCCAGGCGACTCCTGGCCTGACTATTACGGTCAGCATGACCATGACAGAAAGGATAATAGAACCAGTTTAAACTAGCTAAACTCAGCTTCCCAGAAGGAATAACCCAAACAAGAACTTTCTGCCTGTTTCTTTCACATAGAAAGAAACCTTCTAGAACACTCCTGAACCAATCAGAATAGGAAAGTTTTCTGCACATCAGATCAATACTTTCTGTACGAAGAAATGCAAACTGACACCCTCCAAAAATCCCTCATAATACTACATTTATGTGTGTGTGTGTGTTGCAGATCTTCTATGTTGCGCTCTCTCTCTCTCTCTCTCTCTCTCTCTGTATGTGTGTGTGTGTAACTTCTTTTCGCCACAGTTTGATTTTCTGAGTCTTCTTGATGGGAGTGCTGGCAAAGCCATTTTGAAGCCAGTAGCCAGTGAAGCAAATTTGATGAACAACAAACTGCTCTATCTGCACTCCAAGGATATGTTCTGAGAGACAGTTTTTATATTGGAGCCTGTGTTGAAATAACCAACTCTGCCTGATCTTCTTGACATGCTAGAGTTCCTGACGAGATACAGTATCCAAATAAACCCAAGGTCTTTAAGATCAAGAAGAGTTTAAAACTATGTGACTGAGAGATGAGAGATGCAGACATACGTGCCAAGTGCTCTGTCTGCTGGTTTTAATACTAGGTTGGGAACTAAGAGAAGGGAAATGAATCAGTTCATTATATTTGTATGGACCATGGACTTTTATCCATCCTTTCTTACTGGACTATCAGCTTTTATCCATTCTTATTTACTTTTGACCTTTCTGAGCCATCTGGTTTTATTAACAGAGAAGAGAATATTTTTAATAATAAAAAGGCTGACTATTGAAAGAACAACCCCTGTTTTGTTCAGGTATGCTTTTCAAAAGGCCATCCTAACTGGGTTTAACCTTTATAGCTTTGGGGGAATTGGAGGCACTCTTGCTTTTTTGGAGGGGGGGCAGTGGCTCTCAAGTTCCAACATAAAGACTTTTAACCTACAAATGAGGGCTAACCTGTGACACGAGCAATCATTAAACACCCACCAGAATGGAGTTGTAGTATTATACTGTGTTTCTGGGCCCACACAATATTTTATTCAAGTTGGCACCCTTGCTCCTCTCAGATACGGAGTGATAACTTGTGAAAAAGGAAGACTCTTCTATCCATGTAGAGCTACCTGTACCATTCAGAACCCGGGGAGGGGGAGACTCCAGGTCACAGAGCAGATAGAAAAGGTTTAGTCCTCAAAAATGTATCCCTTAAAACTGAAGGAGCTGGGTGACCTTGGGTGCAGGGCTAAACACACATTTGCAGTCTCCTTGTATTCCAGCTGCCCCTTTGGTGTAGAGCACATGACAAGGGCTAATGATTTTTAAGTAGCTGGGATGACAAAGTGAAGGGAAGAGAAAGTCTATTTTCTTTTTAAAAAATGAATAATGGTGTCAAAACAGTAGCAGATTCGGAAAACATTGATTGTAGGAAAGCATAAAACAACAACAACAAAAGATGGAAGGCGAAGAGTTTGGTAACGGTTTGTGCATCCCCCGGGAACAGTCTTTGCTTCAAAAATACTTGAAACTGAAAATTCAACTCTAATGTCTTCAACTCTGTGGGAAAAAATGCAGACAGCAGTTTGTGTCAAAATGTAGCATTCATCGCTACTCTTCTGAGGCACTTTTTAAGGTTCCTTCACAACAGCAAAGTCATTAAAGGCTCAGCCATGTAGCTGTTTGTTGGAAGCATTCATTTCTTATTGCCATCGTAAATGTCTCCTCTGCCCACTTAACAGACAACACGGAGAGAAGGGTATATTCTCAATTGTTTCATTACTCTTACTTCTTGCCTTACCCCTGCTTTCAGGGTATTTTGGAGCCAAACAGTCTAAAATATATGTTTGATGTTTAGCCACTGGATATTTCAAATGCATATATTAGTGCAAGAAATGAGAACTTTTAAAGACTATTCAGTATAATTCATGTTCAGAGAATATCTTTCCTATGTTATCTACCACAGATGTTTCTATAATTGTGATACATCTGGCAAATTTAATGTTCAATTGGCCTCAAAATTTCTCATTTCTTACCTAGAGCTGAAGTGGCTTCAAATCTGCCTTATCTATTTAATAATGCTTGAGTCTCCTTCCAAAGCTATTTTTCCTAACATAAACCTTCATTCTGGTTGGCTGTACACCTACCCATGTTCATATTTTAAGATGTTAAAGATTATACAGTTGGAATTTTGAAGTTCACTGTTCCTGACTTATGAGAAAACAGAGTTCCACAAGATTGGCATCTTGAATTTATGTAACAAGTCAACTTTATCATAACAATTTAATGCATCATATATACTGCATCATAGCTACATGTGTGAAAGTCTGCCTGCTCACCATATTCCTCTTTCCTCCTCCTCGACCTAGCTGACATGGATTGGACAGCTGCCATCAAAGAGGTTATTAAATACTCTACTGAGGTTGGGGACCCTGTGACCTTCTTTTTCCAAGAGATCCTGTCTCATTAACAACTGCTCTGATTTATGAGGTCCAAATATAGTTGTTACTGCATTTGGGAGGTCCTTTTCACAGTCAAATGTATATAATGGCTGGCCGCACTGCAGTGTGCTTGACACTAAACAGACCAGCAGGTCTTAGTGGTTCATTATGCTCTGCACAGGGATCCCATCCTGTGTACAGACTGTGCTGCATAATTTTGAGTCAGCCTGTCAGAATTCAGCATATGAGAATTTCACCCCAAATCCAACAGTATGTTGCTTAAGCTGTCTGCCTCTCAGACGGTCTATTTTATGAACAGTTTAAGTGACAGATAAAGGACACATGCTAATGCTAGCTAATCATTATAAACATCAACCTCTTCTGGTAATGATGTTAAATGTTGGCTAGATTAAAAGATGCACATCTTAAAACTGATGACAACCAATCAATATATCTCAATGCAAGTCTATCTTCTTATTCTTTTTTACCACAGAGAAATTAAACCCATTCACTTTCAATAACTGAATAAATGCTAAGTGTCATAAGGATTAATTGAGATTTGAATAGACCCATATAAATACAGTTATCAATCCTGCTTGAGCCACTATCCCCAGTGGTGCTTAAAAGGATGACAAATGACAGTTTATCATGGTTTCTCAATGACATAGCCTGAAATTACTGGCCTTGGGATATTCATGATACATAACCTCAGTAGGCATACAGCACACAAAATGAGACACTGGATGTTTATGATTTTAAGAAATGTTATCAACCTATGAATTACATCAAGGGATACCTAAGGGATGGGGTTTGATGTAGTGTAGACTGTTCTACCTGCCTTTAGATAGGGTTACACTCCATGTAAAGGAGAAGGTGGGCTGCCCAGAAATACTCCTGGAAAGTAGTGTAGGCAGTGGAACCAGTGTGTACAACTACAGTTCTGACACTGCAAAGGGAATGTCAGAAAGGGCCTCAGATTGGCAAGTGATCAGATGGTGTAGGACTCAGGAGACATTTGCAAAGATTTTCTTCAAGTAGGTTCATCCACCTTTGGCCAAAAGTTCCCACAAATAAATGAGTTGGTCCCTACCATCATCTATGTATCTCCCCACCTTCTCTGTTATCCATGTAATTTATATGAAAGGATGTCTGTGTGACTGAGGAACAAGAGAGCTGTGTAGCTGCCCACCACCTTTTTGGATACTTTCATTTCCCTTCCCCAAATGTTCATATGTTAGGCATAGACATCTACACCATGGAAGCCTACACATGTAGATCTGTAGATCCACATTCATTCAGGGGTGCTGCATTATTGGAGCTCCAGAATGTGTGAGTGCAGAAGTCTTCGCATGTAGGCTTCCCAAATAAAGATGTACGCACATAGTTCATGAACATTTAAGGAACAGGACCAAGAAACCACGTGGTCTTAGGGACAGGAGCAGCAGTGTAGCCCCTCTGCCTCTTGAACGAGTGGAAACCTCTTTTGTACAATTAATGTGGGAAAGAGGTCCCTCTCACACACTCTCTTGGTATAGATCCTGTAGGAATGAAATGTGTGTGTGTGTATCCTCAGAAAGGCAGAACCAGCTCAAAGTAGATGTGGTGGGAGCTTACAATGCAGCTCCTTCCCTTTTGCTGCAATTTTCTTTTTCCTTCTCTAATACTCTGCAAACCAGGGTTCTTGCAGCATAATACTTCTTTTCCCCCCAGTAGTAATAGTAGTAAGGTTTTCTAACTTTCAGAATATTAATGGCTGGAGTCTTCTCTATATAAGGCAAGAGAAATTAACATTTTTAAGGTCTTTCCCCACTATCCCAAAAAACCCAACTCTATCATAGTGGGGGATGATGACAAATGTAAACATGTTTTTAAGCTAGTACACTTTCTGATCACTGCTGGAACAGAAATCAGAGGACAATTGAAATTTGATGGGAGTAAATGTACCCTCCTTCATGGTCCTCAATTTATTATAGAACAACACGCATTTCTTTAAACTGCATTTCTGTCTCACATATACACCAACAGCAGGAGAAAGGCACAAACATCCTTGAAGGGGCACATATGATAAGGGTCATAATGTGGCTGGAACAACATAATGTATCAATGAAAGTGGCTTTTAGAGGTCCTTGCTCAATCATTCTTTCTCAGGGATTGAATCTCTGAGATGTGAAAATCCATGAGACTTCACTCTATGTATTTACTGGTCTTTGTGTTATTGAGACCTCATCCATCATTGTTATACTGTTCCCCAAAGTCATATTTTCAATGAAGTGACAGGCAGATAGAATTAATATTCTGATATGATGCAGGCTTTGGGAGCCTGTTTCATTAGTATGGATTTATTTATTTAAGAAAATCTGAATACTGCTTAACTGTAAATAAAACCTTTAAGCGGTTTAAGTGCCAAGTCTCACAAGGTACACCTACTGCAATATCAACAGTGACCTCAATTCTCCTTGTGACCTCAGTTCTCATTATGTAGCCAAAATAACAACACCCACAACAAGAGGTGGTAGCAGAAAAATGAGGAGAACTTTGAGGTGGGCAGGGGGAAGGAAATAAAAGGAAAAAGCCTAAAAGAGTGCCCTATCCCTTTTCAGTTTCTCTAAATTACTATATCTGTGAAGGGGCCCTCTTCACACCTGACAGCTACAGTCCTTCCTGTAACATACTTTTTGAATTAATTATACTTACATAGGGCACTATCAATCTAAACATTTTCACTAGGACAAGTAGTTGTAATTGTGCAGTAGACTTCCCTGCCCTCTCAGCTCCATGTGCATCACCTGGGCAGCTCATAAATCTGCTCCAAAGGGTTGGGGAGACCTCTGAAACAGATTTAGGGGTCACACGGGGGCTCATGGATAGCAGAGATGGAATTCCCTTGGGCAACAGTTCCTTTGTTGGATGAACTGTTTAGTTGGATAATAAATTGATACCAAGTTGATATCAATATCAACATTTGAATGACACATGAACACTACTGGCTTGCATAAGGGGTGGGGAAACTTTTTTGTATCAGGATCAGCCTCATGGGCCAAATTTGACTAGGAAGAGCTATCCACCTGTTAATCACATGGAATCATTATGACACTCTCTGCCAAACCTCTCTCTGAGGCCCCTCTACCCCACTTTTAATGCCACTTTAGCTTCAAAGAGCAAAGGGCTTTAACCTCTGCCTCTCAGCTGGTAAGTGAAGATTAGCTTCTTCTGCCATGGCTATGCAATCCTTTCCACTGCTCAGAGCAGGGTGCACAGCCCATGCAGGATTAAATTCTGTCCTCCCGCCCATCAGCTGATGTCACCAGTGATGTCAGTTGATGGGCAGGTGGGTATGGTTTGGAGAAAATGGCCTCATGGGCCAAACTGAACTCTCTGGTAGGTCATGATTGGCCCATGAGCCAGATGTTTCCCACCCTTGGGTTTATACTGAGTTGCTGTAAAATTTCACTCCATCAATTTTAATGGGCATATGGTTTGTTACACAGAACCAAGGAGTTCAACAACCAAAGAGCTGAAGCAAGTTTCTAAGATAACCCCGCCCCTGAAAAAAACAACCCATCAAACATCAGCTTTTCAAATTTCAAACGCCCATGCCAGAAATAATATTAGGAAAACTCAGAGATTTCTTAATACTCTTTCTGGCATTGGTGTTGTAGTTTCGGATTAGTAACAGAAGCTTAATTACTTATGCTTCAGGTGCCCCACAGGATGGCCCATTAGTAGCTAAAAGGCTTTCTGCATGTTGCCAAATCATGTGTAGCATGGGAGGACTTGGGAAGTCCCTGGCAATACATTGGCATAGCAGGTGTCCCTTCTGGTCTCCAGATGGAGGCATTGTTTTCTCCTGGATTTTTTTTAAATGTAGACTAGAACAGCCTGCAAAAAAAAAAAAAAAAAGAGGAGATAAAAGGAACCATGGAAGGAGAGAATGGGAAGTCACAAAATTTTATTTATTTATTTATTTTGTTTTCTATTCTTTTATGTTAATTCAAAATTTTATTTCAGATATTATTTCAGAGATTATTTTTCCTACTATTTTTGTATTATTTCTGTTTATGCTCTGCCGATATTGAAATGTATCAGAAATGCAAATCATAACTTAAAAAATAGCTTTCATTTGGCACAACTGTAAGACTAAGGAGCACTTCATTTACAATAGGAGGATAGGAAAAACATTGGAGAAATGCTTCTCTCAAAACTGAATTGCAGTCAGCCCTGAGTAGTGAGCTGTGTGCATTTCCCCCATTTAATCCAACAGAAGATTGGTGCAGTGATAATACACCTGCAGAGCAAATCAAGTGAAATGCATGTGGGGTTTTGGTTTTTTTTAATCTACATAACATTTGCAAGAACAGCAGTACTGGAATGTGTGTGTGTGTGTGTAGGTAGGTGATAGATGATAGATAGATAGATAGATAGATAGATAGATAGATAGATAGATAGATAGATGATAGATAGATAGATAGATAGATATAGAGATACACATACATACAAACACAATATAGGTGATATATAGATATGTCAATATATTGACATATATTGAAAGAAAGGAAACAAAGGAAAGAGCACAACAGGTCCATTCAACTTTCTCTTAAAATGGGTTTAAAAGTAGCTGATGCTAATATAGGAAAAATATAGAGTTATTAACAACGTGGGTGGCGCTGTGGGTAAAAGCCTCAGCGCCTAGGGCTTGCCGATCGAAAGGTCGGCGGTTCGAATCCCCGCGGCGGGGTGCGCTTCCGCTGTTCGGTCCCAGCGCCTGCCAACCTAGCAGTTCGAAAGCACCCCTGGGTGCAAGTAGATAAATAGGAACCACTCTGGCGGGAAGGTAAACGGCGTTTCCGTGTGCTGCGCTGGCTTGCCAGATGCAGCTTTGTCACGCTGGCCACGTGACCCGGAACTAAGAAGGAACTAGGGGAGAAAATGTGTTTATAATTGTTTCTTCAGTGATCAGATGTTCCAGCTGTCTCTTTTGTTGAATCACTGGATACATAAATCCTCGAGGAACTAGAAATGAGGAACACTAGAAATGTCTGGCGAAGAAGCCAGTTGTCGGAATCCCGTAGAGGGCTTTCAAAACAGCCAGATGTTGGAATCCCTCAGAGGGCAAGACTTCCTCATTGGGTCTCCTGGCTCCTGACTACAGACACAAATAGCAGCCATTGTGGGAGGCTGTTTGGAAGTCCACCTCCATCCTGTAAAATATTTATGGTGCAAGTGCTGATCAGATCCTTTACAAAGAATACACATTATAGTTCCTAACACATGTAAGGAGAGTTCAACCTCTCTCTTTATCCCCATTCAAACTGCCAGCAGTTATCTCTATAATCTAATCTTCCAGACTTACAGCACTGCAGAAACAATGCATATAACAGAGGAATAGTTATATAAAAAAAATAAAAATCAGCTACAACCACCTTTAAATATAATAAAGGGAAACAGATATCTTTCTAGGGGAAAATAGCAAAGAAGAATGCAGTCTCAAAGGAGCTTCGAACAACATTATTAAAAACTCTCCTCTCTGGAGATCTGTGAAATGTAGTAATTGTCACATGCAAACCACACAAAAGTAGGGATAATGGGAGATAACTATTTAATATAGGCATACAGTATTTCAGAGGAGGAAGGTGAATCTATAAATACACTCCAGTGCCTTACTGGATTGCATTCACAAACACAGAGTATAACTGTTTCAGCCATTGCAAATATTTGATTTAAGAAATCAGAAAAAGAGACAGGCGCACCAAGAAATAGATGCATTTCAAATAAATACTTCAAATGTTAAACCCTCTCATAGAGCGCAACTTCTTCACCTTTTGCTTAGTCATTTTCTGCTTACCGTTATTTCTCCAGATAAATGGTTTTGGGCTGACTCATAAGGTAAAAGGTATGTCCATTTTGCTTGGTCAGCACTTGGGACATTATCAGTGGCTACTAGTCACAAGAGCTATGCTTCGAAATGCCAGTTGCAGGAAACCACAGGAGGGGAGAGTATGTTTGTGCTCAGTTCCTGCTTGCTGCCTTTTCATAGACATCTGGTTGGCCATGGTGAGATCATGATCCATCAGGCCCTTCTTATATTCTTTGGTTTCCTTTTAGGAAGCACATTCTAAACCAAATGAGCCATAATGGAAGAAACATATTCACATTAGGTTTGAAACAGATGAATTAAAAACTCATAATCTTTCCCATGCAGAAGCATGTGCCATGATAAAAATATATAAAGTCATGGGTTTTAGAAGAAAAATGTCAATGCTATACACAACCTGATACACCAACTCTATTTTTTTCCTCGCTTAAAAAAATACTGTTGAATGTTCCACATATCTCAGATACCCTTCTGCATTTTTATTTTTATTTTAATGTGTAGCTTTGGAATTTTCAATCCATGGATATTTGCAGGGGCCCTATTTTTTTACATTCACAAAATATGAGAACTAGGACATACTTGATGACATGATAGGTATAGATTTAGGTAAAGGTAAAGGGACCCCTGAGCATTAAGTCCAGTCGTGACCGACTCTGGGGTTGCGGCACTCATCTCGCTCTATAGGCCGAGGGAGCCGGCGTTTGTCCGCAGACAGCTTCCGGGTCATGTGGCCAGCATGACTAAGCCGCTTCTGGCTAACCAGAGCAGTGCATGGAAACACCGTTTACCTTCCTGCTGGAGCGGTACCTATTTATCTACTTGCACTTTGATGTGCTTTTGAACTGCTAGGTTGGCAGGAGCTGGGACCAAGGAATGGGAGCTCACCCCGTCGCGGGGATTCGAACCGCCGACCTTCTGATCAGCAAGTCCTAGGCTCTGTGGTTTAACCCACAGTGCCACCCACGTCCCGGTATAGATTTACAAACACACAAAAATCTGAAACATTCTGAAACAACCCACTGAAATCATGCTAAGGATTTTTAGCAATAGCAAGCTAGATGTTCCCAGACGCCACCATGGATGGAGAAGCAAGTTCAGGTTCATGTCTTCTCCATGATTTTATAATTCTGCAACTCTCTGAATTCCATGCATAAATAAGTAAGCACAAACACTTTCCCCAATATAGATAATTGAATATGTTTTGCAAGTGTGATGCAACACTGAAAATTTGGGAATGCATACAGTTCATGATCGTCTCAGAATCAAAGTTAATTTGATTGTGAGTGATGTCAAGGTTAGTAGCCCAGAGTCTCCATTAATTTAGTTCAGGGGGGAAAACATCATCAGTAAATTAGTGTAAATTGGTAAAGTAACTGTATTAGTGGATTCCAGGCTTACTTGTCACATTTAATCAGTTAACTGCATGTGTGCTACTGTGCACGTAAAGAATTTCAGAAAGCTATCTCTGTACATGTATATGTTCAGAAATCATTACAATTAGAAATATAATTTACTTGGACTTAGTTCAGATAGATTTTAGTTTTTGCCCCCCTCTGAGATCCATCGATGGAAGAGCAGTGAATTAGGAGCTGACTGTTCAAATCAGCGGTAATGCATGAACACTTACTCCTTTCATCAGTAATGAAATGTCAGTCCCCTGTGCTGTTGATTCTAGGCAAGCTGTTTCAAGAATACATAATGGGGGACAGTCTTGTTTTACCCTAAGCATGTGCTGCTCAACTGTAATGAAGATCAGAGAATCAGAACCAGGCAGATCTTATTTACAGAACATCCTTTTAAAGCTTCAGGTGTAACTTCATCCAGGGAAACCACTTTTTGTTGACTAGAAACACAGCAGGTAAGCTTTTAATGACTGTTCGGCCACTGAGTTGGGTTTCTTTGGGGTAAGCCAGAAGTGACAACTATGTTGCTCAATAAAATAAGTGGCAAATATCAAAATAATTGCCATGACTCAGACTCACTTGTACAGTGTTCTAATAATCCCCCGTGTATTGATTTTATTTGATGTTTTCTTGTTTAAAACACTTTAAACATTTTTTTCTCCAGTTCTTGTTTCACATAAGCTTTTTCATACAGCGTACTTTGCTGCCAAATGTAACAATAACAATAATAATGAACCTTTTTGGAAACCGATAAGTTTTCTTTATACTTCTAATTATGAGACTTACTAAAATTTTGAAGAATGTTTTCTTGCTTTCTTCCCCCTCTCTCTGCCTGCTACATTTCCTTACAATAAGCTCTCTAACTTAAGAACATAAGTCCTGATGAATCAGGACAAAGGCCTGTCTAGTTAAGCGTCCTGTTTACACAACCAGATGCTTCTGAGAAGCTCACAAATGAAACATGGATGCAGTAGCACTCTTCTGCTTCATGTTCCTCAGTGGCTAATATCCAGAGGCATGGGCATCCCAATCCTGGATATTATAAGCAGTGTAAAGGTAAAGGTAAAGGGACCCCTGACCATTAGGTCCAGTTGTGGCCGACTCTGGGGTTGCGGCGCTCATCTCGCTTTATTGGCTGAGGGAGCCGGTGTACAGCTTCCGGGTCATGTGGCCAGCATGACCAAGCCGCTTCTGGAGAACCAGAGCAGTGCACGGAAACACCATTTACCTTCCCGCCGGAGCGGTACCTATTTATCTACTTGCACTTTGATGTGCTTTCGAACTGCTAGGTGAGCAGGAGCTGGGACTGAACAATGGGAGCTCACCCTCTCGCGGGGATTCGAACCGCTGACCTTCTGATTGGCAAGTTCTAGGCTCTGTGGTTTAACTCACAGCGCCACCCGCGTCCCCATAAGCAGTATACTAGTAGCCATAAGCTACACATCCAGTGATTCGTAAGCTTTGCTTCCTGAAGCCCATAAAAGAGGGTTTTGGCAGAGCTCCATCCCTCAAATTACTGGAATAATAATTTCTGCCAGGTTGGAAAGGAGTTCTCACCAGTAGTGGGATTTGTAGTGGGGCAACTATAGAGCCACCCTCCTGACATTGGTGTCACTGATGATTAGCTGGGCAGGACTGTAGCAGGCTGGCAGTGAGGCAAGGGCAGCAACGGTATGTTGGTGGAAGTAACAGATTGGTGACAGCAGACCTGTTGGTAAAACTGCAGAGCTCTGACCTCACCACTGCCCTGCTCCAGCATTGTCAGTGTCAAAAGGTTGCCTCTACAGCTCTACCCCACCCCACAAGCTGCTATTGCTGCTCATGTTCAAATCAGAGATGAAAATTGGGTGCTTATGCACACCATCCCTTGACTGAGGTCCACTACCCAGAACGGTTTTCTACACAAAGTGAATCCATTGGTTCTGAACCCATGTTACTCATGCCAGAAGAAACAGATTTATTACACTTTAGAAATGATAGAATACACAGGGGGTAGGGAGAAAAGGTGTGAAGCAGCTATTAGTTGTAGACTTTCCAAGGTAACATTAAATGTGTTCGTAGAGAGAGTGGTTGCCATTCAAGAAACTATTACTTAAAGTAGATCTATTGAAATGAATGGCCACAACTAATAGGTCCAAAAATTTCAATGGGTCTGCTCTGAGTAAACATTAGTTGACTACCACTGAGTACCTGGACATACATTTTAATGTTAACTATGGAATAAATGTTAAAGATGTAAGTTTAATATGCATAAAGTGCAATGTTTATGTACACTGAGGTAAAAGAAAAGCAACTTATGTAAAGGTTTGCATTTGCAAAGAGAAATTTGCATTATACACAGGAGGTTTCATTAAATCCGGCAGAAAAGGTTGGATGTTTCAATTTCAGTCTTTAGGCTAATGGATGTCTTATCCTGAAAACCTGCAGATCTCTCTCAGCAGGAATGTGTAACCTGAGAACACAGCTTTTCTGTCAGAGATGGAGCCAGTAGCAGTAGAGGCTAAGCTCCATGATGAAGAACAAGCAAGTTGCTTAGGATCCTTCTCTGGGATCAGAGACAGAAAAGTTACTGCACTGTTTTAATGACAAAAAGAAGACAGGGCCACATTGCTAGTTTGTGAAAGAGTAATGTGTTACAAAATAAATGTAGGCAAAAATGCAAAGTATCTGTTTTATGACTGTTTCCAGTGCAGCATTGAAACTTATTTTTGTGGTGGAAAGCAAACTAGGGCTGCCATACGTCTGGACTTTCCCAGACATTACTGGGTTTTCAAAGGTGGAATTGACATCCAGAGGGAATTTCTGAAAGGCACCACTTTGTGTTTGATCTTAGGCAAGTCAATTGAAAAATTGTTTTTGAAAAAACAACAACTCAACTTTCCCCTGGTTTTTACTTTTTGAAATATGGCAACTCTACATAAGTTCCAGATTAGGGATTCCAACTGCAGAATCTATAACAATAGATATGCATGGTGTTTCTATATTAGTTGTTTAAATGAGGAATTCCCACTCATTCTCTCATAAAAATGAGCAGCAATTGAGATGAGAGAAGATATGTGCATGAGCCTGCTGAAATGTGGAGATATGCTGCTTACAGTGAGAGAAGAATGAGTCTGGAAGTTCCCTAAGAAAAAAATACTGTGTGCTACAGAAACTACTAATACAATTTTGATATGCAGGTGTTAGAGAAGCTACTGGAACTATTCCAAATTAAATGGCTTGCAGGGATAGCTGACACAACTAAACACATTGGCTAGGATCCAAAGAACCATAGAACCATCAGGTTTCATGCAACAAAGGGCTTTGGGACTCATGTCTCTTAAACAGAAACCTCACATGGCACATGGCATTTTCAGGCTGATGGGACAAAGATAATTGATTGTGATCGCTTCCATTCTGAGCAACCAAGAACAAACTATTGTGAACTTTGTTAATGAGTTTCTCTTTTCAATATGAATAAATGATAGGAACTAATATGAAGGTCATCAGACTGAGGTTTAGAAGAAGGCATAATAACCATGATGAATCTAGTGCTGAAAATTTCTTTTTTTACAAAACAAATGATTGGAAATGAATGTTGAGAATGTTGGCCATAGAAAGGAAATAGCTGCCTATGCATAAATCTTACTGGGAAGCTTCAGACAAAGCACTACCTTGACCCAAAGCTACTGCAAAGTATTCTTTTGAGGATGAACAAGATTTTAAAAATAGGGCATTCTGCACACCAGACAGTGAAAAAGACATTACAAGCAATATTAGTTGTTACAATTATAATTTAAAATAATATAATATAAAAAACTTTACTTGTGCTCTGAAAACTATCATTTGAAGGATGTTTGAGAGTAATGACCAAAGAAAGGTATCAGATATGTGAGGGCTATGTATCAGATTCAGCTGAGGCCTGAGCCAAATTGGAACCTATTCAAATTGGACTTAGGTATGGGATGAGTTGCGTACAGTCACAGACTGCTGAAAGTTGAGTTGGATAGTCCAGAGTGATCCAAGGAGAAGCAAGCAATGTGTAAAATGTGCACAAAAAGGTCAAGACCTACCTGACCTGAGATTGCATCTTCTCAGGAGAAGCTAGGCCCAGGAAGGCTTCCTTCCTGATTCCCTGCCATCCAGGAACAATGCTGCCAGTCAACAGCTGCTGAGCAGAGGAATCATTCCTATGGAGTGCAGGTGCTGTTTTACACCATGCAGGATTGGATCTTCCTGCTTTCCAGCTGGTAGGAGGAGAGTCTAATCCTGCACGGTCCCGGTCACTGCTCCTTTGTGTGTGGTTTGTATGCGGGCAAGAGGTTGCAAAGGAGCAGTACCATCAGGGCTGACTTACCCATAGGTGCTAGGGGTGCAGGGCACCGGGCTCTCAGGGGTGCCAGGCTGAGAGTCCAGGGCCAGGGAGTTGAGTCCGAGGAAGAGCCCGCCCATCGGTCAGAGTGCCACGGCAGGCTCTTCTGTGCTGTGCTGTGAATTCAGGAGTGACTGAGCCAGCGAGATGTTGAGGTGGCTGGCTGGCTGGCTCTGCCCTCCTGTGTGCCTGGGACTGGGCAACCTGGGGAGAGGGGCACCGGGCGGATCTTTGCACCCCGGTGCCACATATGCTTAAGACAGCCCTGAGTACCATGCACAATCATACCATCCAGCTTAACAGGATCCAATTATGTGGGATACCAGTTACTGCTTCTGGCTTAAAATGCTGTAGAACAACAGGGGAATGGTAAATTCACAACTCCAACGGAAGGACCTCAAAATGCAGGCCTAGAAGGATTCCCAGCTAGCCATGTTGTCTAAATGTTTCCCTGGCTAGAGGTGAATTTCTGCCAATTATATATTAGATCAATCCCCTCCCCCCCCCTCAAAGGGTGTTAAGACAGCTGAAAGGTGGGCAACACATCTGCCCAGGGGTAGGAAGATAAAAGCTCAGCCCCCTCGCTACTTTCCCAGGAAAGTAAGGAAAATGGTCTCACCGTGGGATCACCTTTCATTTGCCATCACTAAAAAAACCTCCCTCACTTATACACCACTATTAGAGAGGAAAGTATATGAAAGTAGTTAGCTTCAAATGTTCATTAACTATTTTGAGCTTCACTGCACCTGTCACAAATACACCATTCATTGCATTTAAAGCCATGACACTTTGGATAGAGGTTTGTGATGCTTCAGGTTTGAAACTGAGAGAGAGAAAGAGAGAACCTTGCAGGCATGATACGCTCCACTCCTGCTTCTGGCTGCTTCTGGTTAAGAGCTCTTCCACACATTTGCATCCACCCAGTGGCAAAGCGTTCCTCAATATGAGTCAGAAAAAAGGTGTAACTTAAGAATCTATGCTCTGGGCATTTGTATGGCACATGTCATACT
The DNA here is from genome assembly GCF_964188315.1 of Podarcis muralis. Classification (NCBI taxonomy): domain Eukaryota; kingdom Metazoa; phylum Chordata; class Lepidosauria; order Squamata; family Lacertidae; genus Podarcis; species Podarcis muralis. The sequence goes on from NC_135658.1 coordinate 50,452,625, forward strand.
CCCAACCCTCCCGTTTTCCTTCTCCTAGCATCAGGCATCTTAAATTATTCAGCTTAGAATAGGTGTGTTAGAACTAGAATCAAATGCATCTGCCATTTTACATATGCCTGTGCATAGTAAAAACGTTGCATTGTGTGATTTATATGTTTTTATTTTTAATTTCAATAAATCAAATCTTGGTTTGTGTTATTTTGCTTGGGTCGCTCAGACACACTTAGAAAAATGTCTGTTGCATCTGGGGCAAAGATCCTGTCCCTCTTTAGGAGGTGGGTGGTGGGTGTCCCGTGAGCAATAGACATACACAATATCCACCCAGACCCTTGTAACAACTGGAAGCTACCTCAGAGAAGGAGAGAGGGCTTCACGTGTTTCTGCAGCACTCCACAGACTAAATATGAATTTTTTGCTTGAATATCCAAATTGTTCAAAGGTTAAGACAAAGCAAGTGAAAGAGAAGCAAGATGTTTATTCATTTTTCAGAAGTTTATTATTTAAATTTCCACATAACCTTTCCATGCCTGCTCTCCTGGTGAAACAGTATCCATGCTATTAAAATTCCCTTGGAATCCAGAAGTTTTATCATCAGTAAACACGATGGCAAACACTCTTTATGGAGAATGTGGAGAATATGCATTGTCAACAGTTGCTTTGTGAAGCAATAACATATTCAGATCATCCTTCTCCTTGTCTGCAAAAAAACATAGAATTTATGTTATTGGGCAGAGGCAGGCATATAATAAGGCAGGCACAATTTAAGCTGCCTTTTAAATTAATTATATATCTGTCTCTGTGCCTTGGTTGAAGTGCACCTTTATAGCATTGCGTGCTTTGCCCGATATAGCCACAAATCTCTTAAGTACATTTTCATAAAAGCTTGTGTGTTTTGTTTTTGCAGTTCATTTTTAATGGCAGCATGTTATTTGGGCAATCAGTCTGAGAAAAAGACTGATTTCCCATTATGTGGAATGGTACAAACAGACCTCTCTGCCTTTGCTTCACTCTATTAGATGCAACCTTTATTATTTACTTACGCAGAGCACTGGAGGTGAAATGGCTTTAATTGCTATTTGTCCTTTCTTTGTCCTGAGTTATTTTTAAGCCCCTATTACATTTTGTGGTTGTTTTTATTCAAATTTAATACCAGACAGAGCAGCAGAAGCAAAGTTGTTCACCTTTTTAAAAAAAATTAATCAAGCTAACATTTAAAAAATGTAAACGTAACCCATGAACAACAACAAGAAAAAAACGGATAGAATTAACTATACTAAATGGGCTCTCTTCAGGCATTATGATCCACATTATTACAATTGCATAGACTGGGAAGGTGGGGCTGCGCCCAATGGCCCCTCTATCACACTCCCACCAGCATAGTCCCACCACCATCTACCTCATAGGCTGAAGGTCTGAAGAGGGGACCCTATTGTAGGTGTGTAGGTTCCCCTTGTCATTTGGGGCACTGCTACGGGGTCTAAGCTGTGAGGAAAGTCTATGCACATATAGCAGGTTCCCTGCTTCAGACCTTCAATACCCAGGGGTTCTGGGTCTTCAGGAGTGTGATGGAGAGGAGAGAGCCCAGTGAGTGTCTACTCATAACTGTAATTGGATGAGATTTTGAATGGCCAAATTCTCAAGGATGGAAAATTGCCAGCTCAAAATTAGAGTCAAGTCAAACTCATCCAGAAGAGCCTCTTCTGACAAATTTTTGCTTCCACTCTTCCATTCAAATTCCTCATGAAATGTTGGAGAATTTCAGCTCTCCAAAATATGGTGTGGAATGCCTCCCATATGTCACCCACAGACATGGTGGATAATTTTGAGAGGCTATTTTTGTTCAGCCTTGTGCAACATGTACAACCCTCAATCCCTAGGAGAGGCCATTTAATGACTTTTTCTCAGCCTCTAAACAGCTATCAGGCAGTATGAACTTTCCAGTTTCCAGCAGAACTGTGCATTTGGCAGAATTCTGCAGCGACCCTGCATCCATCTAGAAAGTTGGTGCTTCACTGAGGACATAAGACCAGAAATTTCCACCATCTCCTCTAGAGCATAAATCATCCTTAAGAGCCCAGTAAAGATGTTTTGTTTTGTTTTTGCTTTTGTTTTTTTACAGCATGCTATAGGAGGACATAAAGAAGAAATATACTGGGGTAATTATTATTTTTCCTCAGCAAGATTTGAAATGGATGCAAAACAGATAGTAAAAGTGAATTGGACACAGTTATGTTTCAGATTGCAATGGAAGCCTTTCATGTGAGTCTTATGGGTACTTATGTGGACTGATGCATTCGCACCAGAATGTTCTATCTGGCTCACACTGGGATGAATGCTGTGCTAATACGCTCTAGCAGAATCATATGCTAGGTTCTACAGTGTATCGAAAGGAACAGCAGAGCTGGAACATTAAAGCCAAATTTGAGAAAGAAAAGGGATGGGGTTGATTATTTTCCTTATTAAACCATCCATTGTGTCTAGGCAGGGGATATCACTTGTGAACATCACTCTCATTAAGACCCCTTCCCCTCCATCTCCCCTCATTTATAGCCTTCATTGAGACTAATATGTTACAGGCCATTCCGTTTGTTTGTTTGGTTGGTTGGTTGGTTGGCTGGTTTGTTTCTTTACCATTGTATGCAAGGAACAAAATGTTTAATAATGAAAAGCTTAGGCTACACTTCACTTCCAAACCTCAAGGGGGAGGGAGCATTAAAAACAAACTACAACATTCAAAACAGAAGCTGTGAAGTTAAGCTGAATTCCTTTCATAATTAGTTTATTTTGTGTTTTTGCAATTTCTGCAAGTGTGGTATAGTGGGTATGGTGTTAGATGGGATATCAGCGTTCAAATACTCTGTCAGTCATGAAAATCACTGGATGACCTTGGGGCAGTAACAGTCTCTCAGCCTAACCCACCTCACAGGGTGGCTGTGAGGATAAAATGGGGAGGAATAGAACCATATATGCCACCTGGAGCTCCGTAGATGAAAAGGAGGATATAAATGTAACAAATAAGCACATGAACAATTTTAAAATAAGATTTATCCCAGTTGTAGTTTCACTTTCTAGCCATATGAATCTATGAATGTGCCTTCTACTGAGTAAGACAACTAGTCATCTTAATTTGAGGATAATGACCATCAGGAATGGTGACAGTGTTGATGCTGCATATCACAATGGTAAAGGGGGCAGGGCAGGATGACAGTGAGGCCAGGGATGTCATATGATTCTGCCTGGATGACAGGTAAACAAGTTGATAGTATGTTGATGGCATCTTCTGCAATGGCAGAAAGTACCACCTTTTTATTTTCTAAAAGGACATAAATCACAAGGGCTTATATAATCTTTAAGACAGGAATCTTAAAAGTAATTTCTTCTCACCTTCTATGTAGAATTTGAGAAAGAATTAAAATGCTATTTTACATTTCTTTTAGCATGACTGTAACTATATTTATCAGAATGTATATTTATTGTGCAAAAAAGAAAGGTGCTCTATTTGCACATACATAGTCCAAAAATTCAATAAATAAATGTGTAAGCCCTTGCCCTCCAATGAAACCTTGGTAGCTAATACTGACCAGAACATACTATGGCCCATATGACTGTGGTAAATTTAAAAGTCAACTATGTTGAGTAAGACTAGTTTATATTAACTTCTGCTCATCTCCACAATACAGACCCTGCCCTCAGCTTTTGTCCCAGCAGTACAAACACAGCCCACTAGATAAGAGTAGACAGGTTGTTTCTTTTTCTTTTGCTATTCAATCCACTTTCAGTGTTTCATTTTCTCTCTCTCATGCATTTAGTTCAGAGATGGTGATCCCAAGTGTGGTCTCCAGGGTCTCCCCATCTGGCCTGTATTTTCTATCCCTCCATCCACTGGTGCAACAATTAGGCTTAAAAGCAAGCTTCTTTGAAAGTGTGTGTGTGTGTGTGTGTGTGTGTGTGTGTGTGTGTTGACAGAGAGAGAGAGAGAGAGAGTTCTCATCTTTGCCAGAAAGAACAATAAGCAAAGCCTAATTACTGAGGGGTGGGTAGGTTGAAGAGTAGAAGAAGAAGAGTTTGAATTTGATATCCTGCTTTATCACTACCCTAAGGAGTCTCAAAGTGGCTAACCATCTCCTTTCCCTTCCTCCCCCACAACAAACACTCTGTGAGGTGAGTGGGGCTGAGAGGCTTCAGAGAAGTGTGACTAGCCCAAGGTCACCCAGCAGCTGCATGTGGAGGAGCGAAGACGCGAACCCGGTTCCCCAGATTATGAGTCTGCCGCTCTTAACCACTACACCACACTGGCTCTCCAGTAGAGGCAGCTAGGGAGGGGAGGAAGTGGGAGATGAAAAGAGCAATGAGAAAGAGAGAAGGTAAGAAAGAGATAAGTAGAGAAAGAGACGAAATGAAATGAATATGCATGTGAAAGAGTATATAGAGTGACTCTGGCTCTGGTCCAACCTTTCATGGCCAAGTAGTATCTGAATGTGGCCCTCTGGGAGGAAAAATCCCCTCAAATTTAGATAGCCATTAAACTAATGGATATGAGTTAATGAAGTATGTTAAACCAATGAGAATATTTGTTTTCATTATTCACATTCAGGTTTGTTGGATGTTTTCATTCTTTCCTGTATTGCCACTGCCTGTGTCCATGGTGGCAGCAGAGCTGCATCCCGGGGGACTGCAATTTCATTCCCCCCAAAATATCCCGTACAACAAGCTAAGCTGTCCTTCCAAGCAGGATCCACAGCTGACATTTGAATAGGGGTAGGCTCTCCAGTCCCTCACTGAAAGAAACCCCCATCTTGGGACATGGGCCAGTCCACCTCAGGGTCTGATGTCACATCTTCACCTCAGTTGTAGGAATGCAGTTGTTATTTCCCCCCTTCCCAACATCTACCCAACAAGCAGACTGGGCCAAGCACTTGCAACAGTATGTAGGTTCTCAGAAACAAAATCCTTGCCTTCCTACTGATAATCTGTACCCAATAAAGTTGTGGTCAGCCTTTCCCCCAGTTCTGTGTCCTCTGTTCTTATTTCATCATCCTTTTACCTAAGAAAGGACAGGTTAGCGTAAAAATAGATCTGGCTTTGTCTCAGCCTTTAGATTTTAAATGTCACCCTGACAGCTTTTGAGACTGACAGCCAAGTGGAGCCAACCAGAGAAGCCTCCTGTCTGTGACAATCATTGTGCTGTATTTTTAAAGTCATCATTTACTGTAGGTTTCCATTTCATATCAGTCTCTTCTTTGGAAAGTGGCAGCCTTGAATAAGAATGTGCTATTTCAATAAAAGTAATATAGCGAAATTTCATATATATTAATATTGATTTCCCAAAGGGCAGGTTCCATCATCACACTCACAGATTACCCATTCATTGCTATTTAACATCTTAACCATTGCAGACAGTTTCCAAAATACTGACTAACTTTGACATATGTCACAGGAATGCATGGCTAATGCTGGAAAATATAAGCCAATGCAAGTTCATTTTTCAGTAAGACAAACTGCTCCTTCTCAACAGAATTTCAGTGCAGTTGATTTATGGAGCCAACCACGCTGACACTTAGGAAAGAACAATTTCAGCATCAGCTAATACTGTTAAGTCGCAATAGAGCCTTATATTAAATTAACATATTTCAAAGCATGACAGATGCTTAAGCAAAAACATTTTATACCTTCAGATAAAAAAGAAGCTGCGAAAGAAGATAGTTATAGGTCAGAGGATAAATGGCACATATTCAATGGCCTTTATAGAAAGGAGAACACTGTATATAATATGTAAGAGTGGATTTAAAGGCTCTTCCACTCTCTAACTGTTCAAAAGGCATATGTAACCTTTGCTAGTTCAAAGAATAGAGAAAGGATGAGGAAGGGGAAAAAACCATTTCCTACAGCAGTTCCTGACTACTTATGGCAGAAGAGGCCATACCACTTTCCTTAAGTATGTGACCTTGTATGTGACCATTGGCTTGTATACAATGGTGTTGCTCAGTTCATGATAAACCTTACATCAGTGGAATGGTTTCACCACCTTGAAGCCACCTGCAGCCCAACTAGACATGCTCTGAAGGGTCACTCAATCACCTTCAGGAGATTTCAATAGGTTAGATGGAGGATAACCCAAAATTGGTTATCACTCCATTCTGCTGATGGAAGCTTTAGCATCAGCTGAGTGACACTACTGGATACAACATCAAATGTTTTGTGCACAAATGGATCTAGAAAAAGTAAAACAAGACAAAACTGTCAGAAGCTGGGTCATTGGTAATAGTTTGAGATGAACCAGGAGTCAGAAGCTATGGACTTGTCAAGACCAAATAACAGGCTTTATCCCTCTCTGAGTTGTCAGCTCCTTTGTTAGTGTGTTGCAGTATTGGACCGAGACCAATATGGAACCAGGTTTAAATTCCCATTCATAATCTGTGTTACTGTAATCCAATCAGAAGGGTAGCAGGGTATGGATTGCTATGGCCAAGTTATCCCCATCCAGTAATGGGCATGGCTGGTAAACTAGGCAGAAGCAGTAAAAGTCAGCCAATATTACTGAGCCACCTGGTTTTCCTGTGACAATGCTGAATCTCAGATTGCCACCAGATGACCTACAAGCCATTTAAAGCAGAGTGCAACCCCATTCAGAAGAGGTCGTGTTGGAGTCATCAGTGTAGTTAGCTTTCAGCTTCCAAGGTTTGCAAAGAGATTCACCCCATGTCTACTCAAAAGTAAGTACTAGTAATGTCTGTGTATTTACTCCCAAGTGCATATGCTTAGGATTGCAGCTGTTGTTTTATTACATTGATTAGTCATTCTTGTTGTGCTTTTTAATTTGTCACTTTAAAAGAAGTACCTCTAAAAAAAGGCTTCTGGGCCTTTCTGCTCATTTTTCTCAAGACAATTTTGTAGTGGAAACAATTTAATTAGCTCTTTGTTATCAGTAATGAGATAGCTATTCTTCTCTGTCTTCAGCAATAAACATTAGTTCCAGTTTTTACCAAGTTTCAAATAAGGTCTCAGTGAACACTTTCACTAATAAAGCATTACTGTTATAAGTGGATATGTGCATTATCAAACTCTCTTTCTTTTGCTGAGTTTTAATTTGTTTTCCATGCTTGCTTGACTTTGATTTTCTATAGTGAACTGAGCCATCACTTAATAAAAAAAATTTAAAATCATTTTATTTGCATATTTTCTATTGCATTGGCAGCAGAAATAAGAATTAATAAGGTATATGATCCTCTACTATTGTTGGTTTTTTTCAGGCAGGGGAAGGTGCATGCCCTCTGAGTTCAACCCCTTATGATCCTTTCAGTGTGAAGGCAAGGAACTCTCCCTGCACCCTGAATTACCATTACATTTCTGCCCCCAAAGTGCTACTCGCTAGTGCAAGCTTCACTTATGATAGATTAGAGGTTATTCAGCTGACCCCTGCTATTTTTCTGCAGTAGAAATGATCTCCCCCTGTGCCCCCCAGCCACCTATGTTGGCACTCAGGACCATAGTTTAACACTCCACTGATTCCAAAGGTTTAAACAAAATTCTCCAAGAAAGGCTTACAATTACTTAAGAGTAGTTTAGAATTCAGGGTTCAGCCCAATGACTTTCCTTCTTCTAATTGTCAGCAGCTGCCCAACACAAAAAAAATTATAAGGACAAATATTACTTTTTGCTTGACAATGAAACTAAGGAATAAATAAAACTAAAGGGGAAAAACTATGCATATTGGATAGCCCACAGTTCTCATGATGCATGATGTCAACTGCTTTTTAAAGAAAAATCAATGAAAATGCTTTAGTAATGAAACATAAATTCACTGGAACTAGCCTTTCACTTTGTTGGGGTACAAAAAAATTGGAATCCACATTCCTTGCCATATATTTTGCAATACATTTTCTCTTTAGGTGATTATTTTCACTTTTTTAAGAATAGTGCAAACTAATGTAAGATGATTTTGCACTATAAGTGAACAGGTACATGGTGTGTGCCTTACCATTCTGTATTAACTTATATGGTTAGTTGCCCTTACTTCCCCCTTCAGTTCTGGTTACAGAGCAGGTGGGGTGGAAGATGGCCAGTGGACCCAATTCACACCTGGCTCTTGTCTTCCACTATTTCATCTTTACATACCTAAGCTTACATATAAACCATTTTAAGGACTTCCTTTGATGTACATGGTTTTCTTATGCAACTTTCACACTGTGAGGTTGTGCAGGCATGATGAAAGAATGCTCGTAGAATGCAATGGACTCTACTACTATGTACACTTTCATATATTTGTCTTCCTGACTATGTGTCCATTTAGAAATCCTAATCGGATCCTTGGTGTATGCAGAAGCACAAGGCTGGAAAGCAGGGTCACATACATACATTCATGCATACACCTGTTGGGAGTAGCAATAATTAATTTAGTTACAGTAATCCTGGAACTTAACACACATTTCACTTGTGCACATTCAGTTTTACATGCTTGGGGGGAAAATTGAAAAAAATAAAAATAAATAAAATAAAATAAAAGCTGGAGCCAGCACTGATGGGAAGAAGTCTTAAAGCCTTTCTAACCATCTGACTCCATCTATTTAGGCCTCAAAGCACAATTACATGTGAGGGGGAAAACCCAGCTAGCGCTGAAAGCCTCATTTACAGTAGTGGATATATGAACAACTTTGATGGATTATACAGTTGGTTCTCTAAATTATAACCTAAGAGTCAGCAAGTATGACTGAATGTGTTCACAGTGGGTGGGCCTATCTTGCTCTTGTTTCCATGGCAATTCTTTCCCCCCTAGTTAGCTAAGAATTACAAACTGAAACACCTGTGTGCAATGATGCATGTTCCTAATAGAAGATCAGACAGCCAGCTGTTGGTTTTTTTAAAAGGTTCTGGAGTTGGGAGTTTGGGAGAAGAATTCAAGTTAAATTGCATACAACCCTTCAAAACTTTTTGGTTATAGAAGTAGATCTGTACAAGGTAAGAAATTAATCTGTGTCCACAAAGAAACTTGCTGGATGTGGCCCATCTTAAATCAACTGCCTCATCTTGACTCCAGTAATCTGCTACCACTTTTCCATACCCTTTTAAAAAATTAAAAAATGCCCAGGTGGAGATGCTTGCTAGTGACCAACTTAGCAACTTAGTGCAAGGTCTTTGTCCCTGCCTAATTACTCCGCAGTAGGGCTGTACTGAAACCTCTCCTAAAAAATTTAAGTTTTCTCTAGCTATTGTTAAAGAGAATTCCAGCTTTCTGGCTCTTTCTCAAGACATGATAGAATTTCTTTAGAATTTTGGTGGAAGTGGAGAAAAGCTTATCTTATCATTGTTTTGGGTGGCTTGTGTGCTTTTATGTCCATTTTAAAAATCTCAAGCACTCTGCAGCCTCCCTAGCTGCCTACTTATGCTGTTCTGAAAAAGGTAGATGGGGTAAAGTTACCTCATGATGCCCTTTCAATAGTGGCATCACTGCCACTTACTGGGAAGCTGGGGTACGTTGGGAGGTCAGTGCTATGGCAATGCACTCACACAGCCCTGTCCTTGCTACCTTCCAACCCATAGGAGCCAACTCCTAGGGGCTGAGGGGTCTTGGCCCCACCAATAAAATATTTGAGGGGGCTGCCCCCCCAGTTGATGGGCATTGCCATTCAAATGATGTGTGCGCACCATGTCATGTGATTGATTATGTGGGAGGAGCTTACCCCCCATATTTTATTAAAGTTGGAACCCCTGTTCCTGCCCAATAATGACCCAGTAAGCAGTAGCCATACCACCATCAGGTCAGCTACACACCTCCACAGCATGCCAGCCACTCTTGTTTGTTCCACCAACCTCAGAAGCTCAGGGTGGGAGAGGACATTCTCTTTGGCAGCCCCTGTTATAGAACTTGATCCCCACAGAGGTGCATTGGACATCTTCATAATACATCTTTGAGTCCATTTTGAAGACACACCTCTACCCTGGCTTTTGACACCTGGGTTCTATATTTTTAGAAACCACCTTATTTCTGTAATTGTAAGTTGTTTTACATAGTTTTTTAACATTGTCTCATAATCCTCCCTGGGATCTTAGGGTGAAGGACAAGCTATCATCAACATCAAAAGTAATCTTGTAACATCTATTTTTCAGAATTAATGTAGCTAGTTCTTCATTGATGTACATCGTGACATCTCTTATATTATATTTTCTGAGAAATAAGAAGACTAGGATGTTGAGATAATAAAACAAAATGCTATAAAATGGGGAAATTGCCAAACTAGAAATGGCAGTGACCTTTAAAATTCTCTCTCTACAGTGTCTTCCAGTCTTTAGCTTATCGTGATACTTACTTTTAAAAAAGAATATCTAATCCTTCTCATGGAGGTTTTGGTGAAGGAATGAAGTAAGCATCATTGGTTTAATCAGACACTCTGTTAAAAGTTGCATTACTGCACCTCAAATAGACGCTATGTTTCTTACAATAAAATGTTATAACGAGATGCATTTCATAATATGAATCTCAGTGGCAGGTGTTTAAAGTAATACAAAGGAAATTATTAAGTTAACTTCCACAAGACTAGTAATAGGTTCCCAAATAGCTCTTCTGCAGAGGCAAATAATTATAAATTTGAAAAAGCATACTGTTAATTCGACACCATTGTAATGACATCTCTGTAGGTGGCACATATCATGCACCATTTTATAAGCTTCTTAGGAGCCTAATGGCAGCATTTGCACAATAGGGATACAGGAGGATGAGGTAGCATAATTGCAGCATCACTGAAGCATGACTACATGCTAATTAACAAAATTGGAACTGCTGCACTCATGCTCCCATTTCATCTATCTTATTTCATTTACTTTTACATGCTGTTATTGCCAAAAAATTGCTGTGTGTGTGTTGTTTGGATGTTATAGTGATTATTGTCCACTTGATGCTTCCATGCTGCTGTAGTACAAAAGGTTGGTCAATTGGCTAATGGTTTCATCCCAGAATCTGTTGTTCTTAAGAGACTGCAAGAAGATCCAACCTATCCATTCTTAAGGAAATCAGCCCTGAGTGCTCACTGGAAGGACAGATCCTGAAGCTGAGGCTCCAATATTTGGTCTCCTCATGAGAAGAGAAGACTCCCTGGAAAAGAACCTGATGTTGGGAAAGATTAAGGGCACAAGGAGAAGGGGACGACAGAGGACGAGATGGTTGGATGGTGTTCTCGAAGCTACCAACATGAGTTTGACCAAGCTGCAGGAGGCAGTGGAAGACAGGAGTGCCTGGCATGCTCTGGTCCATGGGGTCATGAAGAGTCAGACACGACTAAACGGCTAAACAACAAAACAACAATAATTATAGCAGTCTTACGGTAACCCCATAACTTGGAAATCTGAATCACAGTACAGCTCATGTTAGCATATGAAGGAGCTTCCAAAAATTGTGCTGGCTAGAATAGGGTGCCAAGAACCCAGTCAGCCAGAGTTCTTGTCCCCATGGAGGGAGCCCCATGCACATACACCTGTATAGATATGGTACCCACTTCATACTAATAGCAACCATGCATTGGCTGGGGGTGGGGAATGCTGATTGTACATATTGGCGAAAGATAAAAAGTGATCAAAATTATAAAAATGAGCACATTGATGACATGATGGCATGGGCTGTGCCTGCACTGTGAGAGGGAAGGACGCAAGGCAAGCTGGTGAGCTTGACATTGAAACTGTCACATGGATGTCACTTGGCTGTCATGTGGAGCAAGCTTATTTTATTCTGCTTTGGAGACTAGGACCCAAACCAATGGCTTCAAGTTGCAACAGGGAAGATTCCAGCTAAACATCAGGAAGAACTTTCTGACAACAAGAGCTGTTTTGACAGTGGAATGGACTCCCTTGGGATGTGGTAGACTCTCCTTCCTTGGAGGTTTGTAAGAAGAGGTTGAATGGCCATCTATCATGCATGATCAAGATGTGATTCCTGCACTGCAGGGCATTGGACTAGATGATCCGTGGGATTCCTTACAACTCTACAATTCTATAACTCTATGAAAAACAGTATTACAGTAAAAACACTGAAAAATCATTTGGTCCCTAATTCTAAACTTCATTGAAACACACTTCCATATATGAGGTGGTATGGCAAGGACATATCAACCAGAATTTCCCTATAAAAAGTGGTTTGAAATTTCTAGTTTATATTCCTGTCCATAAAAGTTGTTTAATAAAACATTAGTAATTACAATGCCAAATTGGGTGGATACTTCTTCTAGCTGTCTTTTAAGTTTGTATTCTGTCCTTCTCCAGATGCAGATGTGATTAGAAATAATTTTATAAGACAGTACTGATTATGTTGTTTTACTATATACCATTTATCAAATACCTGCACAATGCTTTGAACAATGTACACTAACCAAATAGAAAATCACTTGGCACCACACAATGAAAGTGTTTGTAAGGTGTATACAAGATAATATATATCTGGAAAGGCAGAATGGCCATTTGCAAAAACGCCCAGACATGTAGCTGCAAGACTTGACATAATCTAGTGGTTCCTATTTGCCTTGATTTTGTAACATGGCAGAGCTACAGAACAGCAAAACGGAAAAAATGGGCATAATTTCTAAAGAGGGTCTGCTTTAAGAGCAAGACTGTGACCACCTGTTCAGCTGACCTGTTTTAGGCAATGCAAAAGGAAATGTTTGGTGAATAGCCAGAGAAAATGCAACAGTGATATCACAAAGAGCAGAATCAGGAGAAATGTGACAGAAGCCCCTGCCCAAGTTGTTTGAAATGAGACTGGTCACTCTAGAATAAACAGCAGGGTAGGTATGAAGGATATGATGACAGCAATCAGGCACAGTAGGGTGTGCTTTGCCTTTGACATCAAATGCATTTGGCTGAGTGCCCACCACAGCCACTCCAGTAGGGCATAGACAGCTTACTAATGTAACCCCTCTTAAGTGATTTGATGTTGTTTGTGCACTACTCATGCATTTTATCTTTGAATTAAAAACACAACTATTATAGCATTTGAAAGTGACACAACATATGTCCTTTCGCAGAGAAAACATGCACATGATACTTATTCAAATGATCAGAACACATTTTCTTCTTACGAACTGAAAGCAAAACTCAGGAAATGAAACGGGGGGAAATATGACATAAAGCAACTTTACATGATAAAACAAATGGCAGCAATTAAGGAAGCAATCCTAAGCAATCTGGAAGGGCAGTTCAGGGGCTCTATCTTCACCTGCAAAAGGACATCTGCCCCTGGTGGTGGAAAGCTCACCCAGCATCCATATCCTTCTGAAGGCAAGTAGAAGAAGAAAGGGGGTGGGGGTTCAGAGGCAGACCGAGGGAAGCTTTGGAACTGCTTGATCCAAACCCTTCCCATTACATAAGTTACGTAATTTTGCCACAGCAGACAGTGAGCCAAATGTGATGGTAACTATCCCATTATTATGATATTGACCTATACCTGGGGAGATTTATTAGTTTACAGTTAAAGATCAATTTCTCATCCCAAATCTCTTCCAATACAATTGGAAGAGATAATAAGAGTACCACAAAATGATACTGTGGTTTAAAAAGGGACTAGTTAATAGTTCAGGGGCAATAGCAATAATAACAAGAAATCAATCAGGCATCTCAGAAAAGAGTAGACCAGCAAAAGAAATAAAACATCAAATGAGACAAAAGCCAAGTTCCCTCTCCCTTTTCACAGAATCATTCTATTTGTTTTTCTTAGGGCAAGATAATTTCTAAGAGGGGTGGGGGGTGGGGGGGCATCTTTATCTTACCCTAAAGACAAGGAGGCCTAGATTAGTTTTTTCTTTCCTTAAATGAAAAGTTTAAAAAAAGTTTTGCCAGCTACAAGTGGCCAGTGAGTCTTTCATGTCTTGGCTGTGTTCCGACTTCCTTCCACTATGTTCATCTTCCTGTGCCAGCTCACCATGGAATTAATGCTAATGCTAGCATTGTTTCCATGGTAATCTGGCACAGGAAGAGAATGCAGTGGAAGGAAGTCAAAACACTACTGACAAATCAGTCTTCCCTCCAAAGCCTCCTGGACCTTGTGATTATCATCAGAGGCCCTTCTCCATGTGCCTCCTCTGAGGGAGGTTGCAGAGGGTGGCAATCTGAAAACAAGCTTTCCCAGTGGTGGTTCCCCCATTTGTGGAATGATTTCCCTAGGGAAACACACCTGAAACAATGGTTGCCAACTTCCAGGTGCCAGGTTAAGGCATTCTCATTTGTCCATGCTATGGTATGCTTTCTGCCTACTTTTGTGATTGGTTCGTATTCATTCTTTTTACAGTTATTGTTGGATTGGCACCTTTAGGAATTTGGTTTCATTGCATTTTCCCTAGAGTATTTGGTTTTGATTATCAGGTTTTGATGATCTACCTTCTATAGATTTGTAAGGTGCTTTGAGATATCTTGTCTCAGACAAAGTGATGAAAAAAAGTAATAGACAATAATTCAGATTTTCTTCCACACACATTGGAGTTAACATTACTGCTGGTCATTTAATCTCTTGTCCATTCTGTTCCAGGTATTCCTGCACATTAACAGTGGGCAATAGCAGGCACTTTAGAACCCCCTCCTGGTGCTAAGTACTTTGTTGTTCCTGTGCCCTACAGTATCATGGAAAGTATATACGGTCAATACTTCTTTTAAACTGTGTTTAAAAAGGGAGGAGTGGAAGGCTACTTTCAATGACATCATCTATATATGAAATATAGTATTTAATACTATACTTAATACTATATATTAAATATAGCAATCCAACACCTAGTCGCCCTCTAACCCTGGTATTCTCAAAAATTCTTCCTAGTACAAGCCAGTTATTGGCACATTTTCTCTTTGGTCCTTCCCATGCAAATGAACAAATTAAATTGTCCCGGGGGAAAAGAAAGAATCTTAACTAAAACACATGTTTTCAAAAAAAGACAAAGGAGATTTTCACATATAGAACACTTTTGCATTGTCAACAGAGTTCTTGAAAGAATCAGCAGGCAATGCCTTCTTTAGGCTGTAAGAAAACAGATTATATATTTATCACTTATTACAGAAGCATTTTCAAGATAACCACTTGCACCACTGATTCCAATCTCTGTGAGATGATTCAGTATAATTGATGTCTACAGCTAAATTGCTCCCTAACCTGGCTGGTGCCAGATATTTGAAATGGGGCAAGGAAGTAAAGCAAGCATGGTTGTCAGATGTAAGACAGCTACATCTCCCACACGTTGCAGTTCCAAATGCACTGACAACCTGCCCATCTATGTGACATTTGACAATATCAGCCAGCTGCTAGTGAAGCTGAGTAGGATGTTCCAAGAATTAGTCACAGGAAAGAGACCTTTGTTGGCTGTTTTTTTATGCCTGGTAGCATGAATTTAATAACATTTTGTCTTAATTCTGTCACTATATAAATCAGGAGTGGAGAAACTTCAGGCAGTTGATGTTTCTCTTTTTAAAAATAAATAAATCTTTTTTTATTAATTTTCTCAATAAACAATCATGACATTGAAAAAGAAAAAGAAAAAGAGAGAGAAAGAAGAAAAGGGGGGAAACTACACAAAATAAAACAATTAAAACATCTATATTCACTCTTAGTATTAATCCATATTTTGGGATTCATCGACTCCCCTGACTTCCCTCCACTTCCTCCCCTGGTTCATTTGTGTTATTTTCACTTGTGCACGTCAACCAAAAATCTTTATCTCTAATTACTTCCTTATTTCTCCATAACATTACAAGTATTGTTGTTGTTGTTTAAAAATCCTGCTAATGTATTAACTTCATTACATTGCTTTTGTATATATGCAATAAACATTTCCCATTCTTTTTTATATTTGTTGTTGTCTTGATTTCTAAGTTTCCCAGTTAATTTAGCCATTTCCGCATATTCCATTAGTTTGCCAATCTTTTTTAGTAGGGACTTCTTCTCCCTTCCAGTGCTGGGCTAGCAAAATTTGCACAGCCGCTGTTGCATACATAAACAGAGTTTTGTATTCTTTTGGTAGGTCAGTTCCTCTAATTCCTAATAAGAAAGATTCTGGTTGTTTAACAAAGGTTATTTTAAACATTTTTTTTCAATTTGTTATATATCATTTCCCTTTTTATATATATATATAACCTTACATTGCCACCACATATGATAAAACATACCTTCCATTTCTTTACATTTCCAACACTTATTTCCCCTTGTTTTATACATTTTTGCTAATTTAACTGGTGTTAAATACCACCTAAACATCATTTTCATATAATTCCCTTTAAGTAATGTACACGCTGTAAATTTTATATCATTCTTCCATAATCATTCCCAGTCTACCATCATATTATGTCCCACATCTATTGCCCACTTTGTCATAACACACTTGACTTCTTCATCCTTAGTTTCCCATTTCAACAATATATTGTACATTTTTGATAACAATTTATTATCATTTTCTATTATTTTTCTCTGGAAATTTGAAATTTCATAATTAAATCCTTCCTTTTTGTCCTCTTTGAATATACTGTATCATTCAACTGGAAATATTGTAACCAGATTGTTACCTTTCTTCTTATTTCTTGAAATTTCTTCAATTTTAATTGGTTATCCTTTTCTTTTAACAGTTCTCTGTATGTTGCCCAATTAGGATTCATATTTATTTTTTTCAAGGATATTGCTTCCAGTGGGGAAAGCCACCATGGTGTTTTTTGTTCTAACAAGCCTTTATATTTTCCCCACACTTTAAAAATCACATTTCTTATTATATGGAAACTTTTATGTACTTTTGCCTTCTGATACAATAAATACGCATGCTATCCAAATCTATTATCATGTCCTTCTAAATCCAATAAATCTGTATTTTTTAATATTAGCCAATTCCTCATCTAGCAAATGCTAGAAGCTTCATAATATAGCCCTTGATGCTTCTTCATCCAGCCTTCAAGAATTTTCCAGACCATGTCCTTCATAAATCCAGCAATATGCTCTCCTTCAGTGCTTTTTCCTAGTTGGGATGTGTCATTGAACTGTGAAAATGCTTCCTACTTCCTTGAGCAGAGGGTGGAGGGGTGTGTGTGTGTGTGTGTGTGTGTGCGTGTGTGTGTGTGTGTGTGTGTGTGTGTGTGTGTGTGTGTGTGTTATATGTAGCCTACTGTACAACGGAGACACACTCATTGCTCTGCCTAGTTTTGTCTCTGATCCCACTCATCTTTTGCCTCTGGGTGTGTCCACCACTGACATATGACCCCCAAATTGCTGCCCACAAGGGAATATGGCTTTATGTGGAATAAATAGCCCATAACCTTTAAGCTCTGTGCAGGTGGTACAGGAAGGAAATTCATAAGGGCCAGTGGAAAGCAACTTGATTCATCACAATGATAGGGGATATATTTGCCAATAGTTCACAGTTTACAAATATAATGCAATCTCATTGACCTCATGCTGCCTGGATCAGGGCTGATGACACATGGTCCACCTTCAGCACACTTTTAAATTGGTTGGAAAGTACAGTGTAAATATCAAGCAAAAGTAAAGCAAAATTACCTACCTGCATTATGATTCAGTGATGATAATGCTTTAGGTTTTCATGTTGACTTTGGCATTATTAAAATTGTTTCCATTTCACTGCTTTCAAAACAGTAAAAGCAGTAGAGTTCCTATAGGCAGAGTCAACAAATTCATACTTGCTGTTTCAGTTGAATTACAAAGTATGACATAAAGTATTAAATTACTTGCTTTCCTATAACAGGCAATTTCACAATCTGCCCCTCCAGATTCTCTTGGACTCCAGCTAGTTTTGCCAATGGTCAGGGAAGATACCATCATTCTTGGACAATACTGGTTATTTGGACCCATTCCAGTATGGGTTCAGGTGCAGTTATGGGGCAGAACTGGCCTTGGTCACCCTGATTGATGACCACTGTCAAGAAAGGGGCTAGAAGAGTGTAATCTTTCTCCTTCTTATTGATTTCACCAAGGCTTTTGATACCAATCATCTTCTCTACCACATTCCTGACTTGGCTATAGTTCCCTACAGAGGTAACCTTCCAGCAGATGACTTAGGGAAAAGGTGCTTCAGTTAGCAAGGCATCACTGGAGCTGTCCATGGTCCTGTTCTTGTTTGCTCTCTGCTTTGCTTTGCCTTGCCTCCACAGGTTTATGCTTCTCCTATGAGCCTCATGTTCTCAACGAGCGGGACACTAAGGAGAACTAGAAGACACAGGGACCTTAGTCCACTGCTTCCTTTAACAATCTTAAAATAATAAACAATATTAAAATTGAACCCACAGATGCATCCAACATTCATGAATGGAGAAACAGGAGTGGCTATTTCATGAAATATTCTCCAGGGAAGGAATTAAATTATCCAACTGTTCAGGAAGAGCTCCAAAATGAACATTTTCAAATATTTGTCAGATAATAATAATAAGAAGAAGAAATGTAAACTAAGTCTTGGTTAGAGTGTGTGATTCCAACATGTCTTATACCCCACAATTGTCTACTACCTCTAGGGCACTTTCCACAATTTGAGAAACTATGCTATAGCCAGACGAGGCCTGCTGACTCAATTTTCATATGATGAGAGTGAATAGTTGTGTTCTAGGTTACACAAATTAATGGAGGATAGATCTATCAAAACGCATTAATGAGGAGCAACCAAACATTCACTACACCTCTTGCACTACCTCTTCCACATAAGGAATACACATACATATGAACAGTTAGCAGTTATGAACAGTTAGCTTGCTTTCCAGAAGGAAATCCAAAATCCCATTTCTCTGTCAAAGTTTGTTCAGATTGAAAGCAAAGTAAAATGTTGAAATTTTCTGTTAGTACATCTTATTAGAGGAGCATTTATTTTCCAAAGAAAAGACCTTTGGAAAATAGCTGTTTTGATGTAACTTGAAATGATTTTATTCTGATGCATTAAAATGCAAATAACCTTTCCAATAAAAGGCAGCTGCCCAGTGTTAACCAAAAGGACAGTGTGTGAAGGCCAACTGTTTAACATTTACTGCAGAATGTCTGACCAATATGGCTTCAAAAGGCTGAAGAATAATTGGAAATTGAGGTTCCTAGTTTTATTTATTGGACTTTATGAGCTTTTTATGTATTTGGATTAAACAAAGATGTAAAACCCTGAGGTTAATAATGTGCCAAAAACTGAAAATATTTTGGTCCCCACTGATCAACAGGTTAATGACACAAGTGTAGACATTAAATGTGCAGATATTTTATCTATAACACATTTCTAAATATTCTGCTATAAATATTTTATTTTAGATTTCATTGTCTACATTTATGTGCATTTTTTAAAAAAACATATCGTATTACAAGGCCTCTAAAAGTCTGCATGTAGATGTCTACATCATTCTCCAATGTTGTGCCCTCCAGACATTTTCAATTAAAGCCCCAGTTAGCAATGTGAATGGTCAGGGATGATGGGTGATGTAATGCCAGCACTAGACTGGGGAAAATCTCTCTTGTAGTCATGTTCCAACGGTATAAGCAACCCTTATTCAAGACAGCTTAATTTTAGAAAAAACCAATCAAGCATTTAATTAAGCTCTACTGAAGGCAATGGAAGTTAAGCAGCCACTCAAAATCAAATGTTTCTGAACTCAAAACCTAATTATGTAATTTCAGATTATTGTAAACAAGGAGATGTTTAGTTGATTTCAGATGTGCCTGGAACAGGTTTGTTGTTGGGGTGTAGAAGAAACTTGGTACTGGATGTTGCTTTGCTTCCAACTCCATAAACTTATTTTCCATTTCCTCCTACTTCCCCACCAAGCAAAGTACATCACCAGGTGTATCAAGAAACCATACTTTATTAGAAAATACTTCTTTTACATTTCCTATTTAATATGCCTGTTTCCTTTGCCAGAAGGCGGAAGAAGCAACACAGGACCAAACTGGGACCTAGTCCTCACCAACAAGGAAGAATTGATTGATGAAGTGGAAGTACTGGGAAACAGGAGAAAGTGATCATGTCCTTCTGGGTTTCAAGATACAGAGGCAAGGGAAAGCTGAATTTAACAGGAGATGCACTCTGGGCTTTAAGAATGCCAACTTCAGAAAGCTTAAGGAAATACTGGTTGAGATCCCATGGTTAGAAATACTCAAAGAGAAGGAGTTCAAGATGGATGGAAGTTTCTTAAAGGTGAAATATTGAAGGCACAAAGACAGACAATTCCAAGAAGAAAGAAAAGTGGGAGGCAAGCAACTCAATAAACCAGTGTGGCTGCATAAGGAACTTGCAGATGAGCTGTGATTTAAGAAGACATGGACTGTATAAGAAGTGAAAGAAAGGGGAAATCAGGAAGGAGGAGTATACATAAGTAACCAACAGTTGCAGGGTGAGTGTCAGGTGGGTCAAAGCTCAGAATGAGCTCAGGCTTGCAAGATTGGTTAAAAATAATTTTAAAAGGTTTATCCAGCTATGTTTGAAGCAAGAAGAAGAATAAACAAGTTGTAGGACCTCTACGTGGAGAAATGTTATTGGGTGACAGAGAAAAGGCAGAACTGCTCAACACCTACTTTGTCCCTGTTTTCACCCAAAAGGAAATCAATGCCCAACCAATAAATGATACAAGAAGGGAGCTGCAGCCTAAGATAGGTAAAGAGGTGGTAAGGGAACACCTCAATACTTTACATGAATTCAAAAATCCAGGGCCTGATGAGCAGTACACAAGGAAGTTAAAGGAGTCTCAGACCCTCTGTCTATAATCTTTGAAAATTCTTGGAGAACAGGTGAGGTCCCTGCAGACTGGAGGCAGGTAAATGTAGTCCCC
The DNA here is from genome assembly GCF_964188315.1 of Podarcis muralis. Lineage (NCBI taxonomy): Eukaryota > Metazoa > Chordata > Lepidosauria > Squamata > Lacertidae > Podarcis > Podarcis muralis. The sequence goes on from NC_135658.1 coordinate 50,473,361, forward strand.
ATCTTCAAAAAGGGGCAGGGGAAGAAGACCCGGGTAACTACCAGCCAGTAAGCTGGACATCAATACCAAGAAACATCCTAGAACAGATAATTAAACAGTGGTGTTTTATTCTGCCTTGGTCAGACCACTGTGTCCAATTCTGGGCATCACAGAACAAAAGAAGGATATTGAGAAGCAAATCTTATGAGGAATGGTTGAAGGAGCTGGCATGTTTAGGTTGGAAAATAGGAGACTGAGAGGAGATATGCTAGCCATCTTCAAATATCTAAAGGGCTGTCACATGGAAGATGGAACAGGCTTGTTTTCTCCTTCTCTGAAGGGTAGAACCCAAACCAATTGATTCAAGTTACAAGAATGGAGATTCCAACTAAACATCAGGAAGAACTTTTGGACAGTAAGAGCAGTTCAACAGTGGAATGGACTCCCTCAGGAGGTTGTGGACTCTCCTTCATTGCAGGTTTTTAAGCAGAGGTTGGATGACCAACTGGCATGGATGCTAATGTTGAGATTCCTGCATTGCAGGGGGTTGGACTAGATGACCCTCAGGGTCCCTTCCAACTCTACAGTTCTATGATTCTATAAGGTTGATATCTCTAGCTATACAAAGTCCAGTGGGTTACACTTCGATGCATACAAAGCCTACAACACTTCAAATATTCACAGTTTCTGGAGATACTCCATATTACTTCCCACTCATCTTCATCTGAGTGAAATAACAAAGAAGCATCACCGTGTTTCTTCAAAGCATACCTTCATTTTGTCCAGGTCCTTATCAGGACAGCTATTTTTTTCCTCATCAGTCAGCTGATTCAAACATTAGGGATCAAATCTGAGTGCTTTCAGAATCACTTCTATATGCCAGTACTTTGTACAGAGGTTGTAGCTTGTTCCTGTCTATGCAGTAGTCCTGAATCCAAGTTCAAGACTACGTCATATGTATCCACAATTGAACAATACTCAATGCTGTGTTTTGTACATGCCTAAAATGTTCAACTCCAAGTCAGTGTTGCTGAAAAAGACTGATGATTAATGCGAGTTACTTGGCTAAATTTCCTATAGGAAGGGTGCAGCACATTAGTATTTTTGGAGATGGCTCACCGTACTATAAGGATGACTCTGGTTACCTCACTACTGCAGCAAGAACCTTCTTAAATAAAGGAGAATGTTTTCTGTGGATGACATTTCAGAGAAGACTGAGTAATTTGTAGACATTAATAGACTGGGACTGACTTACTACTCTGACTTGCAAAGCAGAGCATTGTGGGGATTTTCATAGGTCTACTTTATAATCCCCTTAAAATGGAAGCCCATGCATGACTAGACAATTAATTCTCAGAGAACTCGAGACACATTCCCCTCATGCTCTGATTATGAAAACTGAGCAGTTGACAGTAAGTGAGCCAAAAAGACCCCACATGATTGGTCACAAGGAAAGCTACTTAGGACGACAGAATGAGCACGAGTCGGAGAAAGCTCAGCACCTCTGTGCTAAACAGATTTATCCAAGGGGGAAAGAGGAGACAGCACAGTTGAAAGATTACAAAAATGGAAAACTTCATGGTACTGTGCTAGAAGTGGCATTGGTGAAGTCTATTTTAATCCAAATGTCCAAATTGTACTAAAGAAAATGTAACATGGCAAGAACTGGTTTCACACTTCAAAATTCAAATAATACCATTTAACTCATGTTTACAATTCCATTATATAATTCTATAAGCAGGCTATATTCATAAACATTGCATACATTTGCAGAATCACAATGAATCACACTGAAGTGAGGCAGCAGTATGCCCCATTTTTCCTTTTGGAAATTATGTATAATTTATGGTTTTTAACTTCATTGTTCACCTTGTCTTTTTGACTAAATGCTGAAGAAAGTAATAAATTCATACCATAGTTTCAAAACCTCTACCTAATGCTGGAGGTCATTTGGATATGAGACTGCCAACATTGTCCAGAAAGACAGATTCTTTGTTGTCCCAATGTCAATTAAAGTGAAATTTATCAATTAGTCTGTGCCGTACATGAGTCCATACTAATTCAGCATGTAAAGGAATACCAACCTTCCAATACGTGCTGTGAAAAATTCTGCATGGAATTAATTCACTAATAATTTTTTACGTTGTATTTTTACTACATTATATATCTTAGCTAAGACGGCTTTAACCTTCCAAACTTCATCAGTGAATATAAATACATTTGCTTCCATTAATATAAAAATGTAATAATTAGTTCTCCACTGTCATGGAAGCAATAGAGGTTCACCTTGAATTAAGGAACTTGATTAGTTGGCTCAGAATGCCCCGTAGTATGTAAGCCAGATAAGTCACTAAGAAAGCTCTCGTGCCATATTGAATGTTCTAAGACAATGTCACTTTAAGAAAGAGTTTTAAAAGTAGGTTAACTTCATTGTTTTGTGATGACCACAGGACAGACCTGTGGCACACAGAATAATGTTTCAACAAGCATTCTACAGGCATACACCTGTGGACACTGCAACATTAGTGGTGTGCTTTGGCTCTCTGTGTACCCCCCAAAAGGAGGTGAATTGGAATGATTTGGGGTAATATTTCACATCACCAAGTTGGATTGCACTGTTAACAGGGCATGCTGTAGCAGAGCAAGGGATGTCCAGTCTTCCAAGCAACTTGGTTGCCTTGGTTTTCCTATAAAGGAAAATTCATAGCTGCCCCCTCCACTTGAATGTTGCCTGCTATGACTGGCAGCAGCTCCACAAAGCTCTTTCCCAAACCAGCCATTGGAGACCTTTCTTAACTGGAGGTAGTAGAGTTTGCATCTGTGATCTCCTACATGGAAATATGTGTGTGACCACTAATCTAGGTCCCCTCCTATATTTCTCATAGCAGGACATATCTCCATAGTGACAAAGTGGGATTTGAATGAGTCCTAAGTACTTCATTTGTGATATGTTAAAGATAGAATTAAACCATCTTTTCAAAATAGAGAATATAATGGTTTGTATTTTTCAAACTATACTTACCATGCAATCCTAACCATATCTACTCAGTTGTATGCCCTGTTGAATTTAATGGGGCTTTCTTCGAGATAAGTGTGGTTAGGATTGCCATTTAAATTGGTAAGACTTTTTAAATAGGCTGTGGATGCAATTTTCCAAACAGTTTTACTAGGAATTACTGGGCTGTAACTTTCCTAACAGTGTTTTATTTAAAAAAGAACAAATCACAAATTGTCAAATGAAAAAATATAATCCAAAGGTAACATTTTTAGAAGTGAAGTTATGGATATGTCCCTGTCAATCCACCCTTATTTCACAGACCCACAATTTCAAGTTGTTATGCATTACACTACAGGAACAGCACAATCAGTCTAAGACACTACAGTCTAAAACAATGCAATTCTTAAATAAGAACTATTGATCTGTGACAAACAGTCTGGGGATCTCGGAGCAAAAACTGAGACTGGTAGAATATGAAACCGCACTTAACTTATCTCATCTTCTCTTTTTAGCCTAAACTCACTCTTGAATACTTGAGACAGTGAAGTTGTGGCTACTTCCTGAAAGCAATGTACATATTATTGAATCCAAGTGCTGCAAAACTGCAACAAAAGTGTGCAAAACATCCTGTTGGAGAAGGCAGTAAAACACCAGAATCTGTCTTCAGTTCATATAAACCTTTTAAGACTGAGTACTGTATTATAATCTCTGCCTATTTTTAAAACATCCCTTGACAAGTCCCCATCCAGCCCTTTTTTTTTTTTTTTCTGACACAGGCATCTGTTGCTCTGATGGTCAAGATTGAAAGAGGTGTTTTGTTTTGTTTTAAAAGTTGTCTACTATGTTGATGATACTCTATAAGGGTGGTGATTAATTGGCCCAAGCATCAGCTGCAAAGTAGTCATGCCAGGCTGGGGACTTGACTCACCTGAACAGCTGGAAATTGATTTTACGAACTACTATATTGCTACCCCTTCATGGATCACTGCCTTGCCGTGGCGAAGGGGCTTGAATAACTCAGAAAGCTATGAGCTATGCCATGCAGGGCCACCCAAGATTGACAGGTCATAGTGGAGAGTTTTGACCAAACGTGATCCACCTGGAGCAGGAACCAGCAAGCCACTCCAGTATCCCTGCCAAGAAAACTCCATGGACAAAGGCAACAGGCATATGAAAGTTATGACGCTGGAAGATGAGCCCCTCAGGTCGGAAGGTGGACGCTACTGAGGAAGAGCGGAGGACAAGTACAAGTAGATTCAGAGCTGATGAAGCGGCTGGGCCAAAGCCAAAAGGACGCTCAGTTGCGGATATGCCTGGAAGTGAAAGGAAAGTCCAATACTGTAAAGAAAAATATTGCATAGGAACCTGGAATGTAAGAACCATGAACCTGGGTAAGTTGGATGTGGTCAAAAATGAGATGGCAAGAATAAATATTGACATCCTGGGCATCAATGAACTAAAATGGACGGGAATGGACGAATTCAGTTCGGATGACCATCATATCTACTACTGTGGGCAAGAATCCCGTAAAAGAAATGGAGTGGCCCTCATAGTCAACAAAAGAGTGGCGAAAGCTGTACTGGGATGCAATCTCAAAAATGATAGAATGATCTCGATACGAATCCAAGGCAGACCTTTTAACATCACAGTAATCCAAGTTTATGCACCAACCACTGGTGCTGAAGAAACTGAAATTGAGCAATTCTATGAAGACTTACAACACCTTATAGAAATGACACCAAAGAAGGATGTTCTGCTCATTATAGGGGATTGGAATGCTAAAGTAGGGAGTCAAGAGATAAAAGGAACAACTGGCAAGTTTGGCCTTGGAGTTCAAAACGAAGCAGGGCAAAGGCTAATAGAGTTCTGCCAAGAGAACAAGCTGGTCATCACAAACACTCTTTTCCAACAACACAAGAGACGACTCTACACATGGACATCACCAGATGGGCAGCATCGAAATCAGATTGATTTTATTCTCTGCAGCCAAAGATGGAGAAGCTCTATACAGTCAGCAAAAACAAGGCCTGGAGCTGACTGTGGCTCAGATCATCAGCTTCTTATAGCAAAATTCAAGCTTAAACTGAAGAAAGTAGGAAAAACCACTGGGCCGGCAAGATACAATCTAAGTCAAATCCCTTATGAATACACAGTGGAAGTGAGGAACAGGTTTAAGGATTTAGATTTGGTGGACAGAGTTCCTGAAGAACTATGGATGGAGGCTCATAACATTATACAGTAGGCAGCAACGAAAACCATCCCAACGAAAAGGAAATGCAAGAAAGCAAAGTGGCTGTCCAACGAGGCCTTACAAATAGTGGGGGAGAGAAGGCAAGCAAAATGCGAGGGAGATAGTGAAAGATACAGGAAATTGAATGCAGATTTCCAAAAAATAGCAAGGAGAGACAAGAAGGCCTTCTTAAACGAGCAATGCAAAGAAATAGAGGAAAACAATAGAATGGGAAAAACCAGAGATCTGTTCAAAAAAATTGGAGATTTGAAAGGAACATTTCGTACAAAGATTTCCATAATAAAAGACAAAAGTGGAAAAGACCTAACAGAAGCAGAAGACATCAAGAAGAGGTGGCAAGAATGCACAGAGGAACTATACCAGAAAGAAATGGATGTCTCGTATACCCCAGGTAGTGTGGTTGCTGACCTTGAGCCAGACATCCTGGAGAGTGAAGTCAAATGGGCCTTAGAAAGCACTGCTAATAACAAGGCCAGTGGAAGTGATGATATTCCAGCTGAACTATTTAAAATTTTAAAAGATGATGCTTTTAAGGTGCTACACTCAATATGCCAGCAAATTTGGAAAACTCAGCGTGGCCAGAGGATTGGAGAACATCAGTCTACATCCCAATCCCCAAGAAGGGCAGTGTCAAAGAATGCTCTAACTACTGCACAATTGTACTCATTTCACATGCTAGCAAGGTTATGCTTAAAATTCTACAAGGCAGGCTTAAACAGTATGTGGACCGAGAACTCCCAGAAGTGCAAGCTGGATTTCGAAGGGGCAGAGGAACCAGAGACCAAATTGAAAACATGAGCTGGATTATGGAGAAAGCTAGAGAGTTCCAGAAAGACATCTACTTCTGCTTCATTGACTATGCAAAGGCCTTTGACTGTGTCGACCACAGCAAACTATGGCAAGTTCTTAAAGAAATGGGAGTGCCTGATCACCTCATCTGTCTCCTGAGAAATCTCTATGTGGGACAAGAAGCTGCAGTTAGAACAGGATATGAAAAAACGGATTGGTTCAAAATTGGGAAAGGAGTACGGCAAGGCTGTATATTGTCTCCCTGCTTATTTAACTTATATGCAGAATTCATCATGCGAAAGGCTGGGCTGGATGAATCCCAAGCCGGAATTAAGATTGCCGGAATAAATATCAACAACCTCAGATATGCAGATGATACAACCTTGATGGCAGAAAGTGAAGAGGAATTAAAGAACCTTTTAATGAGGGTGAAAGAGGAGAGCGCAAAATATGGTCTGAAGCTCAACATCAAAAAAACGAAGATCATGGCCACTGGTCCCATCACCTCCTGGCAAATAGAAGGGGAAGAAATGGAGGCAGTAAGAGATTTTACTTTCTTGGGCTCCATGATCACTGCAGATGGTGACAGCAGTCACGAAATTAAAAGACACCTGCTCCTTGGGAGAAAGGCGATGGCAAACATAGACAGCATCTTAAAAAGCAGAGACATCACCTTGCCAACAAAGGTCCGTATAGTTAAAGCCATGGTTTTCCCAGTACTGATGTATGGAAGTGAGAGCTGGACCATAAAGAAGGCTGATCGCCGAAGAATTGGTGCTTTTGAATTATGGTGCTGGAGGAGACTCTTGAGAGTCCCATGGACTGCAAGAAGATCAAACACATCCATTCTTAAGGAAATTAGCCCTGAGTGGTCACTGGAAGGACAGATCATGAAGCTGAGGCTCCAGTACTTTGGCCACCTCATTAGAAGAGAAGACTCCCTGGAAAAGACCCTGATGTTGGGAAAGATTGAGGGCACAAGAAGAAGGGGACTACAGAGGACGAGATGGTTGGACAGTGTTCTCGAAGCCACAAACATGAGTCTGACCAAACTGCGGGAGGCAGTGGAAGACAGGAGTGCCTGGCGTGCTCTGGTCCATGGGGTCACGAAGAGTCGGACACGACTAAACGACTAAACGACTAAACAACTAAACAACAACAACAACTATATTGCTAAGGTTGAGCAAGGAAGTGTGTGAGTGGGGGCCAAAATAAGTCCCTTCTTGGTTTCCACAATACTTTTGCTAGTCCATATGTAAAGTTAATTCTCTGAGTCATTGCACACATGCCTTCTAGAAGGCAATTTATGTGAAAGAGAAGAAATAAAATAGGGCTAGGGTAATATTTCCCAGAAAAGATTTTTCCGATAGATTTCTCAATTTCCTTTTTTAAAGCTCCTACCTGAAAAAGGAGAATATTTGGTTGTGCTCCCACCTGCACCCTATGCAAGACTGTATTCAGCAAAATAGTTTCCTGAATTTTGCTGCGTGTTGACAGGGTAAATAGTTTCAGCCACAACTGTGGATCAATTTGTTTTTTTGTTTTTTATGAGGGAAAACTTGTCTTTTTTTTCTTTTTTATTAAAGATTTCTTGGTTTACAAAGGTATGCACAATGTCTCTTTTTCAAGTTACATTTTCCATAGGTCAGTTTCCATTTTAAAATACAATTTGATTTTCTTTTAAATGTTGTAGAAGTGAGCATATGACTTAACTCCCCCCCCCCCCTTTTTATTACTTTTACTAGTTTCATCCAATCTGGTTTGTCAACATTCTTTTAGAACTGATATGCAGCAAGACACACCAGATTGGTATTGGTAATAAACAGTATCACCAAGGGCCAATCTATACAACTTGCTGTCCAAGGTAAAGCAGTAAATGTTATACCACTGTCAAGTTAAGGTATATAGTACTAACTATTCAAATTAAAATGACCCCTTAAAATCACAGATATACTTTCCCATGCCAGCATAAAATACAGTAACAACAAATTGAATAATGAATACTTTCTTGTCCTTACAGGCAACTCAAAATCTGCTGCCCAATCAGCTGCCCAATTCTAATGGTAGTATGGCCCTGAATGAGATAATGTGAAGTTCTGAATCAAAGGTAGTGTATCTGCCACCCTGACTAGAAGAATGACCAATGAAAGACTCTGTTCATTTTCATTTACAATTGTACTTAATTATCCAGTTTCTACTTGCATGTTTATTTTTGAAAACTTTTGATTTATTTTTTTAAAGACTAACTTAGTTTTTGTGAAATTTGTGTCATATCCATCAACTACGGGAGGAAAAGAAATGCAAAATAAGACTTTCCTTCCTTCTCTTTTAATTTTCCAAGCTTCATTAAATTTGGTTTATCTATTCCATGGTAAGAAAATGCATTCCTTGAAGCAACATCTATCATCCAAAGAGTTTTTATAAACAAAATATATCCACATCTGTATTTCAGTTTCTGTCAATTTTAAATGGAGCTTTGCATAATTCATTTGAATATTTTTTTCTTAGAGGCATAATGTTTCAATACACCATCGGGGAATGCTATTTTTATTGCCATCAAAAGAAGGTATAACATGTGAAACCATAGGAAGACAGGCATGGGCATTTAAATTGCTCCAGCTACCATGTCTCATTATGAAAGTTTCCAAAGTAGATTCTTAAATTCCTCATATTTTCTGGGTAGCAGCGATAGTCAATGTGGTGCCCTCCAAATGTCATTGGACTACAACTCACATCAGCCCCAGCTAGCATGCACAATAGTGAAGGATTATGGGAGTTGTATTCCAACAACATCCGAAGATCACCGTGTTGACTACCCCTGAATGAAATGGGACTGTTCAAAGGCAGAAGAAAATAAAAATAGATTATGAGTAAGATTACAGATGGAAGTGGTGACCAAATTCTTTCCCAGTCATTGCTTCTGTGAATTGAAAAGGGAGCAAGATTTGCAGCTGTACTCTGACATCATTCCCCCAGTACAAAATTCAAGGGGGTGCCTCACATGCAGGGGTAGAATGGCTACCTCTACACTAGTTACAGATAGGTAGCCGTGTTGGTCTGCCATAGTCAAAAAAAAAAGGTCTGAACAAAGACATTGGATTCTTATCTCATTATACATGACAAAGCCATTTTTCACCTTCTCACCCCTTGCTTTTTCCTGTAAGACCTATTGCAGTCGTTAAGAGTCGTCAACAGGCTCATCACAGCTATCTGCCAATCACCCATTCCCACCACCCTTCTGAGTAATACCCCTCCCCACCTTCTCACTATATAGAAGGATTTGGCAATTTCTGTTTCAGTGTATCTGAAGAAGTGTGCATGCACACGAAAGCTCATACCAAGAACTAACTTAGTTGGTCTTTAAGGTGCTACTGGAAGGAATTTTTTTTACCTCTACACTGTTTGCCAAACAATATACAACTTCAATCGTTGCCAGTCCTTTGCATAATTATCCACATATCCTATGGGCAGGAAAGGCAGGTGGCTAGAAAGAATCCAACCTCCCACATCCCTTCAACTTTCCACGCCATGGGGCAATGCTTACATAGCATAGCAGTGTTCTATCGACAGGGAAAGTCAGGCTTGGCAATCTGGCACTGATGGCTACCCTCAACGTAAGCCAAGGGGTTGGGTGCTGGAAAATGTATGCAGGATCCCACAAGCCATTGTACACCACTTACAAAATAACTCATGAGGATTGGACCTTTAGACACAGACAGATTCTAAATAAAGTAAGGCATTACTTCAGTGTCACACAATTGGTGTTTCATGTCTAATTTCCATAAGCTTTCAGGTTGATGGATCAGTCACAAGCTGCCAATTGACCCACTGAGCAGCTTTATCTCCTTGATGTCAATTGGCTTCTGCTGCAATTGAGTAATATTTGTGCAGTATCATATATCTCCATGATGATTCCCATGGAACACCTTAACTAGATTTATGGGAAAGGACTCTTTCTCAGTAAAATGACAAGGTCAGCAATGAATATATGCATGTTGTCTATATGCAGTAGAAAAGAAAAGAAAAGAAAAATCACTCCAGAAGAACTAAATGTAGTGCTGAATCAGTTCTGAGGGTGCTGATAAAATACCCTGTATGCAAAATATTTTGTTTCTAAACAAGGTAATTGCACAAATAATGTGGAGGACAAATATTTCCTTTCAAGATGCTTCTACTCAAATTTCCAATTGCATGCTCTTATGACAGTGTTCTGATGTTGTGTATTAATTAAAACTCAACCATTCTGAAGAGCTTGGCACCATCTTAAATTGACCTGTTTTACCTAATCAAAAACCATTTTTAGTTAATTTTAAAATGCTTTTTTCTAGGCTGTGGGTGGTATTCAACTAAGTTTAATTCAGAGTAAACCTGATGAAATTAATGGACCTAACTTAGTCATGTTCATTAATTTGTTGTTGTTGTTTAGTCGTTTAGTCGTGTCTGACTCTTCGTGACCCCATGGACCAGAGCACGCCAGGCACCTCTGTCCTCCACTACCTCCCGCAGTTTGGTCAAACTCATGCTGGTAACCTCGAAAACACTATCCAACCATCTCGTCCTCTGTCGCCCCCTTCTCCTTGTGCCCTCCATCTTTCCCAGCATCAGTGTCTTCTACAGGGAGTCTTCTCTTCTCATGAGGTGGCCAAAGTACTGGAGCCTCAGCTTCACGATCTGTCCTTCCAGTGAGCACTCAGGGCTGATTTCCTTAAGAATGGATGTGTTTGATCTTCTTGCAGTCCATGGGACTCTCAAGAGTCTTCTCCAGCACCATAATTCAAAAGCATCAATAATTACAATGGGTTTACTCTGAGTAAAACTTGAATACCACCATGTATTCTCTACAGCAGTGTTTCCCAACCTTGGGCCTCCAGCTGTTTTTGAACTACAATTCCCATCATCCCTGACCACTGGTCTTGCTAGCTAGGGATGATGGGAGTTGTAGTCCAAAAACAGCTGGAGGCCCAAGGTTGGGAAACACTGCTCTACAGTGTGTGTGTGTGTGTGTGTGTGTGTGTGTGTGTGTGTGTGCTAACTTGTGACTCTCCAGATGTTGCAGCCAACTGCTTTTAATATTAGCAAGATTTTACAGTGAGCAGGGTTCTAAGCTTGTAAACCTGAATGTGTTTAGAAGGCCTAACCTGACCTCCTTGCTCAAGAGCAGGGCTACTGTGCACCTCCCTACTCATGCTGCCTTTCTCTGTTCATGAACAACACCTAAACAGGGCTTGAATTGATTCAGGAGGTGGGTGAATCTGATAACTTCCATTCCTCTCAGTCTAACTTTTCCAGTTTTAACTTGGGTTCACATTTTCACATCAGTTTGCATTTTTATGCTATCCTTGTGGAAATTCATCAGCATTTTAGTGTGCATTCTCCTAATATACCATTCTGCAAGCATTTTTGCATTTTTACTGCTATTCTCACAGATGTGTGCATTTTTATGAACAATTTCACACAATATCTACATTTTTATATAAATCATTTTGTTGGAAAAATACATTATCGCATTTGTAGAAGTGCAGATTTTGAAGGATAGCTGCATTTTTGTTTATTAGGTGGGTTCATCCCCGCCCCCAAAAATCACTTCTAGTTTAATTGCCTTACATTACTCCATCATCTCCTACAATTAGTTACTCAACAGTCTACTTGGTACTTGCTTTCCTGCTTTTATTTCTAATTGTCCCATTTTCCTTTGAAGTCAAATAAACAGGTTTAGCAGGATAATTTCCACCCTGTTTCAATAAAGAGTACCAGTTCTTCACATATTAACTCTCACCTCTGAGTAAATTGGTTTATTAAAATCTTTGCTATGAATTTGTTTGCCAGCCTTTTAGTACTCTCAAAGTGAAATTATCCCGCCTTCCTCCCTTGACTCTTTCCCCAGCCACTCAAGTTGAGTGCACGCAAGTTTTGAGCTTCATTTCCGACTCAGGTGAAGTGTTACACATTTACAGTAATTTGCCTTGAACATTCTGCTATCTGAAGGGTCTATAGCTGCCAAGCAGCTCAGTTGGCACCTGTGATCAAGTTAAATTAGTGCATCATCTTGCAAGCAGGAAGTATGCCATCCTAACAGATGGTTACGGTGTGTAGTCACAGCCAAGTGATCATGTATGTACATCACTTGCGCATGTTAAAGACAGCAGCCTCCACAGCCAGGTTAACTGACAGTCTATCAAATGCTTTCATGCATAAGATGACAAAAACATGGCTTTCCATATGCTGCACCTTGCTATTGCTCAGCTATATCTCACTATGTACGTTTTCATAAGTTTCTATGAAAACAGGGCACTGTAATACGAAGGCATACCTGCATCACAGCATGGATCTTGGAGATGGGCACTTAAAGGCATTTTACTGAGATTTCCATTTTAAAAGAAAGTTGAGCATTGATAAGGCAAAGTATTATCCATTCAATCTCAGTTTTCAAAGCCAGACTGAGCTTCCATTCCAAAGCTTTTGCAAGATAACTGCAAAATGATGTTTAGAAACAACATTAAGCCCCCAGGAACAGCAAAGCCAGAATGACACCTTCTGTGTGGATGGCACTTTTATCCACGAAAGGCTTTTGATCCAGCAAATAGATACTTCTGGGTGAGGGGATCTGCCAACCCTCAAGAAGAATTGGGTGTAGCAGCCCAGTGAGTTACAGGAGGGGAAGTGGGCAAAAAGCTCCCTTGGCCACTAGTGGTAGTGTCCCCTGGTCCCTGGTCCTGATCACGTTCAGGAGCAAAGTTTGGATCTAAACTAATGGATCGTCTCTTGCTTTTCTCATTGTGTGCATCTCACAATGAAGAAAGCTGAAATATACTGAGCTTGTCAACTTGTGCAAGTTAACTAAAACCAACATCAGCTACAGTACCCATGATGGCACCTTATCCAGGAAAGGCTTTTGATCAAGCAGGTGGATCTCTCTCTCTCTCTCTCTCTCTCTCTCTCTCTCTCTCTCTCTCTCTCTCGTATTTCATTTAGATGTCATTTTCATTTAATCACTTGTTTAAGAAAGCATTTAAATGTGTAATGTAGCATTCAGTAGAAACCATTAGCTATGTGTGCTTTAGGATTGCTCTACTCATTTTAACATGACTGTAAATACAAAAACAAATGAAATGCCATTTGACCTTGAGTACGAATAGCCTGTTCCACTTAACTGTTCATTTCTGGCCCTTGGAATGCTGATCACATACAGAAGGGATTTAGACAAAATAGATTTGACTTTTTCAGTAAATTAATTTTAAACCAGCTTAGACATTTAAATAATGAAAAAAAATTCTAAATGAGAATTATGAAGGGAGATTTAGCTCACCCTGGTTAACAAAATCTCTCATCATGATCTTCGTTTAGCCAGTTCATTTAGAAACTCTAAAAATCCCTCCTCCTCCAATGTTTTAGTAAAATAGTTGAAACAGTCAGAGGACTTTTTTAAAAAAACAAAAACTGCAAATAAGCATTTTTTAGGGCAATTTGTTCATTTTATCCTTTAAACAGAATTATTAACAATGCAAGAACAGGAATAACCAAGTAGAATAAGCACTATAATCTAATGAATTAAGTATTTGCATAATACAGAGGTTAGTTATTAAAATAAGTCCTAACAATTAAAAAAAGCACAAAGAAGTTGAAAGGTTATGCTATGCAACACTTTTTATTTTATTTTTCCTTTTCAGAATTTGTTGTGTTATAGATGAACCCACAGCCTAACCCTAAGATTTACTGCCACAGAAATAAATTTTTGGCATGGACTATAAAATGCATTGAGTGGTACTCAACTTACTTTTACTCAGTGTAGACCCATTTGAATTAATGAGCCAGCAGGCAGAGGACAAGGGGAAAGGTGATGGTGAGGTTGGTGTGGAACAAGAAATTGGCTCCATTGGTGCATTTGCACTTCACAGCCCTGCCTCACCCCTTACCAATGCAACCAATTGGAGGTCAAGTGACCAGCAGTGCTATAATATTTTTAAATGGATGATCAAATCTTCTTACATGTTTCTTCCAAGCAGAAGTTTGAAAATATCCAATTTCACTGTAGACAGAACTTTGTAGCAAATGTTGGAAGCTTAGGGGCATACATCTTCTAACAAATTCCACTAGTGGTTTTTGGGGGGGCGGGGGTAGAGGTAATTCTTTCTGTTTCCCTTGAGATTTCTTCAGTATTTTGACCAAGCAAAACATCTATTTCAGAGAAATTCAACGGCAGTTCCCGTCTTATTTTCCCTGCTTCCTACCCTGGAAAGAAAATAAATAAATAAATCCAAGGAACTGAACATCAAATGGTGGGGAAAGCTGAAGTAAAAGATTGGATAGGTGATAGATTAGATAGATAGATGATAAATAGATAGATTAGATAGATAGATAGATAGATAGATAGATAGATAGATATAGATAGATAGATGATAGATAGATAGATAGATAGATAGATAGATAGATAGATAGATAGATAGATGATAGATAGATAGATAGATAGAGATAGATAGATGATAGATAGATGATGATAGATAGATGATAGATGATAGATGATAGATGATAGATAGATAGATAGATATAGATGATAGATAGATAGATAGATAGATAGATAGATAGATAGATAGATAGATGATTGATAGGCAATAGATAGACTGACAGAAAGACGTCCCTGCATACCAGTGCCCTGTGTGCTTTTAACAGAGAAGGCTTTTTTAAAGCAAATGCAAGATGCACCACCTTAGTGGGAGTGCTACTTCATCCTTGCATCTCTGGAGAACTTCATTATGCGTGCACCATGGGAAGACTAGCTTTTGCTTCCAATTTATTCTAGGAAGTAGAAACATCCGGCATGAAAGAGTAAAGAGCAGATTACCCTGTAGTTCATCTATATTTGTTTCCTATATCCTATTGTTTTCCATCTGTTAAAAACTCAATAGACATCAGCCCTCTGGAATTAGATAATAACCTCGCTAAGCGGCAGCATAATGGGTTAATCAGTCAAGCAACGAGAAGTTTGTACTTTGAAAAGTCATAAAGAAATACTCCAAAGAGAAGCACAGCTGAGCGAGTCATTAAACTTAATGCAGATGTGTCGATGAAAAGTACAAGACAAAGGTACAACAGTTCATTAAGTTCTCTGCAAAACAAAAGTTGTTGTACTTAAAAAAAATCTACAGGCTATGAAGGCATATATTTGCACACGTTTGACTAAGGTCATAGGCACAAACTGATTCAAGCTAGTGGCAGGATCAGATTTCAAAGCAGGGGCTTGGAATGAGCATGCATATCTTCCACCTTTCCAAGCCTTCAGACTGGAGCAAAACAATCTAAGTGCCATGTTTAGCTGCAAGGGGTCACCTAGCAATGTCCACCCACCCTACTTCTGTGCAAACATTTCTAATCAAACTTTACAATGCATTGACTTTATAGAGGGATCATGCAACCCTACAAGGTTGTTTCAGCAGCATCCCATTACCAGAATCCCCAGGGAATAGTCTTACTATACAGACATTAGGATACATTTCTAAGTTCCTGGGGCACTGTCAAAAGCATGTACATCTACATTTCAAGTGCCATGAGGCAAAGGAAACATAGCTCGCAGGACTCCTGTGATCCCTAATGAGGATATCGGATTCTGTGGAAACCTCAGTGTCCACATTTCTTGGAAAATATCTTGCTATGCCAACCACTTCTCAGTAGAAAAGTTACGTTACGTAATATACTTGAACACTGAATGTGTAAGCTTATGTCTAAAGTCAATGGATGGAACAAATGTCACTAGATGTATTGCTGGATAAGTGTTTAATGATTCTTGTATTTGTTTAAAAAACAATAAAAATTATTGGTGTGTGTTTGTGTGTGTGTGTGTGTGTGTGTGTGTGTGTGTGCATTTAAACTCATTTCACAGGGATCTTGATGTTCAAGCTGCTTCCAGAGCAGTGATCTAAGGCATAATTGAGGTCCGATTCTAAAGTTTCTCCATTCCAATGGTTTTCAATTGTCATTGTTTCAAAGAAAGTTAGGAATTAATATACTCATTTATTTCAGTGTGTGTGTATGTAAGCTAATAGATGCAAACTATCATATATAACAAGGTTTTGACTCCCAAGTGTAGAGATGGGGCTTATAGCTTGAGTTTGAATGAACAAGAACTTTATTGAAATTGAACATAGATGAAAGTGTTTTCCTTCTTTTGCAGCATTTTTTGGGAGGATAGAGCCCCCCTGGCTTAGAGTTAGTAGTTCACCTTTGTCCTATATATGCCCCTTCAAAGCCCTCACCACCACCACACGAGTCTCACAGCTTTGCATGAATGAGCCAGGAAGGCCCTTCTAATCTCATAACTTTGATGGGGCAGATCTGAAGAAGTTTTCCTTCACCTTAACACTTGCTTAAGGGTGCTTACCTGAGGATTCTCTTCATTTCTGTTGGACATATACTGCATCAGCCAGCCTATACAGCTGTGACAACCAATCTTTAACCAGGAGGACCAGCAGGTCATTGTAGCATAAATAAAACCTCCTTCACCAGCAGCCATAAAACCGTACTCTGTCAGTAAAAACAATAACAGCTATGTGGCAGAAACCAGTTTAACTCACATTGTATTCTGGGTGGGGAATTGGCTGCCAAGCTGAATGCAGAAGAAAAAGTCTTGGAATATAATTGTATATCGTCTTACTCTGATTTTTCTTTAACTGGCTCACCAATTTACTCAGCTAGCCATTCTTTTTCCTCACCAGGGGACTAAGTGCAAAGATGCTTTTGTTTTGTTTTGCGGATTGGTTTTTACAAATGATACTTCACATTTCTACCTAATGTCTCCTAACTTGTGAAGACTTGGCTTAGTTAAATCTTAATTGAAAGATGCACAGTTGCTGCATACACAGTTGCTTTAATAACACTCTTTTCATAAGTCCGGAATTGTGATACATCATACAAAATAATACATTCTGATTGCTATTTGTTGTTGAGCGGAGTTATTTGGCCTTCAAAATAGCAAGAACAGCCTGCCCTTCTTCAAGTTGACACACACACAAAGCTAGAGCTGCAGTTCCCCTTTTCTTCCTCTTTTACCTTTCCCATATCTTCTAATTTGTTGAGGGAAATGGTCTGACACACCAAGTTCTTATGAATGCTTTTACATAGTCACTCTCTGTTATAAAATTATTGACTAAAACATATCCACTCCAGTTCTTTTCTAACGTTTTAATATGTAGTCCCAGATTTCTTTTGTCTCTGTTCCCTTAATAATGTATTCTGAAAGGAATGGAAAGAACATGAAGGAAGTGACTTGATCAACAAAAAGAAAGACAAACTGTTCTAGGTGCAGGAAACCACACAACGCATGAACACTCAAGTGGGAAAGGGTAGCAGCACTGAATTATAGTAAATTGACTTGTTTAGAGCAATAGAATAAATGAATGATGGGGCTCACAAACCAGAGTGTTCCTCTAGGCTGGCTCACATCCAACATAATTTTATTTTTCTGAATAGCAGCTGTCTTTCCTGTGAGTCACACACTGGATTAAAAAATTAATGGTGTGGCAAATGAGGCTCCCTATGTTAGGGATACTATTTGTGGTGGAACCTTCTAACTTCAAAGCTCTAAGAATCAAGAATGGCCCTACCATAAGACAGAGGAGGCAGGCACCTCAGGCAGCAAATGCTGAGGGGTGAGGAATAGAGCTGTGTGTGCCACATGGCCTGGCCTGTACCCTTTGTGCTAGATTGCTCCCCTTAGGCGAATTTGAGGATACTGTTCCCATAGCCAGTGTAAAAAAGAATTCAATTGCCAGATTGGTTAGTTTCTGAAGATTAGGGCTGCCATATTTTGCAAAGCAAAAAAGAGGATGCTATGACGGCCATTTAAAGCAAATAAATGCAATTTGACTCAAATTTTACCCCTGAAAAAGAGGACATGTCCCAAAAAAGGGGGCACATTGACTCAATATCTTGTTCTTTGTCTCAGGCAGCAAAATGTCTTGGGCTGGTCCTGCTTATAATCATAGAGACTGAATAAGAGACTGATGGGCTTACCCGATGGAAGAGAAAGTTGAGTCTAGTCAATGAATCCTAAGAAGACCATTGGGAGAGAAAACAGCACTTAGAAGAGTCTGAGTGTTGACCAGAGCATGGATAAGGACTTGAGAGATAAATGGGATCCTTCTTATTGAGGGTCATGGTTGCACGCGGGCCCCTAGGACATCCCTTCAGGGTTAATGATTTAGGGGTGTAGCCTAAGCCTTAGCATTTTGGTCCCAGGATCATGCCAGGCTGTTTGGACCAATCACGTGAGGCAGCATGATTCCCGGGGTCTATAATAGTGGCAGCGTGACATAATTTGGGGCACTTGCTTCGCACTGGAATTTTCCCATTTGGCAGATTGGCTATAGCCACTTGGTTTTCGTCTACGCCCTCAGCAATCGTCACAACTTTGTAAGGTATGGCGGTTAGGCATTGGCTTATTGAAATGTGGGGGAGGGGAGGTGCAGTCATCACCTGCCCATCCAGGAATAGGGTATTACAGTAAAGGAATCTGGGGGTCCTGGATCTCGTCCGAAGTCCGCTTGAGGGGCTAGGACCATGCCAGGACCACAGGAACCCCGGGGTGAGCTTCGGTTGGTCTTCATCAATGTCCCTCGTTTGGTGTTTACCCTTTCAGACTACCAGTCAGAGAGTTATAGTCTGTTGCCAATGCCTAAGCCAATACTGCTCACTTTGCTGTAATCAATAAAATAGTGGCCTAAAATTTTGCCCAATAACTTAAACTAAAATATGTATCCATGTAAAGTTATTTACAGGGGAGGGTCTTGGAGGCCTCAAAGCGCAAAAAGCCACAAACAAAAGAATGGAAGAAGAAAGCAACCCTTCTAATGGTAACACCACGATGGAGCAGAACTGGAAGATTATTGTAGGTATTCTGAGACACTGAGGTTGATCAGCCTGTACACACATTCCTTTCTATCACTATTGAAAGAGAGTGGATGCTTTTTTCTGTTTATTATGCAGTGATTTATTCTGGGTCTTTGAATCAGTCCTAGGAAAAATATGGTACAGAAGGTTAAGGTTTCTGCCAGTCTTTGAACATAGGTTGATGAAGGTTGCAGTCCTAAGCCTCAGTGAATCCCATAGTCGTTAAAAATGAGTAGATATGGTAAGAATTGTGCTGAGTGAGAATGTTTAGACTTGCATTACAATTCTTGTTAGTGTTGGTGTTGCTTGTTTTGGCTTGAGGCTGTAAGATGTGAGTGTACCAGGATTCAAACACACCCACACCCACACACACCCATGTGCCTCTTTATACAAATATGCTTCAAAAAATAAACAGTTCTGTTTCCTCCATGTTAGATTTCAAGTGATATGTTATTAAATGGACTAAAATCATGCAAATGTAGTGGTAGAAATTTGTACATAAATGCTTACAATGACTTTTAAAAAATCCAAGTTTTCACATGTCACCTTGCTTCTGATATTCTGCAAGTATGCCATATCCTGGAATGCCTTCTCCTTAAAGGGCACATGTAGGATTCATTTTCCCATGTAATCTGAGCTAATACATTCTCCAACATATTTACACCATTTTTGTCAATATGTGAATAATATTTCTGTGTTTATTTAGTTATAATGCAATTAGCTGATAAAGGCTTATTACCACTAAGACCATGTTTATCGCACTAGTCCTGAAAGTCATTCAGCTCAGCTTTCTGTTTATAGTAAATAAAACTAGCTTTAGCCACACAGGAAATCACTGCCATCTTCTCTAAATGACATTTGAATGCTAACTGTGATCCTCATTGGCAAACTTTCTCCTTCCCTACTGCTGAGAATACAAACCAGACAGAGTTAGAAATTATGCATGTGGACTTTGAAGAAATTCAATGAGCCTGTCTCCCTTGAAAGACTTATAGATTGATGGCAGATGGCACTTTACTGTCCTGCAGCAGGCAAGTAATATGCAACAATACAGAAAATAATCATATATGATCAACAATCTTCCCATAGAGGCAGACTCTCATTTCTCCCCCAAGTGATGATTTTGGAGTATCAAAATGGTGCATTTAGGGGAGCATGACTGGTTTGGTTGCCCTGGGCACAGAACCTCAGGGGCGTCCTAGATCTATAATAGAAGGTAAGAGGCAGGTGCCACTGAATCTTGGTATCACATGGGGCATCAACGACATTTGAGACCCTGAGATTCTTGTTTCTGGAAACCAAGCCTTATGAGGAAAAGTTCAGGGAGATGGTATGTTTAGTCTGGGAAAGAGGAGACTGAGAGGAGATATGATAGCCATATTCAAATATCTAAAGGGCTGTCACATGGAAGAGGGAACACGCTTGTTTTCTCCTGCCCCAGAGCCTAGGATCTGGACCAATGGTTCCAAGTTACAAGAAAGGAGATTCTGACTGAACACCAGGAAGATCTTTCTCACAGAAGGAGCTGTTAGACAGTGGAACGATCTCTCTCGGTTGGTGGTGGACTCTCCTGCATTGGAAATTTTAAAGCAGAGGTTGGATGGCCAACTGTCATGGATGCAAATGTTGAGATTCCTGCATTGCAGGGAGTTGGACTAGATGACCCTTGAGATCCCTTCCAACTCTACAAATCTATGATACTATGATCTAGACTTCAGTTTGTTTATCTGTGTTTAGTGTTTGGTCAGGGATCACATTCTTCAGATTTGGTTTTCTGCCTTTTCTAGTAAGGCAAGTATGTGGTTTTACCTTTCATGCTTTTGGGCACTGTGGATCAAATGTTGATTTGTGGGATCTGGAGCTATGTAAGTAATTTTCAGGTTCATATGCATTGTAACATTAGCATTATCAAATTGAGAATCAGAATATGTCCAGGGTAGTGATGATTTTGATCCAGAATCTAGATAGGGTCTCAAAGGGCCCCATTTTGGAAGCGATGCAAACCAAACAAAGGAATAAAATAGCTGCCTCTCCCTAGTTCTTGGTCAAGTATTTGAAACTGCAGCAAATTCATCTGGACTGCAAAGAACCTTTACAATACTGAATTCTAATTTTAGTCTTGTAATTTGCCACCTAGGTTAAAATCTGGACCTAGCAGCAAAGGCAGCTGTCAGGTAGATAATGAGAGGGAAATATCGGTACAACTGGGCTAAGGTCATCAAACCATGACATAAACTGGGTTTGAAAGAAAGAAATGCCACTTAGTCTGCAGGAGCTTAAGACCTCAGTTGAAAGAGGCTTGATAGGGAAATGGCATGAATTGGGTAGGAAGAAAAAGAAATGGAAGCAAATATATAACCTCTGCTCTCACTTTAGGGATAATTATAGATCCCATCACCCAGAAAGGGTGTGCTTTGTCGTAAATGTGACTCTGTAGGAAAACATATAGATATGTTCTGAGGCTTCAGTAGAAAAGGGGAAATTTATTATCCCTTGCTGTACGAATGGAAGGACTATTTGTCAGAAATCATTACAAAAATTATTTCTGTTTTGTACATTAGGAGCCAAAGCTTCTTAGAATACAGATGCTGAAAGTAAGATTCTTCCAACCCCTATTGACAATGGTCTAAGTATATAAAAGGCACACAGAAGGAAATGGTTGCACTCAATCATAGATCAGTAGCAATACGTACTATTAAAACTTAAAATCCGAAAATGCATAGTGGAAAAATGAAGATGAGAAGATACCTGGAAACAGAAAAGAAACCCAATTGTAAGACCAAGTGGCACCACAAATATTGAGATTTCTTTCTTCTGAAATGTTGGGATGCAACTCAACTTGCACTGGAGGCTAATGTGTCTGCATTAGAAAGGGTAGATAGAGGAACCTCCAAGTTTCCTGGCCTGCCCTTTCTGACCTAACCTATGCCGACATTCCTTTGGGTAATCTCTTAGGATTGCAGGCCTCTTTTCTTATTCTTTTCATTTTCATCCTCATCTTGGAAGAGGAGACTTTTTTTTGTATCTCCCACTGAGATGCACAAACAAGCAAAGTTCAAGGCATCTCCACCTGAGTTAGACAGAACTAGGATCTTTCCTATAAAGCATGTGTTCCTTGTAATAAATGTTCTTTTCTTATTTTACAGAGTCTCTCTGTGAATATATCCAGGTTAAAGTGATACAAGAATTCAGTATTCATTTCAGTTTCTGCTGAAAGTTTTAAGTCTAAACACCAGCAGTTCCCTGCCGGTCTGCCATCTCATCCTGAAAATCTTGTTCTATAGTTAGTTTTCTCTTCTTCCATTTGCATCAAGCAGCCTAGCCTCCTCCCCATTACCAGAATTGTCCTCTCACTGTTACCTTTGACTTGAAATTTGCACTAGCAAGTGCTAACCAATTAGGACAGCATATCCTTTGCAGATCTAGTCAACACTTCCACTGAAATGGCCAGCCAATAACGCCAGCCAAGGACCTCCTGAAGGCATAAAAGCAACATTTCTTCCTCATAATTCAGTCAAGACAACATTGTACCACTTTACATTGGGTTGATGAGAGTCTTATGTAGCTCTCATGTGGCCTTCCAGGTAGTAACTAAACACACCCATCTAGAATCAAGTATCTGCTTGTAACAGGAAGTGATTATAAATTTATGTATGAAATTGAAAAAGTGGATAGAGAAAAGGGTTGTTGTTTTTTACCCCATATCTCTCTGTAACACTAGAACTGATGGATACCCAATGCAATTGCATGTTGCAAGATTCAGGAAACAAAAGTTGAAGTGGTTCTTCACAGAGCGCACATTAAATGATTGAACTCTCTCCCACAGGAGGCCGTGATGGCCATCAATCTGGGTGGCATTAAAAGTGGATTGGGCAAATGCACGGAGGATAAGGCTACCAGTGGCAGTAGCCATGATGGCTACGCTCTGTCTCCACAGCTGTACATAGCAATGCTTCTGAATACTAGTTGCTGGAGGCTTCAGGAGTGTGGAGTGCTCTTATGCTCAGATTCTGTGTGAGGGTTTCTGACAGGCATCTGGCTGGCCACAGGATTCTGGACTAGATAGGCCATTGGCCTGATTCAGCAGGCTCTTCTTATGTTGGGATTGTTTTTAAGTGCAGAATATATTCATACAAGCATATGGTCACCCAACAGTATTGCATCAAACCCTCAAACCAGACACGAAGGGCTGCAAGTTCCAAGAACCCTGTTCAAATGGCCTACCAATTTACTCCCATCTTCTTAACCCCTGCATTCCTAATTTCTCTAGACATAACCTACAGGCATTTCCTGCCATATCAGTTTTCATTCCAAGATGTGTAATGGCAGGCTCCTTCTGTCTCTCTTTCACAAGAGGAAAAAACTACTCTCTAACAAGCACCTGCAATGGACCCCTTAGAGTCTCATTCTCCCCTGAATCAATTTCCATGGCAAGCAAAATACTCTTCAGCATGCAGTCTCTTATAATTATTTGGTTTCTCTTTAGGGCTTACTCTAGCCCAGCACCTAAACTTCTTCAAGACAAAGCAAGGGGGAAAGCGGCCCATAGGCAATATTTCAGCCACCCATGTAAGACTTCCCATCGGAAATCAATTTTGTCAGTAGAAACTGGAAGCAGGGAGTTTGTCTTAACAGTGAAATTTCCCCAAGAGAACTTGCCTTCCACTAAGCCAAATCATTGATATAGCATATCAGAATAAGTATGTGTCAGAGAAGACTATGCTGGGAAAATTGAAAGATTCCTTAGCCTCCTGACAGGAGTCAGAAACATAGCAAAAGAATCAAATGTGCTCTCGTGTCATTACTGCAGCAATTTTAAATCGAGACTTCCTCGAGTTAACCATGCAGAAAAGTCCTAAATGAGATATACTCAACTCTTCCTGAATATTTGCCCTTGTTCCAATACTTGACTATTCATGGCCAGTTCTGCAACACTTGAGCACAGATAGTACTGTATAGTGTTTAATTAGGGCCAATGTGAACTTTAGGCTCTCAAATTTCAGCGGCACCCAGGTATCTGATGCCTGATACTGGTCATAAAGGTAAAGGTACCCCTGACCATTAGGTCCAGTCGTGACCGACTCTGGGGTTGCGGTGCTCATCTTGCTCTATGGGCCGAGGGAGCAGGCGTTTGTCCGCAGACAGCTTCCGGGTCATGTGGCCAGCATGACTCAGCCACTTCTGGCGAACCAGAGCAGCGCACAGAAACACCGTTTACCTTCCCACCGGAGCGGTACCTATTTATCTACTTGCACTTTGACATGCTTTTGAACTGCTAGGTTGGCAGGAGCAGGGACCGAGCAACAAGAGCTCACCCCGTCATGGGGATTCGAACTGCCGACCTTCTGATCAGCAAGTCCTAGGCTCTGTGGTTTAACCCACAGTGCCACCCGCGTCCTGATACTGGTCATAGGAACCTTAAAATTAGCAACTGTGAGGGTATGTTTCTGCTTTTAAATGTTTTTAGGTTTTCTAAATATTTTTAGATGGATTTAAATTGTTTTTCTGTTTTGTAAGTACAGTGGTACCTCAGGTTACATATGCTTCAGGCTACATATGCTTCAGGTTACAGATTCCACTAACCCAGAAATAGTGCTTCAGGTTAAGAACTTTGCTTCAGGGTGAGAACAGAAATCATGCTCCGGCAGCGCATTAGCTAAAGGCCCCATTAGCTAAAGTGGTACTTCAGGTTAAGAACAGTTTCAGGTTAAGAACGGACCTCCGGAATGAATTAAATACTTAACCCGAGGTTTATTGCCCTAGGTTCCTTTGGGAAGAAGGGATAATGATGATGATGATGATGGTGATGGCTGACCCTGTCCTCTCCCAACTCCAGATCACTGTTAAGTATTATGTCAACCAATATCCCAAGACACCAAACATTTAAAAAGGAATTGAATCTAATTCCAAATGCATTGTAGATCAACAAAGGTATGACACAACGCCATATTTGTAAGCTTCTGATTCTGTTACCACCTTAATTGGTATTTGAATTTAGGCTGGAAAACCTAACCTTGAAGATCTGTACTCTAATATTCAACTAGGAAAGTCCATCTCATAATACTTCGATGTTAATTGTTTTCAGGTCTATTTTACAAAAGTTAAGAATGCTAGCTGAGTTCTAATTAAGTATCTGCACAAGTCTTCTCTGAATCAAACTCATGAATATCTATATTTCATTTTACTTTTAATTAAAGCATAACTCCTATTGCAATAAGTTGGCTCACTTTAAAAGGTAATAGAAGATGGCTACTTTGCGAATTGTAATCCAATTTATTTGTGTTGAAAATGATCTAATGTCATTATACTCGTTATTAAATGTTCTTTGATATTGATGGAATATTGTTTAAAATGTATTTTTTAATATTTTACATTAGACATTACCAGTGCTATTTTCTGGGGGGACGCAGGGGTATGCATACCCCTAAATATTTTTGAATCTAAGTTTGGCTTCAGTGAGGGGCAGTATTTCAATATGAGTAGGAAAATGAGAGTACCTCTAAACATTTTTTTTAAAGAAAAA
This sequence comes from Podarcis muralis, assembly GCF_964188315.1. Lineage (NCBI taxonomy): Eukaryota > Metazoa > Chordata > Lepidosauria > Squamata > Lacertidae > Podarcis > Podarcis muralis. The sequence continues at coordinate 50,498,780 of NC_135658.1, forward strand.
AAGCACTGGGCATTACACATCAGTGGTGACAATAATAATGATGTTGTAGTCAACAGACTTTTACTCAGTGTAAATCCATTTAAATTAATGGTGATGACTTAGGGCTAGTGACTTTAGTGGGTCTACAGAGGTTTCCCAGTGGGGAGGGCAGTAGCAGGGGGAGTGGCACTTTCCTGTTTCACCCTGGGCAGTGAAGTGGGATGGGCCACCCCTGGTCATTGGATGCAACCAATGGCTTTTGCATGTGCTGATAGCTCTTTCCACCACATATTTCTACAAAAGATATTGATGGGTTCCCTTCAGCTTGGATCTAGTGAATCATGAAGCTGGACTTGATTCAGAACAAGGGAGGTGCCATCAGTCTTTAATCATAGGAAGTGTGCTTTATACAATTTTGAGGGAATGTGAATATGTGGCTGGCCCCCTCTCTAGATAGCCATGCATTTGGCATATACATCTACATTGGCAAAGTCTACAAGCGAGCAGCTGTTCACATGCCAGTTTCCATGCTATCGGGAGCCAGGCAAGATGAACAGGGTTTCCTCAGTACAAAGAACCATGCTGGCAAATGGATTATCCCTCATAAAGCACTCTTCACGTACCTTTCCAATGAATAGGGGCAACTGATTAAGGGCAATCCAATGGTGTTTTGTCAATGGGTTAGGTCAAGACCCTGTTGTTTCCAAATATTCACCAAATGCACTGTTTTTACACATAAGGTGACAAACCTTGCCCAAATAGTCTTATAACAGATTAAAAACAAAACAAATTTCAAAATACTTATAATCTGAAGCAAGAAAAGGAGAAAATTAAAACCATAACAATGAAATCATAAAAAGATGACAAAATGAGACATACACATACAGCATATAGATACATTATCATTTTTATTCTGAAAGTTTTGATTATGAGTTCTACCCCACCCACCACCCACTAAAAATATTGGGAAAGGCGAATTTGATTTGGGTAATATTTTCAAAGTTTAGAATAGTCAAAGAGTAAAAATCTTAAAAGATCAAGAGTTCCTCCCACTACTTTTCCTTGTTTTCGGCAGAAACAAATGGGATTTTTTCTTTTTCTTTAAGAAGCGAAAAACAGCAACTTGTTTGTTTTATAAGGTCACGGAGACAAATTGCCCTTTCTGCTGTTAAAGAAACCAGCTTGAATCTTCCCCTTGCAATTTGTCCTGGGTACTGAATACATTGTGTTTCCATATAAATGCAGTTAATGGACTTTAAAAACACAAGATAAATGGCAAGCTTCTGAAGTAAAGTCATGGTGCTATCAGGGGTCCTATAGTGCCATCACACTGATTACAGGTGAGTTACAGGTAGGTGAGAAGTGAGTAAAATGCTAACTAGGTGCCTATCACAAATAATAACGTGTCCCCAAATGAAGAAGTGCTCTATCACTAATAATACCTTGCAATTTGCATATGTTCTACTCAACTATTTAGGGTGCTGGTAGGTTTTAATTATGGCTGTTTTTAATGCTTTGATGCAATTGTTTTATTGTGTATTTCAATTATGTATGTTGTTACAATTGACTTTATATGTGTAAACCGCCCGGAAGCCATTTTGGCATGCACGTAATTAATATAATAAAATACATTTAGTAGATGATAACGATGGTGATGAACACCATGGGGGCAGGTCTAGCCCAAGCTTGGCATGCTCATTATAATGTGCATGGAAAGCTCTCCACATAGACGGTACTTACATGCAGTAGTGACTGGATTCTATGTTCCCCAGTTCACACAACTCTCAATTTCTATGTATTTACATGCAGTAGTGACTGGATTCTATGTTCCCCAGTTCACACAACTCTCAATTTCTGGCACAGTGCTCTGCTTTCCTATTTATTTCATAAAATTTGCATACGGCTTGACTGTAGAAAAAACCTCAAAGAGGTTTCCTGTCACAAGATGTAGCTCAGTCTCCCAGGATCCCTAACCCAGTGGCGTAGCGTGGGTTGTCAGCACCCGGGGCAAGGCAAGTAATTTGCGCCCCCTAACCCGTGGATTTGCGCCCCCTAACCTGTGGATTTGCCCTAACCCCAGATGTTGCGCACGGTGCGGCCAGCCCCCCCTGCACCCCACACGCTACGCCACTGCCCTAACCTGCAACATTATAGAATTTCAAGCTTGTGTCTCAAATGAGAAACTTGGAATGAAAAGTATTTCACATGTTCAGCATTGTCTTAGTGCACCTATCTAGTTGTTTCAAATTTTAGCTTAATATTGATGCAAAAGCAACCTTTTTTTTCTAATACCCGGCATGAATAGATAAATCTTTCCCGAGACTTGTATTTTCTTGACTATAATACAACTAACAGATTTATACTAGAAATATATAGCATAATAAATTCCTACCTTAAAACATCCTGCTTCTCACTCTTCTTATCAACTTTGATATAACATGAATCAGCACACACAATAATCTTACATTTCCACCCCCCAATAAATTTTGCCCTGCATCTGTGCACTTGCCAGTGCTTAGTTTAAAAATGGTATTTCTTGGAAGAAAACTTCATACTTGCGTTCTAGAACTAGTCTGTCAGGTGAATTCAATGGAAAATAACTAGAATCTTTTTCCAAATGGTATTGTTAATCAAAGGAGGATACAGCTTTATCACAAAATAAAAAAGGGGGGTGCCAAAATAAAAATCTGGGTAACTGCCATCAATGTATCAAAGACAATAAATTTTAAGCCTCCAAATGACCAGTGTTTTTGGTTGCTGACAGGAACAACGTCAGTTGCCCCAGGGGCACAGAACCCAATATAAAAAGCTGGCTGCTGAGTAACGCTTCAGGAAGTAAATGTGAATTCAGAGAACGTAGGCTAGAAACAGCTCCACATTTTTGCAGTACTATGATATAACCTAACTGTGGAAGGGCAAGAAGGCAGAAGTAGAAAATCCATGCTGGGAATGTGCTGCACATGTGAAAAACTGCTGTGAAGAAATACCATATATTCTGATATGGAAGCAGGTAAGACCAAGCTGGCAGGTGAATTTGTTATTGCTTTCCAGGAGGGAAAGGAAGAGGGGACAAGTTGTGGGGAGCTTGTCATGGTGCCAATGTACCAGCTGAATCAATCCAGAGTTCCTGCCAGTGTGTTTGCACCCTGCTGACCTCTCCACTGTCTCACTCCTGTCCCTCATGGTAAGCAGCAGCAACCCACCTACAGGAACAGGAATGTAGCAACTCTACCCTGCCAGGTGAGCCTCTTCTGCTCTGATGTCTGGACAAAATCAAAAATTCACAAAGAAACCTAGGACAGGAATTTGGACTATAATCCATCTTCTGATCCAGTCTACAAGGCTTCCCTAACCTCGTACCTGACAGGTCCCACCTGCTTGATTAACTGAATAAAAGAACCCAGATGTTAAAGCAGCGGTGAGGAGTATTCATGACACTGAAAGTTAGTATTGACAGTTTTATTAGAATGGTGTGTTTTTTTCATTTCCTTGCACACCCAATGGATCTCCACAGGGATTGCACTCTGTTCTCCATGTAGCCTTGCCTAAACAGTGCTTAGACTCTATCTGCCTGCCTATTTTAAATGCCTACATAGAGAATGAATGAGTCATCTTACTGAGAAAGTGGCAAAATAAATGTGTGTAAGCCAGGTATCATACATCTTTCAGACAGCTATGAGTAGACAGCTAAAAAATCCTACTCTTAGCATTTATCCTCTTTCAATACAAGAAGCTGGAAGATGAGGTACAGACCACTTCATAAACCTGGGAGGCATGGTCCAGTTACTCCAAATAGTTGGCTAACATCAAGGAGGCAGGTGCAACTAATTGGAATGTCTTGTGGGTCATTCTCAGGTGAGATAGTTCAAAATCCAGACCCCCACCTGACCCCAGAACTCTCTTGTGGAAATCAATCAATCAATCAATCAATCAATCAATCAATCATTATTGCGGTCAAAGACCAGACAGCTCTTTTGTGGGAGTAGAAGGGACATATGAAGTTACTTTCATTCTAGAGCAAATCAGCTAAATTCAGTGTGTCTCAGCAAATATGACCCAGTGCTAAACTAACATATGGTTAAATCCACTAGCAATTCATTGGTTGTGCTGGGAAGAGATTCAAGGTCCCTTCACATCTGTCAGTAGCATGTCTCAGTTTCCCCAAGTTGTTATTCTCAATTATTTTCATCACCTCCCCAGCATACACAGATTGTAAGACTGATTCCTGGTGCCTTTGTTGCACAGATGGCTTCAATGCCTACCCAACATGAGCTATTCAAGTTGCTCTTGTTGTTACGCTATCAGTATAGAATGCTTTACAGAGTGAAATCAGGTAAGCTCCAAGGAGCTTGCAACCTATTTGTTGACACTACTGGTGACATATGGGGGAGGAGGAAGGAAGACTTAGGAAAATGTGACAAGCAAATGGAGAAAGAGAACAAATGGGAAGGGTAATAAAGAACAAATTGTTCCTTGTTGAGTCATGAAGCCAATATTTTTGTTGAGGATGAGTATTCGTTTTGGACTACAACTCCCACCAGCCCTGGGCAGACCATTTTGGCTGTGAGGCTTGAAGGACACACTCCCTGCTTTGCAGGCCTTTTCCCATCTGACCTGGGAGGGCAGGGCCTGACTGATTCTAGCTACAAAAGCTAAGGCTGTTGAACAGACTTTTGTCCTGGGGTATTGCTTAGGGCAGAGCTTCCCAGATTTGTCATGTTGGTGATACACTTTTTAGACATACATCATTTTGTGACACAGTAGTTCAGTTTTACTAGCAAGCCAGATATTAAACTAACCCCTTTCCAGCCCCAGGAGGAGTGCAGGAAGCATTCACGTGACACACCTACACACTACAGTCAACACACTAACATGCCACAACACAGTTTGTAAAGCTCTGGCTTAGGGGTTTTTTGTAAGGGGTATTGTTGCTGTTATTGATGTTAATTTTTTGTGGAGGGGATATGTATGCACTGGATATGTGCATATGACTGTGTGTGGGGACCACATTCACTGCCGGGAAGTGGCAAATGTTGAATTTAGCCCTTGGACAAAAAACGGCTACCGCCCTCCAGTGTACCACACATTAAAAATATTTTTTCACTGCCCATACTGTGTACAAGTAAATGTTTCCTATAACTTCATATGTACATTAAAAGCCTCAACTATTCTTTGTGCTTATAAGACTGGAGAGACAAACCTAAAATAAACGTTTTCAGTTCTAAGCAAATCATTCTTCTTTTCTGACAGTGTAATATTGCTGCAGTAGTATGCCCCTGATGCCTAGGCTACATCTAATTGAAACACCACTTTTTACTGTCAAGCTGAGCGAAGTCAAACGCATATCATTTGTTTCAGTCCTGTCATGCCACACAAGTGTTGCATATGAAAGTTAGCTTCTAATGGGGGGAAATGTAAAGCAGATTATAAATAACTTTACAGGACTTGCATTATTAATATTGCATTACCAAGCAAACTCAAGGAAAATCACATTTGCATATTGATACTATAAGTAAGTTTGGAATTAACAAGACAGCAATCAGGGAAACACAAATTGTGCAGCGATGGGAACCTTCAATCACAAATCATATGCTTTGGCTTCCCTTTGTATGCCTATGTTGATGTTTCACTCTATACCCCAAAGCATGTCCCCTCTGTGGTTTCATAACCCACTTTTGGAATCACTATCACCAGCAAACTTAACACATTCATCCATTCATTCATTAGTTACATCAGTAATAGCACTTAGCAGCCAAAAGGGTTCTTAGATTCGGGTTATATGAAAACCAATAAATTAAAACAAAGCCACCACTGCCCACAAGCTTACAACCCAAAAGGTTCAACATAACAGGAAAAAATGACAGGGAGGGGGAAAAACAAGCTGAGGCTTAAATAGTAGTTCTCGTGTAGAATAGATGCAATGGAAACAATTATGGAACTAATGATGAAACAGGATTGCTTCCTATCTCTCTTGCTCAACATGAAAACGGGGAAGGTATCAGATTTGTTTCAAAAGACAAGTTTAAAGGCTTGGGGTAGGAGACACCATCAACTGGTTCTGAAAAGAACCCACAGAAGGGACAATACATCTTTCATAATGTAGGTACCACCATTTGTCTGCAGACAAAGGTTTCACTTGACTTGGTGGTGGCACATGGAGTAGGACATGCCTCTGAAGAGGATTGGTTGGTAGAATGGAATGGTCCCAACCTTGTCTTTACACTTGAGGTGTATAATTTTAGGACCCACTTTCTTATAAGTTGTTTTAAACTGTTTTCAGTTTCTAAAGATGCTGTAACAAACCTGGTGACCTTTAGAGTGAAAGGTGGATAATTAATAATAATAATAATTAATAATTATAAATCATTTAGGACTAACATCAGCTGATTAAAATTGGAGCCAGATGGACTAGCCCAGTTTTAAATAATTCAGGCCTGGCACAGTCCCATGGACTAGATCTCCTTTTTGCCCTTGCCAAGGTTGGAACGATAGTGTCAGTTGACCTTTCTATAGCCTCACAAAGGAGGCTTGTTATGTTCGGTTTACCTCTATTAGGGACAACCTCTCTCTGCCCACAGAAAGGGAAAAGCCAAATGATCCTACACCCCCTGAGAAATCTTCCCAGGTACCATAGAACAAATATGTATCCACAAACCAAAACTAACTCCATTTGAGGCAGACTCATTTCCCTCAAATTTTCTGTTCTCAAGATATGCTTATTTGTATCCAGCTGCCCATGACTGTATGGATTGCATGTATGAATAAAATGAACTGACTTTGTGCTTCTTGTTATTAATTCAGGTGCCCTTCTTTTCCCTCTGTTTAAGAAAAACAAAACAAAACACGGAAAGTTTGTTCTGTGATTTTTTGCAAAGCAACAGGAATAGCTCTTAACACTCCATTGCTGACTGTTTGTTCATTATAGACTGTACATAAAAATGGATAAAGGAAGAAAGGTTTCACTAAATGAGAATGGTTAAGAATACACACAAAGGGTTGTCTTCAATCAGTAATAACCTGATGTCAGGTGACATGTTTATTATAGTACTTAGTGCCCTGGCAGTGAAATGAGAGTGTACCTGTCAGAGATTACATACTTACAATTGTCAAATCAAGTCATTTAGTTACTGACATCATGACAGTAGTCAACACCAGTTTATTTTTTCATTCCATTGTACCTGATGTCACCAGCAGGAGAAACATTTCAGTTTTTCTTCCACTCTGTTCACATGTTATGAAAAACATTGTACAATGACACAAATATGCTTGCACAGTCTGGGCTTTAATTGCTTAATTCTTGAATTTCAAGTACCTCAGAAAAGATGTTGAGGTTTGGTTTCTCTTCCTTGCTTTTCAAAGAAGCTTTGTGATCCTGTACTGGTATCTTTAAGATAGAAGTAAGAAGGCAACACACACACACACACACACACACACACACACACACTAATGTATCTGTCACTCACCGTACTTTGTTTATCTTTGACTTGTCTTTCAACTAGGATAATGAAAATCAATAAAGTAGTTTCACTTCTACGCATTCACAGTTTGCAAGCTGCTCTATATTATATCTGAGAGCTACGATTCTGCAAACTTGCTTAACCCTAGGCTTTGCTGGTCAATAAGAGACCATTTTCAATTTTAAAGCTGGTATGTATGGTTGGCTATATATTTCTGTTTTCAGAGTGAATCTCTTGGCTATGAAGTCACTCTGTATTTCCATTATGTGTCAACCTTTCATATACAGTTTCATTACAAGTTTATTTCCAAGAACTAATATTTATCAAGAAGGGTATTATAGATGGATAGGCAAATGCATCAATTTCGGTTTCTCTAAGGGTAGAATTCTCCCCTCCCCTCTCCTTGCACACTGTTTTGGGGAAATCTCCTGAATCTTCATATTTGAGGGCAGTGCAGGGGGTACAGAAGGAGGCGTGAGCAAAGTCCCATTTTGCATTAGCTGAAGTCGTTAAGCTGGCTTCTGCTACAAGAGTTCAGTAGTTGAATCTGACTCTCAGTTTCTCATTTACCCAACTCCCACACCAATTTGTGAATTCTTTTTTTTAAAGTCCTCGTGAAAATTTATCAGCATTTTAGTACACATTTTTCTCCTAATATACACAATGTGCAGATTTCCCTAACGTACACAAACTTTCACTAATATGTGCCTTTCATGCACTGTTTATATACTCTGCATTCTTGCACACACTAGTGGGCTGGAGAATTGAACTGCAAAATTCAGAGAAATGTAAGTTTTGAAGGATGACTGTGCTTCAGTTCACATATTGGTACAGGCAGAAAAGGGTAAAGTGGCTAGATTCATCTTTAAATGTGAGCTTCACCCAAGTGAGCTGAATAAAATGTATGCTGGGCCAATCCCTAATTTATACCTTGTTAAAACAACAAAGATGACAATGCTGCACACAAATGTACTGGATCTGTCAAATCAGGATGAATGCTTATGCTCATTCATCTCCTCATATAACCTCCCTACAAACAAATGCCCAATAAAGACTTTGTGCAGGATATTCATAGAATTGTAGAGTTTGGTGGGACACCAATGGTCATCTAGTCCAGCCGCCTGCAATGAAGGAACCTCAACTAGATCATAATAGGCAGAATTCAGGATGAATGTTTGGTAATCTGGAGGAGCCCTCCATATGGTGAACATTTCACTTGCCTACAAAAAGTCTGGACATACAGTGATACCTCTGGTTACGACCTTAATTTGTTCCAGAGGTCTGTTCTTAACCTGAAACCGTTCTTAACCTGAGGTACCACTAACTAATGGGGCCTCCCGCTGCCGCTGCACCGCCACTGTATGATTTCCGTTCTCATCCTGAGGTAAAGTTCTTAACCCGAGGTACTACCTCCAGGTTATCAGAGTCTGTAACCTGAAGAGTTTGTAACCCAAGGTGATGGTAACCCGAGGTACCACTGTACAGCCTAAATTTGCCCATGGAAACTTGAATTCTCTTTACGATACAGCATGAATAATAAATTATGGTTCTATTACAAGAAAATCTTTATCCAACAGTATCACATAACATATATACATATGCGGTGTGTGTGTTAGATACTTGTGGGATTAAAATGCTTGTCCGAAAATAGCAAATGACACCAGTAGTTATTTATTCGCTTGAGGTGAAAGAATAAGATTAGTCACTTGACAAAATTGTGGAGCTCCTCTTAGATAATAGTACAAAAGGTCAGAATGCTGTATGCCAAGAACAAATTGAAACAGTAAAAACCAAACAAGCCATCTTTACAAAACATAGATGAAAGCCCATGTATTGATATATATAGCAAGTCACAAAGGTTAGGAAATAACAACAGTGATGGCAGTCTTAGACCCTTCAACATTTTCCTGTGAATATCTATTTGGAATGGAACAAAATTATCAACGGCAGATATGGGCATCTACTTCCCTAATCCAAAACAGTGAGGAAGAAAAATACGAAGGACAAAAGTGGTAGACAGGAGTGGTGCTCAGCTCTTCTACTTCCCCCCTGTAAAACTCAATCCTGCCACCATCACCACCCATTTGCAAATGTATTATGACACGGTTATATGAAATTAACTTAGATCCATTAAATTAAACATGTCTATGCTAAGAAAATCTTATTGGATACAACCCAGATTTTCCAGGGTTTTAAACAGAAGACATTCCCAGGCCTACCTAGAGATGCCAGGGACTGAACGTGGAAACTGTTGCATGCAAAAACATGTGTTGTACCTGAGCATCGGGCTTTTTGATGATTATAAATGTAGTAAGCACAGTCTGGCTTTCTGATGCACACACAAAATGAATGTAGTATTCACGAATGAAAAAAAAAATACTTTTTTCACCCAAGTTATTAACAGTTAAGAGCCAACTGAAATTTAAAATACGGTAACTTCCATGGTATAATTTGTTAGCAATTTCCAAACAGAAATTGGAGAAACACCATTTTAGTAGATCAGTTACTTTGTCTGAAAAATATACTTTTTATTTAATTTCTTTCTTCTTTTTTAGATGCAAGGCCTCCTGACAAACAACATACATTTGACTTTAAAGAGCCAAACATTTAGAAATTCAGACAAATGATCAAACATTTGAAGACCAAAGCTAGCATTCTTTATAATGTGCCTGCCCTAGGCATCTGCCTTGGCTCTCTAAGTGGCAAGAGCAGACCTGATTTTCAAATATATTTCATAGACATGATGAAAGCGTAAAATGTAGCTAGATTAACACTGAAATGAAAAATACATGTGAACCTAAATATTTTAATTTTGACTCAGTGAGAAAACTGAAGCTGCAAGAGTGGTGAAATATTTTAAAATATGAAAGCAACTAATACAAAAATGATATTTAAGAAGCACTTTAAAAAAAAAACCATACACTTTTGAAATGGCCTAATGGGCAAGCTTGTTGAAGCAAATGCAGAAATGTAATCAAGAAGCAATTAGAAGGAAATGATGTATTAAAATGGATAAACTTCAACAGACTAAATAGCTCTCATTTTGAATCATTTTTACAGCATTGTGAATTTAAAACGTAATGGGCAAAAAGGCAGCTCCTGCCTCTTCAAATTCTGGCAAGCTAAGAGCATTTTTTCCACTTGATTAAATCGCTGTAGGAAACCAATATACATTGATTAACTTTCATATTTCTTCAAAAGAAGGGAATGTTGCATATGTGAAAACAAAACCACGTGGGCAGAGTTAATTTGAATACAGTTAACAGACATAGATGAAATTTCTCAAATCTAAGATCTGAAATGCTCTGAGCATATTTTCCCCCAGAACTAGAATATTCACTAAACTTGATGAAGTAGGTTTCTGTCATCACAGAGACTTAATACAATGCCCATGGCAGTCCATCAGAAGGATAAGTCCCTTTGTAGCCAGGTCAAAAAATAAAGGAGACAGTTTGATTTAACATGGCATTTATAGTTAAATTACTTTTCAATTATATCCCTGTGGTTTGCGGACTAACAGACAGACAACAAAATTGGGTTCTGGAAGCCATTACAGTAGCCAAGATACTAAGACTCCATCAGAACTAGACATTTAAAGGAGAATTAGTCCTGTCTACCCAAAAAAAATCCTGAGAATTGCAGATTATTAAGAGCATGGGGACTGTTAGGACACCCGTATTCCCCTCACAAAGCTACAATTATCAGAGTGATTTAACAGTCAATTCCTCTTCCCAGGGAATTCTGTCATTGTAGCTCTTGGAGGGAAATGTTTCTCACTTAACAACTCTCATAAACCTTAAGAAACTACAAATCCCAGGATTATTTGAGGGAAGCTATGGCTGTTTAAAGAGGTATGATGCTGCCAGAGTTGGGAGGACAGTTCACATCATCTACAACTCAATAGTTTCACATCCTCTCTGCCCTTTGCACATGGTTTATAGTCATCTATCTCATTTAAATATGTATTTGCACATATAGACTGCCCATATTAATCTATACATTTAATGGAACTGAGAGACATTTCCCCATAACTCACTTAACGTGATGAATATGACTTCTGCCACAATAATCACGAGAGTCTGTCTGCAAAGAAATATACATTAATGTTTGAGAGAAAATGTAACAAGCAAAGGAAACATCAGCAAAGATACCACCGCAATGATCCATCTACCATCTGAATCATCACAATGTACCTTTAAAATTCCTAGGAACTAACAGATAGCAGAGCCAGAAACATAGCTGTCAAGTGTCCCTTATTTGAAGGGACAGTCCCTTATTCCAGCACCATGTCCCGCTGCTGTCCCTTATTGATGGATGTCCCTTAAATGTCCTTTAAATAATGTCCCTTAAATTTCAAAGGAAGCAGCTCCTCTCCCTCCCTCCCTGCCGGCCAGGGAGGAGGGAGGCTCCAACTGTGTTGCTTGGCTGTGTTGTTTACCCAATAAGAAGTCTAAGGACGACTGGGGGGTGGAGCTTGCACGCCTTGTGTGTGGCTAGTTAATGCAACCTGAGGGGTTTTTTGAATGCTGGACACCATTTTGTTGCACGTGCTGCTGCAAACTTTGCAGTGCAAAGCCAGGCCGGGAAGCCATCTTAAGTTGAGGCTGCATAGGCCTTGTGGTGCATGTGATTCAGACTCTATTCAGTTGAACCTCTGGTTACAAAGTTGGTTGGACAGTGTTCTCGAAGCTACCAGCTTGAGTTTGATCAGACTGCAGGAGGACAGGAAGACTGGAGTGCCTGGAACAGGTGAGGCTGCAGGTCCCTTATTTTGGCTGCTGGTCCCTTATTTTCAAGGCTGCTGGTCCCTTATTTTCAAATCTGTAAGTTGACAGCTATGGCCAGAAACTCCAAAAAGTCAGGATTCTACTATCATTTACTTTGTGATTCCTGTGATACAACAACCCAGCAGATTGCTGAAGAGCACTTGCCTCCTTAGGCAAGTGATTCAATTAGTCATCTAAGCTAACAGTATGCTCTGCACTGGGATGTCTTGAACCTAAACCATCAATAGCAGACATCTGCCCAGTCTTACTAGGAAAATCACCAATGGAATAACTTCCATTGCTGATCAAATATGCTTCTTGGAATCCATGCATTGTTCAAGAAGAAAGAAAGAAAGAAAGAAAGAAAGAAAGAAAGAAAGAAAGGAAGGAAGGAAGGAAGGAAGGAAGGAAGAAAGAAAGAAAGAAAGTATGGAAAGCAAGAGTCACACTTCTGCATTTTCCCCATAGGGGAAATACAAGAGATATCATTTGTAGTTCAGGGATCTCACAAAGTATGAGCTGTTCCAATCACCACTCTACCACTTGTGACTGGGAAATCTAGATTATATATACTGGTTGAGCTTATGCTTTATTTGCCTTTTTTCCTTCAAAAGGACTGATTAAAATAGTTATTTTAAGTTTTAATGTTATTTTGCATTCATAAATCAACTGAATGGTGCATTAATTTGAAATTACTTGGCAAATGATTTACAAATGTCTAACACTCTGAGGCAGAATTTATGCAAATGGATTAACTGGGTATCTTAGTAATGCAGATGACAATTATTAATGTTTTTCCATTAGTACAGTTAAGATGCATGAAGTCAGTGGTATTTATGAATCCTAATGCATTCACTTTGCAAGCTATAGTGTTTGGTAAAGGGAAAAAACAAACTTGCTAATAGAAATGCACTTTTTATTAATTAACATTTCCAAGTGTATTATAATAAGTTGCTGATAACAAAATCTAATTTTAAATAAAGAATTAATCTGATGTCTATCTCTCAGGCTCCCACTTCAAAACGGCACGCAGGTTTCAGCAAGTGTTTGTTCAATGTGTTTTAAGATACCTGGTTCCCTACCCCACCCACCCATCCACCCACAGTTTTCACTTTGCCTGCATTGGTTGTACAGAATTCCTTCACTGCAAGGATGTAGGGAGTGGTAGCCACAAGAATATCAGAAAATTGTATCAACCTCATTCAATGTCTTTCCAACAAATGTGCTGAGACATAGATTCACTAAGGGCCAAATCCCTTCAATGTGTGCTTGTGAAATGAAAACATCTGAATCTCTACATCATGTTATGTTTATCTGCCCTTTGTACAGTTCAGCCCGTGCTAGTATACTAAACTCCATAATCCAGCCTATGGCCGACAAACCAGTAGACTTACAGCTTGCCTGGGTTCTTCAAGATGTGGATCCTTATATTACCCTACAGGTAGCTAAATTCCTAACAGCCGTCCTCTCGTACAAGCGACGGAATGGAATGTTAGCAGATTATTGATAGCTATAAGAATTTTCTATAATGACATCAGATATTGATTTTAGTGTAGTGCCTAAAATTTTTAACCTTAATCTTAACCTTTTCTTATGAATGGCTAATATCTGTCCCTGTGAGTTGTGATCTGTGTTATACTACTTGTGGCTTGTACGAGTCCGCTGTTTTATTTGATTTGTTTTGTTGTGTTGTGTTTCATGATGGGCGTAAAGCCGAATAAACATTTTGATTGATTTGATGAATGTATCAACCTGGTGCACAAAGTCACTCTTGTTTTGTGTTGTATTCTGTTAACCTTGAGTTTTAGTTTTAAGCAGTGTGTCTTTAACAGCATCCAGTAGTTGAGGGGGAAAAGGGAAGGGGTGAAGAAGTAGGAAGACTATTCTGAGAATGTGATGATTGGTTATGAATAGAGCTTCCTTTGAGCATAATTAGAATCTATTTCTTATAGTTGAAAGGGTAGATACAGAAGTTCGCATCCCAGTTTCTTGTCAACCTGTTGCCATGCACTTTGCTGAACTGTTCTTTAAGGATAAAGCATGGGAAAATGGGACCACTGTGTTGCACTCCTAAATATAGGGACGCGGGTGGCACTGTGGTCTAAGCCACTGAGCCTCTTGGGCTTGCCAATCAGAAGGTCGGCGGTTCAAATCCCCGCGATGGGGTGAGCTCCCGTTGCTCTGTGCGACCTACTGCCAACCTAGCAGTTCAAAAGCACACCAATGCAAGTAGATAAATAGGTACCGCTGCAGCAGGAAGGTAAACAGTGTTTCCATGCTCTCTGGCACTCATCACGGTGTTCCATTGTGCCAGAAGCAGTTTATTCATGCTGGCCACATGACCCGGAAACCTGTCTGTGGGCAAACGCTGGCTCCCTCAGAGTGAAAGCGAGATGAGTGCCGCAACCCCATAGTCGCCTTTGACTGGACTTAACCATCCAGGGGTCCTTTACCTTTACCTTTTACTCCTAAATATATAAATTCAAGTCTATCAAAAGCCTGACATAGACTTAGAATCTGAAATATATACCATAAACCTCTTTGGGCAGGAATAGAGAGGGCTAGTGTGACCTCCGAATCTCTGCCACATAGGGCAGGCAGTAATCCCACCACTCTCTAAGCATCTTGGAGCCTTGATGCTACCATAGTGCAGAACAGGGGAGGTCTTGCTACATGTATTCCAATGTCTATGGAGTGCCAGGGGGGACAGCAATGCTCTCTTAACATACCAGAGGCTTCCATGCATAGGTGGCAGTTTCACATTGGAAGTTATTTGAATGTATTGATTCTCAAAGGTTAGCCTTCCATCGTACATAATTAAATGGCATTTGAGCAAAGTAGTTTCTGTGGGATAACCAGCCAAATAAAACCAACATGCCTAAGTCTAATTAATGAATGAAGGGGTTAAGACCATAGAGTAAGCTGTCCTGCCAGGCTTAGCTCACCTTGGGAGGGACTTGGTAATCAAGCTTTTGTTCTCCTCCTAGGAGTCAGCTACACTGGTGAAGAAAAAGCGCTTTATATGTGTAGTATAGGCATTATTGTTTTCGAGGTTACCAGCATGAGTTTGACCAAACTGCGGGAGGTAGTGGAGGACAGAGGTGCCTGGCGTGCTCTGGTCCATGGGGTCACGAAGAGTCAGACACGACTAAACGACTAAACAACAACAACAACATATGCATTATAACACTGTGACACCAGATGGTGCTGTGGAGTTCCATTTTTGCCAATATGATTTCTTATACAAAGCTTACAACACATTTAACTGAAATGCTTCTTTGATCCAGCCACTGTCTACCAAAGAAGCTCAACATGTAAAGAGGTTTTGAGCTTGTTGATGCAGATCACACTTCATGGCTCTTACAGTTGAATGTGTTCCCATGCCAATAATTTAGGAACTCACCACTGAAGCTAAAGCCAAATTTTACTGTCTGTGCAACCTTTTCTGAATACTGTATGGAAAAGCACATAAATTTGACTTTTGGAGAGTTTGTAAGTAAACTATTTCTAACTTATCAAATGTGTGGGATTTTACTATGCTAAGGGAAGAGGGAAACTTTGGAAGGAACTTTAAAGGGCATATTTTAAAGGTCTATGTTTCCACACTTTACTTCACTGCTTATTTCAATCTCTACATTTCAATCTCTGTTGGGGTTCTCTCACCAAAGAGTACTTACCCAACTTGGGTCTTTGCATCCAGGAATTCTCTTATATACCTATTTTTCCTTGCCACCAACAGTTTCAGGAATAGCTTGCAATATAGCACGAGTGCCTGCTGCTCAAAGAATCCAGCTGGGTACATACAATTCCATGGGAATATTTAGAGTAGCTATTTGGATGCTATCCAGTCTTATTAAGTGCTCTAGAGTTGCTAATTTTATTTCTAGTGCATATATCTCAGTGAAGTGATGAAACTTGTCCAACAATTTACCTAAAGCCAAACTTTCTCACTGTATCCAAGCAAATTGCTTCCATATAATGACAGTTATCCACTGAGACAGAACCAGCACCACATAAATGCTTGTTTTGGCATCTTCTGGGGCTCTAGGATGTCCACCTCTGATACTCAACCTTCAGCTTAAAAAACAAAACAAAAACCCTCAATTAAGCCGTTTGGAGCTGTAGCCTTTCCCTCCTCTTCGTGATTGACAAATCTATCAATTATTGGTTCTCTAAGTTGTTGCTTCTCCAAGTTGTTCATTGTTCCAATCTTAAATTGTGAGATGTAACAAGAAACCCCAGGGAATGAGAAAGAAGTTTCATGGGCTCATCAAAGATAACACACCAGGAACATTGAGTTGAGAGGTTTAAACTGAAAGCTTTAAGAAAATAAGCTCTGCTGAAATACACATATTCCATAACTGTACAGATTTTAATGACGTACCCAATTATATGGTACTTCACCACAGTTCCTTTTCTTTATAAAAAATAACCAAAAATGGTTATTTGCCTTCTGTGTCATGCTTTCATAAAGCACAAATATGCAGTGTATTCGGGGGTGATACAAAAGGTACTGCCTTTTACATTAAAATAATTGTATACCTATGTGCGGTCAATTTTTGAAGGACCTTTCAAGGGAGAACATTAGGCCCTTATATTTAGCTATGATGGATTATATCTGGCTCACACAGGAATAAAAAAACAGCAACTGACTTGCATTCTCAAGCTGGTAGAGACACTAATGGCTAGCTTTGCTTTCTATGCAATTTAAATTTGCTTTGTATTTGTCCATGCTGGGAGAGACCTGCCTCTGAAATCTTGGATGTCGCCAGTCGGTGCAGATAATGTTGCGCTAGAGGGACCAATTGCCCAACGTAAAATATATATGGCTCTGTTCCAGTAACAAGAAGCCGAAAGCACCAGCCTGAAGATGACGAGTGAGACCTCGTCGAAACGTCGCCTAGACACCCCAACTTTTACACGGGAAGACACCCGAGGACACCAAAACCTGCATATATATAATAACGTATTTATTGAAATTTTCAAAAAATCCAGAAGAAAAAAAAAAGAAAACATTCACAGTTTAAACCTTATTTTCTATGACATATTTCCAAGACTTCCCCACACCTCCCCTTCTTGTATTCCAATTCCACTATTTGGTTCAACAAGTTCTTATCCCCAATTTTTGACCTTGTTGTATTTAGTTCATTAATATATTTAGTTCATTTTATATAACCTCTTTTACCTTATAAACCTCAGTCTTTATACATTAGAATCTTTTTCTAAGGTCGACCCCAATTCCCTTCCACGAATTCCTCATTTTTATACTCATAACAAAACAAAATTAGGAAGAAGAAAAAAAGTCAAAATATAATTGTACACCTTTGGATTCCCAAGCTCCAACCCCCCTTTCCCGGTTTCGATCCCCAATGTCCATCAGTCTATCTGCTCTCAGCCTGGAGACCTCACATCCGAGGCTCTTAATTCTCTCTCAATTCCCCCTTGCCGGTTCTTTTTCTAGTCCTTTATATCAAACACCAAATCTCGGAGAAGCTCTGTCTCAATAATGTCCATTTTTCTTCCAGCCAGACCTCTATATTTAAAAGTGGAGCTCAAATCTTGTTTCTTAGTCCTTTTGAGTCTAAATGTCCCAAAAGCTCCAACTTCCATCTTGATCAAATTTGTAATCCATAGGTCTTCAGATCTCCACATAAGGAGATCTCTCCATTCTTCCTTCTCCAATTCAAACCAAATTTTCATCATCCAGTTCTTATTTTCCTTTGTGCCCTTCTTAACAGGCCTCTGGCCTTCCTTAATCTTCTGTAGCATTGTAACTCCTCCTTCATTTCCCTCCAGATCATCATGTATCTCTTGTTCCTCTTTCTCAGATTTCTCAAATTTCTTTTCCTGCTCAGCTGCAAAGATTTTTGTTTCCGCTACAAGGACTTTTTGTTCAGAGACAAAAACTTGAGTCAAGTCCCTTCCAGTTTCAGTAGATTTGTTTACTGTTTCATTCAGTGTAGTCACCCTTGTAGCCAAAATATCGCTTTGTTCTTGAAGCTTTCCCAGGAGATAAAAAGTCCTGTTCAGCTCAATGAGTATTTTTCCACTTGCAGCCATTCTTGCAATGTCCCAAAACCCCCTCTAGAGGGATTATGGTTACTTAGTATCCTTCCAGTTTCAACCCAAAAGTCAAAATAACTTGTTCTTCTTTGTTTTCAACAATTATATCCAGATTGTAACAAATCTAACCAGCAAAGGCACCAGAAACAAAGTTCTCTTTTTATTCCCCAACTTTGACAGCTAGTTTGACAGCTGTCAAAATCTTCTGTGTCTTTTCAACAGGCTCTCTCGCGGATCACTCCCGGGTCCTGGGGGGTTACACTTCAGCTCTCAAAATCAAGTCTTATCCTCCAGCAATATTACTTGTACTGTCCAATCGTGAAATTAATAACTTTTATCCAATACAGAAGAAGATATTCTCTCAACCTTAGTTATCTAGTCCTTGCTTTAAGCTGTTTACAAGGCGGGGAGACGGACTTCCTTTTTGCGCCTTCCCCGATCGTACCAAATCCAAAAAGAGAATTTCCCTTTTAAGTCCAATTTCCGTATTACTCACAGGTTGTTACTTTTGATCCAAATGTTCAAAGGAAGAAGTCAGCGCTCTCCGTCCATGGCATGCGGCTTCACTCAGCAGGGGAAGCAGAGGACTCTCAGCACCACGCCGCTCCCCGTCCCCCGTTTCGTAGCCTTTAAAAAGGCTCCTTCGCGGGTTGGGGGGGCGCAAATGGTGCCCGCCGAGTCACCAAGTCCACAGGCTTCCGCGCCTGTGGTTTTTAAGGGTCCCCGCGTCGTCACCGCGGCAGGACCCGACCCCTGCTGGGCTGATTCCCTCCGGAGCTCGGAGGGAATCCGCCATTAGGCGATGGCGCTAACCCGGAAGTCTGCCCAACATATTATAAAGGAAGCAGTGAAAGTCGACAGTTCCCTGTAGTTTCTCATGATAAATACAAACCTGCACAGGAAAAAGGATGAAGCCATGTGAAATCGAAAGCAAGTGCCCAATATGGTCTCTCCCTTGTGTGTAACATTGAGCACATGTTGCCCTCCCATGAGCCTCTGCATATGTAGATGCAGGTGACAGGAAGCATACAGTAAGAGGTTGGGTTGCCCTAAAGGGTATGACCTTCCATAATCCTTGGTCATATTTCATTTTTATCAGAGATAGGAGCTGTCAGAGACCAGGCTGAGGAGAGCTACTCTGTTGAGGAATGGTGGGGGCCTCCCCCTCCCCCTGCTCCTGACCAGGAGCAGTGGAGCAGTATAGATTTGGAGCAGTGGTTTGCAGAGTGACATAGTTTGGAAGACAACAGCTGGGCAGAACTGAGTGGGGAACAGCTAAGAGAAGAAGAACAGGAAGAGAGAGAATTAACAGACTCCCTTTCGCTGGAAAGTGTCCCAGCGCTCAGTCCAAGGTCAAGGAGAGCAGATAAGGTAGCTACACAGAAGACTAAATGGTTGAGAGATCAGGTTACCAGACAAGGAAGTGATGGGAGTGGCTCGGGGGGGGGAGTGGGTGGAAACCTTAATTAGGAGCACCTTTCCTCTGAGAATGGAGTCTTTGTTCTTTCACTGTGAACATTAAATATCTCTTTAACTGGTAAGACTAATATTCACTTTGTTCTGCCCATCCATGGCCAAGGGGAGGGAGGAAGCCATTTCCCCGAAACCTGACAGGGGCACTGGGGGGCTCAGCCCTCCCACAGAGGGAGTTCCACACCTCCTTTCCCTTTTTTGGTTACTCTCAATTCCCAAAGTGGGCAATACTGGACATGGCTGTCATCAGGCATGGGCCATGGAGCAGCTTTTTGTTCTCCTCCCTTCCCTTACCATGGCAATCATGCAAGTCCTATATTGTCACATGGCACTAAAAATCCTCCACTCTGGGCTGCGTGGTGGTAATCTAGTGGAAATATAACAACAACATAAATTCCTATAAGGAAGCAGCCTTATCCTGAGACAGAACACTGGTCCATCTAGCTTGGTATTTTCGACACTTACTGTCAGCAGCTATCTAGAATTTCAGACAGAGATCACTCACAGCTTTACTGGGGGTGCTGCAATTTTAACCTGAACATCAGACCTTTTGTATGCAAAGCAGATGTTTTGTCACTGAGCTACAAGCTTTTCCTATAGTGCTGAGCCTGAATAGCACTTGGTAGCAAACAGGATGCCGATCTAGTTCCTCTCTTCTGCATCTTCAGCTTGTCTACCATTGGGTGGTAATAACTTAGATTGGATCAACAAATGTTTATTTATGGATTCAGTTTTATACTTCTGTTGTAGCTTTTTTATTATTATTTGTGAAGAACTAGGTAATTTGCGTCTGGAAAGTGCTAGAGTTGGCAGTAGTAAATCTTTCACCAGAGTAGAAAAGTAGTTAAAATCAAATGAGCTGGGAGCCCATAATTATTTTATAGAAGTCTCAATAAAGACACAGATCCTGAAGGACACACTAGGACAAAAAGGTCAAATGTATAAAGAAAACTATTCATTATAGCAACAAAACATTCTCTTCTAATATGTCTTGACAGAAGCTAAACAGCTTTGAAATACATCACATATAATAGTTATTGGAATGATTACCTTTCCTGTTCAGAGTAAGCCTTGTATCTGGTGTCTATCATCTTAAAATCAGCACATGGATCAGCTAATCCAGTCTTGAAGCAAATGAGAGAAATGTATATAATCATAACTTTCTAGTATTAGTAGCTAGAATTGTGGTTGGCAGTATGTATAGACAAGTCAAGGTTTAATAAACAATGCAATTAAAATCACTTTTTGGGTATGGGAATGTTGAATTTAGCTTCAGCTAGATTTCATCTGGTGCACTTGAATCCTTTTTCTGCATGGTTTTTAACTTTAAAAAAATCATATTAGAAAACTCTAAGGATCCATGTAAACAATATAGAATGTGTAGCGTTTGATTTTCTTCCAAGAGACAAATGCATTAGATACTTGTCCCATTTCCAGATTCCTACATGCTGCAAAGACTCTCCTCCCTGGAAGAGAGGGGAGTGGTTGTGGGCGGGAGCCCGAGCTCCGCCTCCTGGCCGGGGGCCTTAGCCCCCGCCCCTCCTCACCTGGCTGGCGCCCACGCCCACCGGAAGCAGCCAACCAGGTGTCTCCAGGGGGTGTGTTTAGCAGCTTAATGCTGCGGGGCCAGCTCCGCCTCCTCCTCAGTCGTCGTCGTCCTGCAGCGAGTCACCCACCCTCCACTCCCATTTAGCTCAGGGTCTAGGTTTTTGGCCTTGCTATGGACCTTAGGTTGGTCGCCCCGGTTGTCTGGGGGGCCTGGTAGGAATTTTTCCATTTGGCATTAGGCTTTTTGGTTTTTTCGCCTACCTCGTAGCAATTGTCACAACTTTTGTGGTATTGGTGGGTAGGTTAGGCATTGGATTCATGTGTGTCAAGGGCTAGGTGTGGCCATCGCCTATGCTATCTACCGTGGGTTATTCCGTTAAAGGAATCTGGAGGTCGTGTATTCCGTCCGATGCCTGCTTGGCGGGAGGCCATGGCACGACCCTCGGTGACATCAGGGGTGAGCCTATAGTTGTATTGGCATCAACAGGCTCCACCTACTGTTGAATAAACCCACCTCCTATAGTCATCCAATGCCTAAGCCAATACCTTTTCACTGCTGTAATCAATAAAGTTGTGGCCTTTTCTTGCCCATTAACCTTACATCACGTGTCCTTGTGTGTTTATTTCACATAGCGGGGGTCGGGCCCTCGAT
This sequence comes from Podarcis muralis, assembly GCF_964188315.1. Taxonomy (NCBI): domain Eukaryota; kingdom Metazoa; phylum Chordata; class Lepidosauria; order Squamata; family Lacertidae; genus Podarcis; species Podarcis muralis. The sequence continues at coordinate 50,520,718 of NC_135658.1, forward strand.
CCACAACTGGTTGTTTGTGAAAGATAATTTAGCCTTGTCTTGTCACTGGGCAGTAGATCCCCTGCATAGCTAAAAAGGACTGGCCCCACAAGGTGATACATTTTAAATCCAATGTGTATATTTTGTGATGCACCCAAGACCTCGGATCTTAGCTGTCAATCTTGCTTCCACAGACAGAAAAAATCTGCAAGACCCACAGATTTAATGAAGGGGGGGGGGAGAGAAAGGATACTTTGTAAAGAGAGAAAAGAAAAATGAAGGGACATTTTGCACCATATTATCCTATGGTATTTCATTCAGTGCTGCCAACAATATTACAAAAATGAAACTCTTGTAAATTAAAACTGCAAGGATGCTAGGGAAAAAATTCAACAATGAGAGCAATAAGCACAAAGTGCCCCCATTTCTCATCAACTATAGCCTTTAGAAATTTACCACATAATGCTAATGCTAGTCAATCAATATTTCATTTTGGTGCTCTAAAATGATGAAATCTTTGACCATAGATCCTGCTAGATTGAGAGTTACATAACTCAGGCTATGAATGGAGGTCTGCCTTCACTCTCCTAATTGCTCCTTTATTTAACTACATCAGATGAAATAGCTTTCATACTTCAGTTTAATTCAGAGCAAATCCTTTTTCCAGATATTCTGAAAAATATATATCATAGATTGGGTCTCTATTACTGTTTAGCACAGGGATGGGAAACATATGGTCCTTCAGATGTTGTTGGACTCCTAACTCCCATCAACACCAACAAGTCTGGTCAATAGTCAGAGATGATGGGAAATCAGAGACCCGCAGTTCCACATCCCTGATTTAGCATAAAACCTACCTTGTCAAATGCCACATCACTGCAGTTTAACAATTGAAATGGGGATTTGTGTTTTCCCCCATTCTGTCCTTTTATTGCTTCTTTGCCTTCCATAACATTCTTCTGGCATTTCTAAACAAAGAGAAATTCTAAAAGCAATTCTAGATTTGGAGCATGCAGAGTTTGCTACAGGCTTCAGTTCCATCAGTACACTTACTCATTTCTTAGCCTTAATGATGCATTACTAAAACGCTACATTTTAAGGGCACATATCTGAAATGTCTATATAACCTTGCAGGATAAGAGAGGGGGTTGGTATTGTTAACTACAACTCCCAACATTCACCTCCCAACCTCCCAACAAGTAGGTTTTGTTGGTTTTATTGTGAGCAGAGGGGGTTAGTGCAATATTGTGCATGAAATATGTTAAAACAATTAGGACTAACAAATTAAAAGATATTTGCTTTTCTTTTGCTTCTTTTGCTTAGCAAATATTTTCCCCTAGGAAATAGATTCTATAGGGTCTCCTCAACAGTATATTATCCATGTAGAAACTGTTATGAGTTTTGGGGGGAATTAGGCTGAATGCCTTGGCCCCCTTCCACTTCTTGGAATAGCCAGGCTACCCTTCTGGTGAGGTGATAGCCTGGATAATGAGCCATTAAGGGAACAAAGGAAGTGCCATGCCAGACAAGAAATGGGTAGGGGCCCTACCACTAACCCACAGACTGTTTGTATATATAAGTATGTAAACCATATATCATAAAGACACTACAGTCTCCACTTTCCATCATTCCAAAGGAAACACAAACCATGAGTAAGTGCTTGAAACCCCTGGAATCAAAGATTGGGGTTGTGTGCAACACCTGTTTTCTCCCGGCAGTTCCCAATGCAGCTGGGGTAATAGTTAGATGATTCTAAACAGGCTCATCACTTGGGTCCATGGATAACAGAATCTGCACTCTGCTGAGAGATGGGACACATGCCAATTCCATGGAAATGGCCTACGAAATTGGGTCCCAGCTATAACTTTTTGTGATTTACATGCTACATTTGTCATTCAGGAGCTACTTGTAGGAAAATAGCAAAGATGTGACAATGGTACAATGTATAGGTCTCTAAATGAGTTAATGAACCACTATCAGAATCTCACTATAGCATGAGTAATCAAGCTGTGACTTCAGAAAATTCCCCCGAAAAGTATACTGAATTTTAATATATTATTCATATATTTAACAATGTCTGACTGAGACAGATGTTGGTAGAAATAGTAACAGATGCTGAATGATTCTCTTTTTATAAGACATTTATAAAAGAGAAAAAAAGTAAATGTCAAAGTGATAGAGGTTGCTCAGTACAGAGATATAAACCTCCTCAAACTCATTAAAGTCAAAACAACATCCAGAACAGGTGTATGTCAGTGGAAACTTAAATTTACCATCTTTGAGGGGCAAAAATGGTGCTAGAGGACAACCTATAAGCACTAAAGCACTTGCAGGTCCAAGCATTGTGCTCCCCATACCCCAACCCATATCAATAAGAGACCAATAAGACTGGTTTGGATCAAACAGGCCACAACTTTATTGAATACATATGAAAGAGGTTTGGCTTGGGCATGGGAAAATCAAAATACTTCCAGCCCACCCACATAGTCAATCCAGGTGGGGGGTCCCTAAGACTTACATCAAATAGGGTGACCCCCACGAACACCATCTGGGGGAGTGCCTTTGGCCCCAACCCTGCTTCGGCACGCAGACATGACTACTCCCACCAGATCCCTTTAACACAGCCTTTCTCAACCTGTGGGTCCTCTTATGTTTTGGGACTACAACTCCCATCACCCCTAGCTAGCAAGGCCAACAACATCTGGGGACCCACAGGTTGAGAACCACTGCTTTAATGGGATACGCCAGTGTTTGGAGGGGTAGGCAAAGACTGCAACCTCCTCTCCAACCAAGACAAAGGACTGCCCCAATGCCCAACCAGTTGTGACGATTGCTATGAGGTAGGCAAAACCACAAAGTAAGAGCCCATTTGCCTGGTGGACAAATTCCTACCCGGCCCCATAAAGAACAGCAACCACCATAGCCACAAGAAAGTCATTGACTATCAGCTTAAACCAGGGGTGGGTGGGCAGGGAAACCTGACGAAGAAACAAACAGATAGTGCCCCAGGTGCAGGTTGCTTAAATAGCCAAGGACCCAAGGGAAGCCTTCCAGCTCTGCCCCCTGCTACAGCCCAAGTCCCAGCTTGCATCCCCATTCGCCAAAGCAGGGTGCAGGCTAGGATCCAGCTCCTGATAAGAGGGGCTTATGCCCCCACCACCTATCAGGAACGGCACTGAAATCATGCTTCTCTCATCAGGGCCCCAGAAGAGCCTCTGCTGTCCTGTAACGCTGCCGCACCAAAAGAGGTGAACGGACTTGGTGAATTGTTTGTAATGTATGGCTGGACCTTTGCAGGTTACCACAAGACTCCAGCCAAAAATCCTGTAATGTAAGGGAAGGTTGCTTTTCAGTCCCGTCCTGTCCGTCCCATCCCCCGTATCTATGTATCTGCCCTCATCAGTTCTCACACAGGCGTTCACATGGCCAATAGATGGCACTGCAAACTACATGAAGAGAGGTGGTAGATGTGTAGTTAAGGCAAGCCTAAAGGAGCAGGCAGTGGCAGCCCCCCAGATCCCTCTTAATTTTATCCACAAATCACCACCACCATGTTAGGGGCTGAAGGTGACTTGGCCGTAAAACAGGAACAAGAGGAGGGACCCAGCCATTAAAAACTGAATGCTGGACTAAATAGGACTTTGGTTTGATCCATCAAGTTCTTATCTTCATGTAGCCAATGAGTTTTCTTTGACATAGGAAATTAAATTAGAGTAAGGACAATGCTTCCTGACCTGACTTCTGTTAACTTATGGGTAAAAGTGAGCACGATCATCATCACTACCTAGAAGTGGAGAGAGCTTAAGTGTTTCCTGAAAAACCACCAAAATGTCTCTCTCCTGACTTCACAGCCTGTAAACTGAATAATGAACTTGTGGGTGCCATTTTTAACTCTGTGCTGCTCTTAAGTCACCTGAACTAGCTCCTCTTTTCTTTATGGTCTCTCTTGTTCACTAACTCAAGAGGATTGTGTTAAGAGTTGTAGAGCAAATATCCCTGGTCTGGACCTTCTGTAGAAATTAATTCTCTCCACCACAATAATGAATTTTTAAGCTTTACTGCAGAACAGTCTTAAACACTTAGGTTACAAAAGAAAATGTCACAAAATAAAGTAATAAGTTGCCCCCCACAAAAAGCAATGAGTTTCAGTTCCATAAAGTTACCATCTCCGCTTCATATTTTACTGAAATGAAGTTTCTTTATCTCTCCAATAATACACTGTATCTGCCGTTCTGTGTTGCAAGCAACCTTCAGGGAAATACATTTATTCGGTTTCACAGGTTACATCCTCTGTTGTGCTTTGTGACTATCTTGTGATGGACCATGAGATTAGTCACAAGGTGTTCAGCTCATTCACAAAAGAAAAACGCTAGCTCTGTGCTGAAGGTAAACAAAAGCAACCTTCCTATAAAACATTTCTAAATATAATGCACTTAAATACAGCATTTTATATACATTAAACTTAACTGATTGCCCCCTACCAGCCCCTTATTTCTTTTGCTTCAAGGTGTGCAGAAAATTGGTGTGCAAAAATCACTGAGACTTGGAAATTGGACTTTTCACAATCACACCACTTCAATGTACTGACTTCTTAGCAAAATCTCTTGCATGTTGCCCTGTGTTGGCATGGAGGTCTCAGGTTCAATCCCCAGAATCTTCAGGAAGCAGATGGTAGAAAAGACCTACTAAAACCTTTGGAGCCACTGCTGGTCAAAGTGTGCAATACTGGCCAATTGTTTTATTCAATCCATTATATATGAAGATTAAAGTCAGTAAAAGTTAGTAGAATAATCTTTTGTATTTCTGGAAACATGCTTGTTTCCCAAAGAAAAACTCTCTTATAATACATGATTAATTACCTGTTGGATTTAGGTTTTAAAAGAAACTTATTTAACTGAAATGACTCCTCTAATCAGTAATTAATATGCACTGCTCAGTGTTCTGCTGAAGTATTAACATACCATATTTTCAATGTACTAAATGTATTTAAAGGGATTAAAACTTGATAAATAAAATTATAAAATTTAAAGACATTATTGTTGAGGCAATTTGGTAACAAGACAGACAACAACGGTACTCTTGAAAAACATGTAGCAATAATTACTTCGGTTGCTTAATGTATTAATTAAATATTGTTACCAGTCATTAAAAATGTAATTCTCTAATAGGACTTTAAATCTGAATTTATTACTTGCATAAATTTGTGTTAAAGGCAATGCCATTAGATTCATATTTCACTTATTGAACTTTAGAAAATGTTCAGCTAAATTATTCATGATGGATGCCATATAGAGAAAAATCTGTGCTTAAAATGGAGCATCATACCAGATTTCTAAAAGAGGGCATTAAGACAGGAGTGGAGAACCTCAGGCCTAGAGGTCTAAGGCACCCCTCTAAGACCCTCTATTCAGAGCTTGTTATTCTGCTCAAATCATGCCCCATCTCTGGACTTCACCCATCAGTGGCCTAGCTCTGTGCTGTCCTCTGGTAGTTTTACCTGGTTAGAATGTATCCTTCAAACTGTGATATAGTTCTTGCATGTCACACTCTGACGTGCCCTTTTCAGCATCTGCTGTCATGAGAACACCAAAGGTGGTGGATTGAAAATGGTGGAACTTTCTACTGCCACACGCTTTTAAACATTGAGCTTCTCTGTCCTAAGACCTCTCAGCCACTCTCTTAAGGAGCATGGACCTTCCAGAATATTGCCTATTATTTGAAACAATGGAAAAATAACTATAATTTCTGATTAACTTTTCAGTTGCTTTCATTGCACTTCCTACTCTACTGATTTAAATGCAGCCAATCTTTTAAGACAGCAATGTCCAAAAGTCTAAGTTTATTCTCCCTGAGATACAAGGAAAAGATAAAATATATTGGTAATAATGCAAACTTGTCTTATCCTACAGAAGGGAAACTGAAAATGAGATAAATGAAATATTAAAGCAATGTCTTTTCCATATCCTTACTCCATATTTTAAGCTAAAATCACTTGCAGCTAACAGGGGGAAATGAGATAAATATTGCAATCCACATGAAATATTCTAAATGCATGAGTAAAATTATTGTGTAAGGGCATTTGCCCCTTTTGCTGTAATATTTTGACTAGAGACACTGTGACGGACAGCACAAGAATTATAAATTTCATCCAAAGTAAATTCCTCAGGTGTGTCCTTTTGTCACGCTCTAGCATGACTAAGAGGAGAGCAAAGGTGTGCAGATTAAAGGGTAGAACAATGTAGGTAAGAACAGATTCTTTTTCTGAGACAAAATAAACAGACTGCAGTCATTAAGACTACTGAGACGAGACCAAAATCTGCTCATCCAAGAAACCACCAAGGCTAGATGACAGATTTCAGCCACCCCCTCATTGATTGTTTTGAATTTGCATGTTTCCCTTCTCCCATATAAGGGGAAAGTTGTCATTATGATAGACATAGGGGATCCATCTAGCTCATAAATATTGCAAGATGAAATTCCTGTCAGAAGAGGCTAAGCTTACCAGTGTACAGTGGTACCTCAGATTAAGTACTTAATTCATTCCAGAGGTCCATACTTAACCTGAAACTGTTCTTAAGCTGAAGCACCACTTTAACTAATGGGGCCTCCTGCTGTTGCCGAGGTATGACTGTACAGGACTGAATATTTCTCTGCCCCCTAATAATGAATGACAGCCATTTAATTATGTGGCAAAAAGGTAAAGGACCCCATAACAGTTAAGTCCAGCCAAAGGCGACTATGGGGTTGTGGAGCTCATCTCGCTTTCAGGCAGAGGGAGCCGCCGTTGGTCCACAGGCAGATTTCTGGGTCATGTGGTAATAGGTGAGAGAATAGGTTTTGTCATCACTTGAGCCTGTGTATTTTGTCCCAAAGAAGTTTATGGGGTTTTATGGAAGACACAGGTGGCTATATTCAGGGAAAGTATCTATGTGGGTTTTGTAATCAGCTGGAAGAAAAATGCCAAAAAGCTATTAGGTGAACTAAAGACTTTATTGCATTTTAACACTAAGGATATTGTGAGAGGATGAGAAAATCATCTACCTATCCACATTCTCCACACCAGACATAACTGTATGCATTCCTGCTTACTTTTTTAATTCCAAGCTAAAATAGTCCCAAATGTTGTATACTTTTTTCATAATGGGGTTACTTCATTCCATTGTACATTTTGGTTGCCATCAAAGGGCTGTGGTCACTTTTATATACAGTGGTACCTCGGGTTAACTTAATTCGTTCTGGAGGTCCATTCTTAACCTGAGGTACCACTTTAGCTAATGGGGCCTCGCACCGCCACTGCACGATTTCTGTTCTCATCCTGAAGCAAAGTTCTTAACCCAAGTGCTATTTCTGGGTTAGCGGAGTCTGTAACCTGAAGCGTCTGTAACCCGAGGTACCACTGTACTCTTATCTCACAAGGGAAAACGTGCTAAGAGGAAGGCATGCTTGGCAAATCCACACCGTTATCAACTCCCACCTGGAAACCAACGTCCCCACTGTGAAAGGACGTGTAGATCTAGAATTGGCCTCCACAGTCACTTACAGACTCATTGTTAAAACTGTGTTTATGGAAGACAATCTTACTCGGCTACGAGTGATCGCCAAAGAAGACTGTTCAGACACAACGTGTGACCACTAATCTTTTTATGCTGTCCATCTTCTTCTTGAAGCAGACACAGCGGCACACATCCAGTAGTGGAACATGTATGAAGAGAAGTGGGCATGCATACCAGGTATATAACAATTACCCTTCACATTGGTGATTCAAGTCTCTGTAATGGAGGGTTGGTGGGGTTTTGTTCACTCACAACTATGATCTGCATTTCCACCCCTTTGATTTATTAGTCAAAATATATGAAATCCGGATTTCAGTGATTTAAACTTGTATTTGTATACTTGGACAGAGAGTTGGCTCTTTTTATATTTATCATTTGTTTTCTGCACTGTTTCCTTTGATGGTGATCTCACCCTGTCATTTTTAAAATTATGTTAGTTGTGTTGCACACATGGCTGGTGGCTTTCTCCATCAGGGCAAGTTGCTGAATTAAGACTGAAGCCGATTGAATTTGCTCTATTACAAACAATTATAATTAAGCTATAATGACTGCATGTGGGTCAAATTCTCATTTAAGCCAAACAAAAGGACAATAAGATTATCCAAAAAGTCAAAGCATAGAGGAGCATGTCAAATACACTATATGGATGTTTGAATGTAAAGGTTTCTAATAAAATACTGCTGCAGCTACATTTAAGATTAATGTCAATGTCTCTTCTCACTCTTAGTGAGCTTAAAAGCATTCCACGAAGGCATGAAATTATAGCGCACATAGCATTTCTAGCCATAAACTATTTTGACGAACCATTTACAATTCTGACTACAGGTTCAGAATCAAATTGGCTTATTTTTAAAAAAATAAAAAATAATACTTTTACTCCCACATGCCATCTGTTCAAAAAGGAGAAGCAATAATTTTATGCTCAGACAGATTTTTTTCCTGATAATGTTGTATGGACTTTTGCAGGGGAACAGTGCACTTCACAACAGTGTACTTTCCTGCTTCTCTGGACTTCATACCCTATTAAATTTGGAGAAATCCTTATAAGCCAAATTACCTCTAGGCCTTTAATATGGCTCCTCTCCAGCAAGTCCTCCAACACTATTAAGTTACATTGGAGCACCTGTAATGTTTACTCACACAGTAAATAGCAGCTTTATGGAGAGCATTTTTCATGGTGACTTATATGAAAGGGTTAATCCCCTCCCACAGGGCTGCATTCCTGCTTAGAGACCCGATGTTGCATAATGGCTAGGTCACCATACATTTAAAGCATTCTTGCACCCCTAACAGTCATTGCTTTCCACAGAATCCTAGGAACTGTAGTTTCTTAAGGAACTATTGCAACTCCCAGCACCCTTTAATTGACAGTTCTCAGGATTTCTTTGGGGGAAGCCATAACTGTTAGTGGTAATCAAACGTAAGGTGTTGTGTAGGACCTAAGACAATGAGCTATGACTCAATAAGTGTCTGGTTTGATCTTTGCCTCTGCTGTAACATAGGAGCCAATGTGGTATTTAGAGGTATAAAGTGTCGAATTAGGACCTTGGAAACCAGTGTTCAAATCCCCACTCAGCCATGAATCTCACTGGGTGACCTTGGGCCAGTCACAGCCTTTCAGTCTACCTCACAGGGTTGTTGTGAGGATTAATTGAGAGGGAGAACCATGTTGAGCTCCTTGAAGGGAAAGGTGGGATAGAAATTCAATTAGTAATAAATTTAATCCATAGCCTTAGGTAAGCATCCATTCTTGGTCTCACTTCCCACCATGTTAAGTGTTCGGGACACTTGAAATGACTATACAAATATTATGTATTAGATTGGGGAGGTGTCTCTTGAGGTTCCTATTAAAATTCAAAAAATTAATTACATTGGGGAATTCAGCATGAATCACCTTGTGTTATATCTAGTTGCAACCTTAGAACAACCTCATCAGTTGTTCGCTTATTAAAGATACATGGATTGTTCCATTTCACCTTGGAGAGGTATATTCCTTCAGATATACATCCCGAGGCTATGATCCACGCCATCACTTTCAAATGTCTGCCATATCTCCAATAAAGAAAAAGAAACAATAGATGGGATTTCCTTCAACTACCCTGTCCTATTGTTTGTACATATGCCTGCCCCAGGTGACATGGACCAGGATTCAAGTTTAGATTAAAAGAGTTAACTTGATTCCTGTCCACTGAAGTTCTTTGGATTGTTCTCTGAAGTCAGTTTGTCAAGCATCCTGCAAGGCACCAGGACTCTGTAGAATGTCAGGAAGACAACAGAATCTGAGATTCTCCATTCATTAGCATGGCAGGGAGGGAAAACTGGCCCGTAACTTTTCAAAAACAGAGGAGATTTCTCCCTTTGGAACCCATGAACAAGACATGTGTAGATGAGCCATTTTTTTGCAGCACATCACCTCTGAAGTAGTATATGACTTTCCTTAGACTACAGTGACAAGAATACACCCTTTCTCAACAGGGAAGCAGGACAGGTTGAAGTCAACTGGCAGTTCCTTCAAAATGGTTAAAGAAAAGTTAAGATGACAATCTACCTTACAATATTCTGCATTTATTGCTTGCTAGACCAAACATCATCAAAATAATTACATGTTTGATAGCTCCTATTTTCAAAATGTAAAAAGAAAAAAGCCCTGTAACAAATTTATGCCCATAAACCTTCATTGACTAGAATCCACTCCCCACACGCAAAGGGAAATTCAATATCTTGTCCTATATATATCTCTCTCAGCATTTTTAAAAACAATCATTTAAAATGGCACTCTTATCTGGGAGTATCTTCCACTAAACTTTGCATGACTTACTTCTGAGTGCCTGTGCCTGCTCCACAATACCTGTGTTGGGGACTGCAGCACAAGAAAGCTATAATCATAGATATCATAACCATAGTTTGTGCTTTGTTTCACTGCTTTGGAAAAAAACAAAACACATCTGCTCCATTTTAATCCTTCAAGAGTTCATCAGCCCACATTTTTCTCTCTCCTATGCTGAGAATTTCTGTATGAAAATCTACAGCGAGATGTCATATCAAAAGTATAGGGTTACATTCAGTTCTTTGTTTTATAGTCTCGTCCCTAATAAATTATAAATGTTTATCCCCATGTGACACTTCTCTCCCTCTGATGAAGCTTCTGCCTCTTTTGGAAATATGTTTGATCCCTTCCTCACAACACATCACTTGAGGATTTAATATTCAACAAAAGTTGCACTGAGTACCACCAGTCTGATGTATTCCCAAACAAGCTATAATTCTCCAGGGATTTTAATTACATAGCTCTAAATCCCCCAAAATAAGGGAACAGAAATCCATCTCTGCAAAATAATATCCACCATGTTTAGGGCAGTTTTATATGCAGTCCAAAACACTATATCACTATCACATATGTGGAACGGCCATAGTTCAGAGGCAACATTTCCAGATGGGCTGGGAGAGACTTGTGTCTGAATTCTGAAGAGTCATTGCTGGTCATTGTAGACAATACTGAGCTAAATGGACCAATGATCTGACAGAAACTAAGAGGCCTCACTACATTACTGGCTTATTGTAGGTTCTCCAAAAATTCACCTTCCCTTTAATATGACACTTGATTTGTACCTCAGACTTGTATGGATCAGAACTTAACCAGCCACTGGTTTTTATGCCTCCCAAATATCCTACACAGTTCTTGGCTCAAACATGTGTTAAACCCTATTTTGAATTGTTGAGAGAAAATATGTATATGTATATATATTAAAAATCAAAGATCATATGGAAAGAGGACGGGATGAACTTAAAAATGAACACATGCAAAACAAGAATGAGCCAGAAATAGACTGATTTTTCCGTCCTTATTTTCAAACCACCAGCTTCTCTCCAGCCCTCACCCAAGTGGACAAGTTGTGTCTAGGAACCAAAAGGCAGCAGCAGCAGCAGCAACAGCAGCAAGATCATCAGAATTTATTTAAGCAAACATCTGCTTGCCATCAATGCCCATGAAGGTAGCATAATTATCTCTTCACTATACAAGAGACTTAAGATGTCATTTTCTCTTTGGGTAGTCTTTGATACAGTCCATTCTTCCACTAAATCATGAGAGCTCCTAGCAGACTTTTTGGAAAACAAGTAGCAATATACTAAGCCTTTCCTTTCATACATTTATACCATTCCCCCTGCTATGGACTGCCTTTTTAACACATCAGTTATGGAGGGAATTTGAAACACCAGATAATGTATCACAGTGCATGTAAATAGAGTACACTTGCTTGCAACCAGGATTTTAAACTTATTCACACATTATGCTGCACAGATATAAACTGACTCTACAAATGTAGAAGTGTTTGTGTGAAAGATTATACAGCAGTACCTTGGTTTTCGATCCATTCCAGAAGACTGTTAGAGTTCTGAAACGTTCAAAAACCGGAAACTCAGTAGCCGACAGCTAGGCCTCAGGATCTTGTACTCAGCTGCGTGACACGTTCAACTTCTGAGGTATGTTCGAAAACCAAAATATTTCTGAATGGACATGTTTGAAAACTGAGGTATCACTCTACACTTCTTGATTTGCATAGCTCAACTATTGTGTATACAGTTATGCAGACTCAACCCTCATTCAATGCAACATTTTAGATGTAGCTTTTAGATGGAGTACAGTAGCTATCCCAGACAGAGGACGAAATAGCACATCCCTTGCCCTCATACGGAAAATGATCATATTGGCAGTTGAATCTTATTTCAATATTGGAAACAAGGTAACGCCTGTCACCACATCTGGGGAAAGCAGGGTAGCATAGATGGCACAGGACACAAGACAGGCCATGTAGCACACAGGTTCTGTCCTCTGACACTTCCCATACCTCACAGTCTCTGCCACATGAGGTAGCTGCCTTATTTTGCCTAATGGTTGAACCGGCTTAGACATGCTCCTTTCTTTGTCTCATTTCCAAGGTTTGCATTTGTTCTAATAGTGTGCTAGATGTCATTATTGTTCCAACACCAGATTTACGACAATGTGTGTGGTTCCCCTGCACAGGGCACTGAGCCAAGGGGGCACAAAATATTAATAACTGTATTTATACAGGTACCTATTGAGAAGATCCATAAAGAACCAAGTGTACCAAAAAGAATTATTGTGAAAAGAAGTATTTAGTTGGAGGGGGACAATTCTTGTCGTCTCTCAGGGTGCAATATTACCAAAGTCCACCCTGATTGTCATCATAAGCAGGACACATTTTAGCAAAACAGTGGTTTATACCAATTTGAATTCAATACATGCTCTGCAGTCTAGAGGAAGTGAAGCAGACTGGAGAAAGTTTTCCTGTTCCTTCCATGTAGAACTCCAGGCACACAAAGATAAAGAAGGATTCCATTTGTCTGTATACTTAACACCCTTTACACTGTCTTTAACTATAATCAGTAAAAGGGGATTTTAAAAATAGAATAGAAAACACATAGTTAGCTTAGCCGGATTCATACATCAAATACTCTTCAGTGATAGTGACAGGGAGAGAAAAGCAAAACTTGTAAAGAAGACCATTATTTTAGTGCCCATTTTTCTTTTGATTGATATTTTCCTACACATTTCATGTGAGTAGTTAATAACAGCTTAGGCACACACTGAGCATTCCACACAATAAAACTTTGATTCTCAAAAAAGCTCATTTTAAGCTTATATGAGTAGGAAGAAAACTCGGGCAGTGAACCTATATTATGGAAATTGCTTAGAGGATACTCTGGCAGGATGATGCGGTTGTGAAAGATGTGAGATAACCATTGGTAGCATAAGAAAGGTCGATGCAATGATGAAAAGAAACTTTTCCTTCCTTCCTTCCCCACCCAGACATTTCTGTCCTCCTTTCACTCCCAGACCCTGAATAGAAATGTATAGGATTACCCTGTGAAAAGGTTAAACCAAAAAAGGAAGATGTATACATTAGTTACAAATTAATATGTATTTAACAGGTTGCATTCTACTAGTTTACACCGCCTAAACATGCTTATGGTCTGCAATAGGGTTGCTAGGCCAGAAGCATCCTGACCTGGCATCCAAACCAGGATTTCAGGAACCCCCAAAGGATTACATAGGAATCTGAGGTTACCCACAACTAGGTAAAAGGTAAAGTTACCCCTGGATGGTTAAGTCCAGTCAAAGGCAACTATGGGGTGTGACACTCATCTCACTTCAGGCTGAGGGGGCCAACTTTTGTCCACAGACATCTTTCCAGGTCATGTGGCCAGCATGACTGAACTGCTTCTGCTGCAATGGAACACTGACACAAGCCAGAGCCCACGGAAACACTGTTTACCTTCCCACCACAGCAGTACCTATTTATCTACTTGCACTGGTGTGCTTTCAAACTGCTAGATTGACAGAAGCTGGAACAGAGCGATGGGAGCTCACCCCGTCACAGGGATTCAAACCACCAACCTTCTGATTGGCAAACCCAAAAGCCTCAGTGGTTTAGACCACAGCACCACCCACAATTGGATGCATTCCAAACAATCAAGCACATATTTGCACCATCTTTACAATCCCCACCCATGCAGAGCTCTTTCCCTTGCAGTATTTAGCATCTTACCATCTACAAGATAGATTTTCAAAAATCCCATACTCTGAAATATACTGCCCTTGTGGCACAAAACAGGTGGAATCCATCATACACATTTTACTTTATTGCCCATTTTATGTAAAAATATATGATGAAGTATTTGGCCCCCTTACTGAAGGGGATTTATTGCAGTGACTCTTCCAGGATGCCTTATCTGCTGAATAATTGTAGGAATGGCGTTGTGGAGAATGTGACAAGATTTTTGAATGACCCCATGAAATGATATCACTAGAGGTCCTAAGAGCCATTTTCATACCTCACAATGTCTGGTCAGTTTTATCCTAAAGTATTTCCTATGTTTCATTCTCTGAGTTGTGTTCTGATCCATGTATATGATGCACTTTCTCTATGCCAATAAAAGAGGTTGACTGATTAACTGAAGTTAATTTGGAGAGGGGAGCAAATGAGAGTAGACCCCCCTCCAGCAGCGTATCAATGCTAAGTGAGCCCCCCCCCCCGGGAGATTCAAGTCATTCACCGGCCCACCTGGAGGGGCTAAGCAAACCTGGAGACTTCAGGTCAGATCTGAAGCTCTGGCAACTCTAGTCTGCAATATGAAACCTAATTTTTAAGTTTCTAATGCTAAGGCATGGTGGCCAGTGCTTAGTTTTTCTAAAACCTTAAAAAAAAAAGCAGCCAAAAATAATAATAAGTTAAATATCTGTCCCTACAGCAAGGGTGACATACAAATTGTTTCATTTAAAGAAATACAGTTCTGGAACATGGAAGATTACTACCTTGTTTTTCTAATTTGCTCTTTAGGGGGAATAATGTATGCTGTTCCGGTTTCAGACATAGGACATAAGTGAAATTATAATCTTAAATACACAAGTGGTTATGGATGGAATATACACTACACACACACACACACACACACACACACACACACACATATCTTCAATGAGTATTAATGGGCTTTTAGTACAAAGCACACACTGAGGAGATAATTTGCCTACAATCCACATTACAAATTATGCTATTTGTCTAGCTGTGGTAATGCTGTGCTATGGCATGGACAACCTGACCACATTTTTAAAGGATGTGCATACTGGAATGTAAAAAAGGCTTCAGCTGTTGGAGAGAGAAAAGAGGAACTTGTGCTTTCTACTTTTGAACATCTCTCCCCATTATCTGAAATACATCAGGAGCTCATGTATTGTCCAAAGAAGGCAGATGTGTGTCCCCATTTAAGACATTGCAAGAGGAAGCAAAGTAAGAAATGCAACATATTCATGCTTATTGCCCTCCTTGCAACTTTAAACAGCTGTCATTACTTACAGAAATCACAGCTACAGCATATGGGTTATGAGTGTCACCCTGGGCTTCTATGGAAGGGTAAGATAAGGGTGAGAATCTGGTTATTGTGATGAAAGTTTGCCTGCAAACAATGCTTGCTGTCATGAGTAGTACTTTGACTCAATACCATATCTCTGTGTGCCACATATCTCCACTGAACTGAGCTTGCAAACGGATAGCTCACACCAGTCAGAGGGAAGTGGCACAAAACATATGTCTTCCAAACCATGCCCAACCACCCCTTCCACATAGGAACAAGGATTATGCTTGTACACATCACACAAATTACTGCATTTTTCCATGTTTAAGACAGTATTTTCCCCTAAAAATTTGAAGATTAAAATAAGTGGTCATCTTATACACGGATAGTGCATAGTGCATTTTTTAAATTTTGAGTCCCAAAAAATAGGGGGCGTCTTATACATGGGGGCGTTTTATACATGGAAAAATACAGTAAAATACTGAGGATTCATTCGAGAACTTTTACAAAGGTCAGATTTTTTTACAGTGGGAAAAAACAGATTTTTAAGTACATTATTCTAGAATTCTAGCTGAATACTGGCAAGGTAATGCGGCAACATCCCAGCAACTAGACCACTGTAAATAGTAAGTGTTATGTACTGAGTTGAATAGGATCCAAAATGCAGCAGTCTGATTGGTCCTAGAACAATAGGATTCAGAATGCAGCAGTCTGATTGGTCCTAGAACAATAGGATCCAGAATGCAGCAGTCTGATTGGTCCACAGAAGCCACCCAATCCAGCTCCAGGTAGAAAAGTCCAAGTAATTTCTTTTGTTTCTCTTGAATCTCTCATTGTTCGGCTTAATTGGATGATCTACTATTTCCAACCCCCCTTCCCCAACTCAGGTTTCCCCACCTGTATTAGAAAGCCGCAAATATTGAAACCTTTCTTCACAGGTGTGTTTTCTAGTAGTGTTAAGTGCCTATGATACATATGTACTCTAAACTTGGCACATCCTATAAGAATTCAAGATGCTTAAAGGTTAACCTTGTTTAATTCACATCATCAATCCATGTTCATTCCTCTTGCCTTGATCATTTCATGTCTTTCACATGTTCTAATGTGAATTTGCAGCACCTCTTAATTCAATTATGACCAACTCTACATTCACAGAACCCACTGGCATCCTGTCAGAAGCAGTTTTAGGGTGAAACGACCAGTGCAGCCACACTGCGGGGACACCAAAGCAATGATGTAGAACAGAGTTCAAGAGGTGGGGACACCAAATTTTAACATCTCATTAATTTCAGAATGTCTGCTCCAAGCATGACTAACATCTGGATCAAGCTTATATTCTTGGAGGCATTGTATCATAATGCTTAAAGATCCTGATAATGAATATTGCTCATCAAGATGACTTTAGTTACAATCTCTCATTCATCTATTATAGAGATCGAATATTTGGTACATCCATGGATGTGGGTGGCGCTGTGGTCTAAATCACTGAGACTCTTGGGCTTGCTGATCAGAAGATCGGTGGTTCGAATCCATGTGATGGTGGTGAGCTCCCATTGCTCTGTCCCAGCTTCTGCCAACCTAGCAGTTCGAAAGCACACTAGTGCAAGTAGATAAATAGGTACTTCTATGGTGGGAAGGTAGACAGTGTTTCTGTGTGCTCTGGCTTCCATCATGGTGTTTCATTGGGCTGGAAGCTGTTTAGTCATGCTGGCCACGTGACCTGGAAAGCTGTCTGTGGACAAACGCCGGC
Source organism: Podarcis muralis (assembly GCF_964188315.1). Lineage (NCBI taxonomy): Eukaryota > Metazoa > Chordata > Lepidosauria > Squamata > Lacertidae > Podarcis > Podarcis muralis. The sequence continues at coordinate 50,537,875 of NC_135658.1, forward strand.
TCCTTTGGCCTGAAGTGAGATGAGCACCACACTCACTAGTCCCCGTTGACTTCACTTAATCATCCAGGGGTCCTGTACCTTTTACCTCCATGGAGACAGAAGATCCTGAGGCTTTGTTTTTCACTTAGCTTTACATAATTAAACAAGAACACCATGGCTCCAAGTCATCCACCTCCCCTTCATCCACCAAATAACTCTTTTAGGGCCTCAGAACATGAACAATGCACAAAGAATTCTCTACTATGCTAGACATGAGAACTGGATCCTAATAGCTCAATTTTTAGTCTGAAAGGTTAATTATAATTTGATTGGACTGTTCCCACATTAAATAGCTGAGCGCACTGATGAATAGCAATACATATCTAAAATTAGGTATCTTTTTTAAAAAAAATAAAAAAGACAGTTCCTTAGTTACATACATATTAGCCTGATTAGTTGTAGGGCTAAGAAATCTGAATCTATGAGCTTGAATCTTCTTTGTTAATTCTAGCTATAATAAAAGATTGTATCTGTCCTTCTATTGTCTTCGTTTAATACAAGTAGAATCTTTACTAAGAACTTAACACACCCACAATTTCTGCATTAAAATGGATTATGAGGTCTAGGCAGCCACTATCAAAATGGCCATTTCACCCCAAAAATTGCTAGATTTCCGCCCCCCCCCCCAAGAGTCAATCTGTATGTTTCAGCCTATTGTGCAATGACTGAAAGATAAATATTACATGGCTACTTATCTGCACAGGAACCAGAATGTGTGGATTGGCTTACTAGGTGGATTGTCCACATTGCATAGAGAAATTGCATACAATAACAGCAGAGTCTACCGTGAGTCTTATGGGGTGTCGAAGATTTGTGAGGGGAATGCAGAGTCACTTAAATAATGCAGATAGAGTCCAGAGAAAGAAACTGATAATCCTTTACTGTGTCAAATTGAACAAAAGGAGTATATAATATGAGGAGAAATAAATGGGGTATGCATCTTATCTACAGGCCTCGTTCACAGCAATACAACAGTCAAATAATATACAGTGGTACCTCGGGTTACATACGCTTCAGGTTACAGACTCCGCTAACCCAGAAATATTGCTTCGGGTTAAGAACTTTGCTTCAGGATGAGAACAGAAATTGTGCAGCAGCGGCAGCAGGAGGCCCCATTAGCTAAAGTGGTGCTTCAGGTTAAGAACAGTTTCAGGTTAAGAACAGACCTCCAGAACGAATTAAGTACTTAACCCGAGGTAACACTGTACTGAGGAAAACTTCCTCAGATGTACACAGCCAATCAGAGTTTGAGTTACCTCAGGCAGCAGTGCCAACCAGACTTCCTTGGCACAGCACACTGTATGTGGATTGGCCCCTCTGCACTCTTGTGCCCCCCCCAATCTATTGATTAGAAGAGCTGCTTATGTTACATATATGAACTCAGCCTAGCTATTGCAAATTTAAAAGGGGGGGAGTGAAGGAAAACCTTTCATAACCTTTTGCTCCTGGGTGGAAAAAACAAGATACAAATGTATGTCACACTGTACATAAACTATAGTATATATTCCCATGGGAGGCAGTGATGGCCACCAACTTGCATGCCTTTAAAAGAGGATTAGAATTAAAGTTGGAGGCTGAGGCTATCAGAGCCCATGCTCTGCCTCCACAGGTAGAGGAAGCATGCTTGAAATCCTAGGAGGAGAGAATGCTATTGCACCGAGGTCCTGCTTTCATGCTTCTCATAGGTATCTGACCACTGTTAGATCAGGATGCTGGAGTAGATAGGCCACTGGACTGATCTAGCAGGGCTTTTCTTATGTTCCTATGTAATGTCATTCTGAGATCATGTAAATAAAGCAAAGGCATGTTTCTTGTCTTAACTGCAGTGTCTCATAGTCCTTTTTACATCAAAATACCCTAATAAAAAAAAGTCTGCTGATGAATGACAATAAAAAATGATGTGTGCCCCTTGTCAACAGCTGTGTTCTCAGCAAGGCTCATTCCATACTGTCTGGTTATTAGACAAGACCTCCTCCTCCACCACCCCTTGGCCGGCTGACTGACCAAACAGAATTAATCCTTAGGCTACTAACTACAGTGGTACCTGGGGTTACAGACTCTTCAGGTTACAGACTCCAATAACCCAGAAATAGTACCTCAGGTTAAGAACTTTGATTCAGGATGAGAACAGAAATCACATGGCGGCAGCGGGAGGCCCCATTAGCTAAAGTGGTACCCCAGGTTAAGAACAGTTTCAGGTTAAGAATGGACCTCCAGAACTAATTAAGTTCTTAACCTGAGGTACCACCGTAAATGGAACAAAAGGTTGTGGTTCCTGTACAAAGAGGCCATCATATGGAAGCAAGTACCTTGCCTTCAATAGCAGGGCAGTAATACAACCAGCAGCCTTTCTTCAAAGCAGAGCCGTACTTTTCAAAATGCAGTTTGACTCAAACATCAGCTGCTGGGTTTCTGTATACAATAGAAATATTGGGAGTTGAAGCTGTTTTTATAAAAGATTGATTACCAACATTATCATTTTTCTTATGTAGGGAAACAAGATGTTTGTATGAAAGGTACTGAAATTAACAGTATTATTTTGTTTACTTCATTTACTATGGGGCCATTTAGATTTCTATGTTTTTAGGGGTCATTTATCTTCCTGAAACAGTTTCTGATACTGAAACAAGAACTGAACCAAAACAGTATTTTTTAAAATTTAGTGTTTCTTCTGAAAAACACCCTCATTTATCATTATGCTTTTGACTGCACCCCTCCCCTACTTGAAATTTCACCTATTTTTCATCCAGCTTCTGGATACTATAAGGAATTGTGCAGAAGCCTGCAAGACTGCTAGCCCTTTCCCTGATGTGTGTTAATGTTTTGTATGTGCAATGAATGTTTTCTTCTCTGGGAAGTATCCGCTCATGCAATTTCTCATCTGTAGTCAGAAATGGTATAGTAGCAGCTCATCTGCCCTGTGTGTGATCCAAGCTTGAAATATTTTTCTATGCATTCTCTCCCATGAAATTCTCTGTCCTCCCACTGAAACAACATGCTGGTCCTAAAAAAAGAAAAGAAAAAAGAACACAGTTCCAGGAAAAGATCTGAATACAAGTTGCAGTGTCGCATAACCTGCCCATCACAAAACTGGATGTATAAGATTGAATTCAGAACTCCATGTAGACTAACCCTAGGTGTCTGACAAATGTAAACTCAACTACTATTTTTAATGTCCTCCCTCCTATAGTGAGAGGAGGAATTATTTTGCTTCAATGGCTCTGGCATGGATTGTCTCATTGAGTCATGTTGAAGTAGTAACAACACTACCAGCAAAGCCTAATTTCTCAATATCATCAGAAACAGGGGGGAGTAAACACCTCCTACTGGTGACCATCAGGCCACAGTTTCCTTGATTGCTTTTGCTGAGCTGAAATGTTTCCCTGCGCTAGGTAAATATCTCCTAATAGTCTTGAAGGAAGATAGACGTATGAAGTATGTGTAGAAACATCAACCTTTCCAATGGCTGGAATGAACCGACAGTGTAGATGCAAGAATCATATCCATTGTTCTTCCCACTTTCACATCTGGTCCCAGCCAGCACTGGTATATGGCCACTGCTGCTTGCCAGAAATCATTACTGGAGAAAGCACCAGTCCCATATATTTTCTTACCTGACCCAGAGAACAAAATGGTGTTTTCCCCATTCCACACAGAATTCAACTGGATTGGCTGTTGCTGCCACATCATCTGTGCTGAAGTAAGATGCACCAACCATCACCACACTTGAGGCCAACAAGCTAGCATAGGGGGCCTTAGGGCCAGCTGTATAGAACAAACAGCTTCAACCTCAGCATCTAACCAAAGACACCCATAGTCTGAGGCAGCCAAGTCACTCCACCTAATAATGGTAGGGTTGAACCTGACAACTAGGGAAGCCAAGAATGCCAAGGACAGACAACCATGTAGGAAAACATGGCAAAGCAGCACTCAATACAACCTGTCATAATTTGCCCACACAGAGGATTTCTGGTCATTCCCCTGCAACATGCTTTGCATGGCAATGTCCATACTACTTCCAGGGATCACTGCCATGAAGAATGAGCATGGAGCTTCCCCATCCCCTAGGCTGCCACTTAGTTTGTGATGCTCTTTGCCCCACCAGTCCCTGGGGATGGCCTCAAGGGTTAAGGCCAAAGGTAGAGACGATTCAAGTCTTTCACTGGATGATGGGGATCAATTCCAATCAGATTTTAAAGGCAAAACCATCAAATCTGCACTTTCCAGTGAGAAGAGGGAGGAGAGAGGAAACCAAAACAAACATCCTTCAAAGTTTGTACTTAGTGTAATTTGGTGGTGCAATTCCCCAACCAATGTTTACAAAAATGCACATATCAGTGAAAAATGTGCATAAAAGTGAACAGATCAATGAAAATAAAATACAAACACACATTATATTAAGCAAAATTGAAAATGGGTACATTAGTCAAAAATTTGTTTAATAGGAGAAATTCACACTAAAATGCTGGAGAATTTAAATGATTGCTTTTTTAAAAACCAGCTTAAGCATAATAATAGAGAACTTAATTTAAGATTGCAAAAAATTGAATTGAGAATTCACAGACACTTTCACCAAAGTACTTACCAGTGAAGACAGGGTTATAGATGCAACACAGTCCAGCAAACCAAGTACAAGCAAAATAAGGGAGCAACAATCTCAGGACAGTATGGCAGGAAGATCACACAACATGTTGTTGTTGTTTAGTCGTTTAGTCGTGTCCGAATCTTCGTGACCCTATGGACCAGAGCAACTCCTGTCTTCCACTGCCTCCCGCAGTTTGGTCAGACTCATGTTTGTAGCTTCGAGAACACTGTCCAACCATCTCGTCCTCTGTCGTCCCCTTCTTCTTGTGCCCTCCACCTTTCCCAACATCAGGGTCTTTTCCAGGGAGTCTTCTCTTCTCATGAGGTGGCCAAAGTATTGGAGCCTCAGCTTCAGGATCTTTCCTTCCAGTGAGCACTCAGGGCTGATTTCCTTAAGAATGGATACATTTGATCTTCTTGCAGTCCATGGGACTCTCAAGAGTCTCCTCCAGCACCATAATTCAAAAGCATCAATTCTTCGGCGATCACCCTTCTTTATGGTCCAGCTCTCACTTCCATACATCACTACTGGGAAAACCATGGCTTTAACTATACAGACCTTTTTACAAAACACTAAAACCTGGGCTGTTGCTAGAAAGTAGCATCTTTATATACTTTGGCCTCCTAAGCCACGCCCTAACCACAGCTGCTGGCAATGAAGGAGAGTCTGGGATTACTTACACACAAGTAGACCCCTGGCTCATGAGTAGACGAACAACTCTGGGTCAAAGACTCATACTTTGCTGTTGTTCTTCAGCCTGGAACCAAAGCTTTTGGTGTAGCAGGCGCTCTCAAGGACCAGAGGTCAGTTCCACACCCTCCTCTGACAACTTCAGGAGTTCTTATCAACATGCAGGGCCCTCGATGGGATCTTCAGCATTGGATTCAGAGGTTCTGCCACCTCCTCACTGTCCTTGACCTGTGTGCTGTCTGTTTTTTCTAAGAGGAGTCTATGCAGGCTATAAAGTCAGGGCTAAATTTGACACCACCTTATAGAAAAGCATTGAGCATCACTCTTCATAAATAGATAACTAGCATTAATTTAAGAGTTCAGTAATTTTTATCATCAGCATCAGTTTAATTCACTGCCTCTTCCCTCAGTTATAATTGCCTCCCTGATTACATTTTTTGCTTAGCTAATAATGGGCAAATATTATGAGCGATGGCTGTCAACACAATCCATTACAACTTGAATTTTCCCTTTTTAATTTCATCTCAATCATGTTAGCATGTTGCTTCCCATTCATCATTTAATTGTATTTAATTTCTGGTTATGAATTTACAATTTATATTTTAGTTGTGATCCGTGTTCTGATCCAGCTGTGATTAGGAAGACTTATCAAAGCTTTGGTGTACATTAACTGCAAGGACTTGAGTTTAGAAGCACCATCAACAGTTGGGTCTGTCACTGGGATTCCAGACAAAAGGCTGTATTAAGGCTGGCTGAGGGTAAAGACAAAGCATATAATCAGACAGAGGAAAGGCTGGACAGAAAGTAATTCATTGTGAAATCAATGGAACTTAAGTGCTTAACTTGAAACTACAGTGTAGTTTCTGTTCTGAGCCACAGTTACACTATTATTTGCAATAACTGGAGTGAAAATAAAAATTATAGATACGTAAAAAGCCCCCAACACTGATATCTTAACCTACCATATGACAAAGTGAGGAGGTTACTTTGGGTGTCACAAAAGGGCAGAAAATTCTTATTTACTGTATTAGTATTGTATGCTTACTACTGGGGAGGGAGAGATAAGTGCTTACCTCCAGTGGCCATGATAGGTGAAAACTTCTTTTAGACACAAAGCCTTTCTTTTAGACACAATAAACTTCTTTTAGACACAAAGCCTTTTAGACACAAAGCCTTAACATGAAATATATATAACAATGAACACTGGGGAACATAGTCTGCCAGGGACTTAAGGCCCTATTCCCTGGCAAACTTTAATATCCACAACTTTTCACGGTATGTATTTGGCTTGCTATGGGATGTGTGGCTTATCTCATTGCATATGTCAGGTGGGACCATGGGTGTGAACTCTAAGTTCCTGCTTTCTAGTTGTCACAAACTTGAGTCTTCATTGTGTTGACTGTCATTGTCCATCAGCCTATGATATTGTTGCTGTTAGAATTTGATGCTAGGCCCCTTCATTCATTCACAAGAATGTCCCTAGTCATCTGTGGCCTACTTTACAAAGGACAGCTGTCAGAAGACATTCCTTTATTTGAAGGGGTCTGTATTTGGAGAGCTGTTTAGCCTCAGTCCACTTTGTAGATAGAAGAAGAAGAAGAAGAAGAAGAAGAAGAAGAAGAAGAAGAAGAGAGAGCAGGGGTCTGGAAGCTGGCCATCAACATCACCTGGGCACCCAACTAAATAGGCATAAAAACCATGTGGTCAGTCCACCCCACTATGGCAAGATGTTGTGCATTGATTTGAATTATAGTGAATTATTGTTTGTATCCATCCACATAAATTAGCATTTTGGAGATGCCTACATGACCACTTTACTATGAAATGTTGAAGGGTGCATTTTAAATAGCAAGAGTTCTGGAAAGAGAGAATAGACCTGGCCTTTAATATTTGCAATTCTCCATGTATATGTTCTTGCAAAAACTCACAAGAACAATTTCGGCCTAAAACTGTTGCCTGGTTGTGCAGTCTGGTAAGGACATTATTTTAGCAAATGTATGAAAGTGTAAAAATGCATGTGATGTGAGGTTTAAAATTAATACCTTAGTTCCACGAATTTGAATACAACTCTAATTGCTTGAATATACAAGATTATTATTGCATTTATCTTTCATACCATTCCAAATCCTGTGAAGTGTTCTTGGTAAACATGATTCAAAAATAATCTGTTAGGCCTGTAACTAATTAAAGAACCATTTGTTTGATCCAAAAGACAGATTACCTATAAGGCAGTCACAAACATCGGGATATGAAATTACTATAAATTGTGGAGTCTTTTTCATTGCTCACTAACCAGTAGAATGAATGAACGCAAAATCATGAATCACAGTAAATGACAGAATTATTGACAAAGATACTTCCCCTTGTAAATGTTATTTTAAAAAGTGTCTCAGATTGGTTTGAGGTGCAAAAGAGCATTTATACACAATTTTACAGAAAGATTGAAAACTTGAGCTTGTGTGTGTACTGCTGATGTTCTTGAAAATCTATACAAAAAATTGATATAATTAAACATTGACCTGGTGTCAAAGGAGATTATCAGATCTCTTTTTCCTTGAACAAAGATTCTGAAATAAGTTTGATCCAGATCTCAGCCACTCAACCATGGAACATGATAAGTAATGCAATTTTGATCCGCCTGTGCCCTCTTCAGCGGTTCTGATTCTGTGTACTGTAATAATGCCAGGGGGAATTAAAGGAATGAGTGTACTAGCCCCATAATCCTGTTTTTATCCTACTTGCCTCCCTCTATTAGTTAGATGCTGGCTGCATGAACCTGTGAGCTCCTGTACTCCTGGATACTCACTGAGAATTCTAGAAACCTAATTTCCCAGAATTCTAAAAGGATTAGGCAAGTGTCCCCAAGCAAAGCATGCTCCCCATTTCTGTTGCCCTCGTGGAGGATAACAAAAATGGTCATGAGTGAAGTGAAGCTAGCACAGTCTTCACAGTTTGTGTGAAGGACACACAAACATGATTTTGTACATGGCATAAGAAAGCTTGAACAGGGCTCTATAGCTCGCATATTTACTTGACCAGTACAGTTCTTTTCTGGCAAAATGGCACTTAATTCAGTAATGACAACTAGAGTGCAACACAGAAGTGCCACTTGTGATAGGGTACTACTATCCCACAAGGAGTGGAAGACAGGAGTGCCTGGCGTGCTCTGGTCCATGGGGTCATGAAGAGTCGGACACGACTAAGCGACTAAACAACAACAACATCCCACAAGGATAGATGCATAACTTTTTGGGAATAAAGATAAACTAAAAATGGAAACAATAAATAAATTTCTAATTAAGACCCAGTTTTTAAAAATATGTGGGGATAAATGTATACAGGAATGTAGCCCTGGAATATATTTCTCAGTAGACATGCATAGGATTGCAGTGAAAGTCTACAAAATATTGAGATGAATTAAGCATTTGAGGTTTCATATGTCCTCCTCCTGAATACGATAATTCTTGGAAAGATCCAAAATTTGTTTCCCCTCTACATTTATGGTTACATATAATCTTCAGTCTTTGGATGAGGAAATCTTACAAGCACATGAATTCAGACACTGCTCCCACAGGATCTCTTTATCTAGGTGAATACTCCCCATACAACTTCAGGCTTTATTGGGAAAGGGAGACATTCCCTCAGAAATACACTTCTAGGTCAAATATATGGTTAAGAAACAGGCAGGGAATTCCGTGTCATTTTACTGAAATAGAAGAAAGTACAAAAGAAGTATGAGGTGAAAAGTGTGTGGGAAGAAAAGAACAAGCAGAGAAGGTGATCATGGGAGAAAGGAGGTGAATGAGTGATGACAGAAGAGATGGGAAGGTAGTCAGGTAAATGGAGAAAGCAAAATATATTTGATGGCCCAAAATGATCATTTTACTTGAGAGGGAGGTTGTTATTCTAGGCATTCTCTAGCCCATTACCACTATTATCCATACAGTGCCACTGGCAACCAAAAGTGGGGTGAGAGGAGAGTGGGGTGGTAATCTGTTCACCCAATGCACATGACCTTTTTGGTTGTCCCAAACCACCTCCCCTCCTGAGAACATTTATTCATGAAGCTGTCATCTGTTCTGCTTATCTGCTCATTCACAATGACTGCACATAACATCCACACCATTCTGAAGGATGAAGTGAAACAGTGGTCTGGCAAAGGATTAGAGCTGGAGCCAGATTGCTGGGCAGCACAGATGCAGCCACAACCAGGATGGGGATGGGGAGTGGCGATTCCCCTGCTTCACACTTGCAATCCTCTGCTGAGAGTTAAATAGATGAGTGGTTGTAATGGTGACTGTGTATTATTTGTAGAGAATATAAATTTTTGTTTAAAGAGAAGACATAGAGAAGACATTTCTCAAATGAAGAATTTAGCAAATTTTAGAAGGCAAACCCAGAATTCTCAAATATAAAATGTGATGTTTGATAACACAGTTAGAAAATCCTGAATCTTATACTCAGGGATAAATATTAAGGCAGTAATGAAGCAACTTGCATACTTACAGTAAAACACTTTGCATCCTGTTTTGCTAAAACTTCTTATATCTACCCGAACCAACATTGGAATGCTATTACTAATTCAAAGTAGGAGAATTTAAATCAAAACAATTGCAAGCACATTTGAACTGGAATTTACTTAAGGGCTTTTCACAAATTTGCTTCAGCTTTAGGTATTTATACAGCTATAATTGTAGCAAATTAGGACATCTGGGATATAAACACAGAATTGCCTTTTATAAATGGAGTAATTTAGGGTGGCATGTAATGGAAATGGAAAAACAGATGCAGGAAAGTGTATAAAGCAGGTTTCGTATGGTATGATAAGTTTTTGGTTACTCAAAATAACTTACATCTATAATTGTGACATTCCATTTCAAGTTGTTTTAATGGTATGAACACTCTATTTTTTTTTTAAAAAAAACATGTTCTTTAAAAAGAATGTTATGATAGTGATGACAAAAATATACAGCTTTAGTAACTATTCTTAAGGACAATTCCACATAGAGGATTGTATCCAAACCTGCCATTGCACTCACAGTTTGGACTTCTGCTGTGCAATGGAAATTCACACACACAGAGAGAGAGAGAGTCCCCCGCCTGCCCCAAGCTGGGTTCACTTTCAGTATTAGAACCTAGATGAGAGTAAAGTACTAGGGGGGAAATGTGAAAGTAAACTTTAGCATCCTTCACTCACATACCTCCTTGATGCTTTAAATCACACAATCCATTTTAGACAACACTGGGGCACACCACCAGTACAGGGAAGGAAGTTTGCCCAGTGGTAGAGTCTTTGCTTTGCACCCAGGTGGTCCTAGGTTCAATCACTTGCATTTATAGGAAGAGCTGGAAAGGACTTGTAACCCTGAGGAGCCTTTGTCAGTCAGTGTAGACATTACAGAGGTAGACGGACAAATGGTCATTTCAGAATAAGGCAGATTTCTATGCTCCTATTTTCCTAGCATTCCTACCTTGGACTGTATAGTTTAGACCTAAAAGTGGTCTGTTATGATAAGGCTGAGAAAATGATAGACTGCCTGCTTTGATTCATCTGATGGATCAAGTTGATTCCTTGGTTTGTTGCAACCTGTTATGGGCTTTTGTTCTGAACCCCAAGTCACTGTGGTGTTACGTGCCTCCTTGTTACAGTCCCTACGGTCTAGGTTTCCCCTAGACAGCCTGAATTTCCCTTACAGAAATGAAACTGAAAGAGCAAAGGAGGGGTCAGGAGGGACCTGAGGCTGGCAAGCAGACAAGGAAACATTACTGTGAAAGGCTTCCCTCTTGCCCATTACTACTTCTATCTGATTGAAGTATCAGCTGCTTCTAGCTGTCCTATAGATATCTACAACTATCTAGAGTAGCAAGAGCTTCTGCTTCACTGCCGCCTGTGACATAACTTTGTAGTTGATATTAAAAGCAGATATGATACATGAACCTCTTTTGATCCCAATATCAGGCGCATTTTGTGTTGTTGTTGTTGTTGTTGTTGTTGTTGTTGCTGCTGCTGCTGCTGCTGCTGCTGCTGCTGCTGCTGCTGCTGTTTAAAAAAGACTCCAGAGAACCTTCTAGGGATGTCAGAGGAATTCTCAGAAAATGAATTTCCTTCCATGCACCTGTTTAATCTCCATCATGCATTGGAGTCTTGCTTTCCAGCTCTCTGTAATATTTTTTTTTCGAGGGGGGGGAACCATGTACAAATCATACATAAATAGATATGTAAATTGCTTTGCAATTTATGTTATTTACATATTCATTGATGTGTAATTGCTGCTGTCCCAACAGGGGCCTCATTGCTCATCTTTTTTTTCTGCTGTGTCGTTTGTTGACTCTGTTTGTGTATTAGTTGTTTGCTGTTATAGACAGCCTATGAGCACTATTCATGCAGATACAGACTGATGAAATAAAATGTTGCCTTTCAACATTTAGAGTGCCCGTAAAATGTTCAATATGGCCACAGGAATTCATCTAGTCCAGAACACAAAGAGCAAAATACCAATAGGAAGTCTGGATTAAGTTTATATGGAACCTATATGGAACTCTAAAATCAAGATAGTTGAGCTGCAATCCTAATTCCATTTACCTGGGAGTAAACACACTTGAATTCAATGTTACTTACCTTTGAATAGGCATGGTTAGGAGAGCAGTCTATATAGATGGCTTTGTGATGGGTCATTAGCCACTTCATTAACTTTGCCTTTCAGGTGCCACAGGACTGTGTTGTTTTTAATGCAAAAGATTATCAGGACAAACTCTCTGGGCTACTTCAAAATTGATTAGTTTTGAAAGGAAGGTAATTGATTTTTAAACATCTGTTGATTGCTGAGATATGCATATCTCTCATGTTCTATGATCTATGTAAAACAACAACAACATATATTTCAACAGTGGATGACAAAATGGAGAAAAGTCTTGTGCAAAATAAACCAATTGCAGCAGAGTAGAAAATACTGAATGAAAGTTGGAATGGATTGAGGCATGTTTGTACATTACTAGAATATTTTAAGAGTGCAATTTTATGCAGCTTATATTGATTGCAAGTCCCATAGAACTCAATGTGTTGACATTACAGGATTGTACTGTGTATAGTTATCCTTATAACATTACCTTGTCTTTATTTTTTTTTCAATGTAGTCCACATTGCATTGCTCACTTGCAGGAAACCTCTTGTATCTTAATTTTCACCGATGATATAATCTGAATTTTTCATGCAATTAGAGGAATTACATTAATATTAATGAAATTGCCCTCTTGTTCATCTAAAGTGTGGTGCCATGTATAAACAGTATTATTGCTCTCATATGGTTATGCAGTACTTGACATGTCACCAGTATCATTTCCCAATAACTCTTCACAAAAAGCTCAACAAAGGCCGTTGGTTAAATAGGATAATGGAAGGCCCCAGGAAGTAAATTGAGGGTGTTATTCATAAATTAGTGAGCAGCTAAATGAACCCTAACCTGGTGAAAAACAAAACAAAAGCATTGCAACAAATATTTATTTAACTTTACATTTAAAGAATTCTAACCCTGAGAAACTAAAATTTGCTTAAGAAATACATACCCATGTTATGAAGTAAGACAATGAATGAGGAGACATAGAATGAACCAATTATTTAAAATGCTCATATTCTTTATCTTGTGGTCAATAATGAGTTGCTTTACTAATTATTGTATTGTGATGTAAATAGTAGAATATTATTATTAGCTTTGGAAGAATCTCAACTCCAAGATGAAGAATCATACATTGGTAACCTCACAACTTGATTATTACAATGCACTCTATGTGAGACTATCCAGAGACTCCAGCTGGTGGGAAATGCCGTGGCTGGACTGATGATGGGGAGAAACTCTCTCTAGCATGTAACTCTGGTATTCAGAGCTTGCACCGGCTGCCCATAAACTACCAGGCCAGGGTTAAGGGGGAAGTGATGGCGCTGCAGTATCAATTTACAAGAAAAAGGAACTGAAGTGTCTTAGGTGGCATACCTCTTTCCTCAATACAGCTCTGATTTCACAAACTTAAATTCTCCTTGCCTAGGGGCAGTGGCGTAGCATGGTTTGCCAGTGCCCAGAGCAAGGGGGCTTACTTTTCCAGCTAGGGGACTGGTGCATTCACAGCAGGCTCCAATTAATGCAGTGATTAGGAGCAGTGCCAGAAGAGGATGCAACTGCCAGTAGCTGAGGCTCAGAGGTGGGGAAGCATCCTTCACCCAACTTGACCCCTTAAAAAAGTTGTGCACCATGGAAGCACCCCAGTGCCGCCCCAGCTATGCCACTGCAGTGGAGTACTTTGTGGGTGTTTGTATTCTTTTTGATGCCCACAAAGAAAAATGAGAATTTTTCACAACCCAAATAACTATTTCTTTCACAAATATGGTTAAGCAAAGGATTGCGCATTTGTCATAGAAATGTGGAAAGAGATACTACAAGAGGGGAAGTCAACAGCTTAGCTCTCTGATGCTTTATACAGGGCCTGTATAGAAGCCTGAACCTGCTTAGTTAATACCTGTCCTTTTAGGCTGTGTCCCTTAAGGAGTTAATTGTGTTTATGACACAATTTATGACACATGAGAGTGGACAGTATGCTGTATGAGTGGGAAGATGTCTTGCTTTTCTGAAGGAACTTTCCCTGCAATCCAAAGGCTTTCGGATACAGTGGAATCTTGGTTCTCGAACTTAATCTGTTGTGGGAGTCTGTTCAACTCCCAAAACTGTTCAAAAACCAAGGCACAGCTTCCAATTAGCTGCAGGAGCTTCCTGCACTCAATCTGAAGCCATGTCGGATGTTTGGATTCCAAAAAACATTCACAAACCGGGACACTTACTTCCGGGTTTGTGGCATTTGGGAGCCAATTTGTTCAGGAGCCAAGCCATTCGGAAACCAAGGCACCACTATATCTGGTTTCATATGCTTTGCTTTGTATCCTTCTCCATCAAATAAACTTTTTAAAGGACAACTTGTCCTTTAAAAGTGTCCTTTTATTGTCTACTTGGATCCACAAAGTAGCCTCCTACCCCTAGGCAAAGCCCAGTTCAACTCTAAGGAAAGAAGTAGGCCACCTAAGAAAGTTCCTTTTTCTTGTAAATTGCTACTGCAGAACCTTGACAAGTTTTTCCCTTGACATCCTAAAATACACGCCTACACAAATCTCAACAGTTAGTCATTTGCAAAGTTGCATTTCTAGTCACCTTAAACATCCCAACCCTCTATTGTAAAAGAGTTATCAGAACAAGCTGAGTACACAAGACATTCACACACCCACATCATGTAAGAGTGAATGAAGAGGCTCTTGATGCTTCCCTCCACCACGAAGGATGGGGGATGTGTTAGATTTTGTTCTCATTCTAATAAGAAACTACCCAATTCACACTTCTGAAAGCAACATGTGAACTGAAACTGGCCTATTCTTCAAAATCTGTACTTCTCAGAATTTTACAAAGCAATTCTGACTGAGCTGTAGGCATTCCCAGAGAGTGGACCAAATTGGAGGCAAGGTCCTCTCCCCAGGCCATTCCTACTGGCCCACCTGTGATTGGCTGGTACCAGGGTGGGCTCCAACAAGTCCCATGGCTGGCAGAGGAGGAATTGATGTACTCCACTGGCAGTACATGGCCTCCCCTGCATGATATGGGCCTTCCCTGCATGATGGTGAGCTGCACCAAGCCACAACTAAGCTGCAACTATGAAAGGTGAGTGGTGCTTCTCAGAATGTTACAATGCAACTCCCCAGTTAAATAAAGTGTATGAAAAGGCACATATCAAGGCAGTATGCATAGAAATGCACACACTGGTGAAAATAATAAGGATGCATAAAATTAGGAGAAATTGGTTAAACCCACATGTAAAAATGTGTTTATAAAGAGAATTTTGCACTAGTGCTGAGCAATTTTCATGAGGATTTTTTTTTAATGCATAGATTGCTTCAGAAATGTGAAGAACTAAATTTAGGAATAGGAAATGAGACACTAAGGCTGCATTCATGTGGTAGTTCATTCCATTTTCATGAAGTTCCCCTGTTAATTTCCACATTTTATTTGAGCTTTCTCACATTGTAAAAGCCATTTCTGGAACTATAGTGGAATATAGTGAAAGTTTAGCACACATTTCCACATTATTTGAAAATGGATTTTTCTGGAAGCAGATAACATGGAAAAGAGCACCAGACTTGAAACTTTTTCCACTGTAGCTCAAGATGTGGCTTTTATGTCACGTGGAAGCTCAAATATAAGGTAGAATGTAATAGTTAGGGAAAAGTTGTGAGAACAGAATAAACTGTCATGTGAATACAGCCTAAGAGAAGCCAAGATTGACAGATTCATCTGCCCCTGCCCACCACTGACATGTGCTGCAACCCCTCATCAGGAACAGCTGCTGTGCCACACACTCACCATCTGTGCATTCAGCCAGCACAGAGAGTGACTTTAAGCAAGCACAGTATGAGCACAGAGCTCTGTCCCACACCAGTTGTATGACCAGATGGCAAAGTTATGGACACAAAATGCATTGGCCGCAGTGACAGGCCTTTCCCACATAACCCTCACATGTTCTTTCAATGCATGGTATGATCACCTGATCTTCCCTAATAACTAAATGTCATTAAACTGTTCCAAAAGAACAATCCCCATACACAGGCACCCATAATAATAAGTTCATGTCTCTTTGCTATCGACATTTTAGTTGGTATTTAATGAACAAACCTGCCACCGGTGTATCTTTAGATTCTATTCTTTCAGGGCTTATCTCTTAAAAGAAAATGAAATAGCTATTTAAAATTTATATCTCTATGGTGATATTTTGGTGTTCAGTCGTGAGGCTTCTCCCCACAGCTGCTCCCATTAAAAATTAGCTCCTTGAAATTATACAATAGCTAGATAAAAATTTAACATGGAAAAATTTCTCTTCCAACTCCATTGTCTTGCTATCCAAAAGACAGCACAATATTCGCTCTCTGGCACCCTGTTAGTCAAAAAGTATCCCAATGAGATGCTGCCATGATATTAAACCTCTAAATATTTTAGTAAACTAAAATGAAGCATTTAAAGAATTAGTCACATCTGCCATTGGGCCTTACTTCATCAAAGATATTGCCTCTGTCAAAGATGGAGATTTAAATATTCAAAATGCCAAAGAATTAAAACGAAGATAATTACCTGAAATAACCCCATACAGATTCTCTCTCTCTTTCTCTCTCTCTCCAGTGGAATTAAACATACTGTTTTAATTGTTTACATAGTGACTTTCTTTAAGTAACCGCTCTAGGTGCTGAGATTATCATAATATTAATTAAGCTTTGCCTCTGTACACCAACATTCTTGCATACAACCAAAGTTATCCAATTTCCCTGAGATCAAAATTAGAAGGATTATATGCACATCAAAATATCTAAAAGTCAATACAAACTGAAAGTGTGCATGTATAATATTAGAACTGTAAAATCTTATGTACAACAAGTATTTGAAAGCAACAACAACTCAGTGATAATGAATTACAGTCAATTGCCATGCATATTTGAACTGGTCTACTTTAGAAGCTCATTCATGACAAAAAACATCTCTGGATGCCATTCACACACAATCTTTTAATCCTCTAGTACGCTAGAGCTGTAATCCCATATACAAGTATCTGGGAGCAAGCCCCATTGAACACAGTGGGATCTTCCAAGTAAACATGCATCGGATTGTGCTGTTTATCAGTTTAATGGCTTCTTAACCTCCCATAACAATTTCCATCCTATTTCAACTGATGGAGAATGTTTACCTCTGTTATGAAAGCCATTTAGTATGCCATCATATGATACACAGGAAAAACAAGTAGGCAGTGACAGGAAGGGAAGGCATTGTTCATATTTGCCATGGCATAGAGTATGGAAAGCTAGTGAGCGGCTCTCCTGATGTTGTGGACTAAATTTCCCATCAGCCCCAGCGAGCATGGCTAACGGTCAATGCTAATGAGAGTTGTGGTCCAGAACGTCTGAAGAGCACAGTGTTCACTATTATTTATTATTATTTATTAAATTTGTACATTGTCCTTCATCTGAAGATTAACGTGCCCCGTCTTATCCGGATTGAGATTAAGTTTATTGGCTGTCATCCAGTCCATTACCAAGGCAAGACAACGATCCAGCAAATCCACTGCCATATCCGCAGATGTGAAGAAGTACAGCTGTGTGCCATCAGCATATTGCTTACAATGAACTCCAAAGCTCCAGATGACCACACTCAATGGTTGCATGTAAATGGGTATAAAACTGAACCCTGAAGAATCTGAATATCCCTGAGAAAAAATTACTATCCCTGTAGCCAAAGTAGTGTAATGGTTAGAGTATTGACTTGGGAAGCCATGGCTGAAATCCTTTCTCAGCCATGAAACTCACTTTGGCCAGGTGATGTGGGGATAAAATGGGGAGGAGAGAACCTTGAGCTCCTTGGAGGAAATGGTGGCAGATTAATGTAATAAATACATGCAATGCAATAAATACCATTGGTATAGAGACAGCAGAGCTGGTAGGGTGCTAAGAAAGCAATTCCCCCCATTTCAGCCTGATGGAAATGTCAAACAAACTGATGCATCAGTAGTGACCTAGAGAGAATCTTTTGGTCTGAACAAATCTGAACAGCATTTTGGTCTATTTTGCCATTCATCGTATCCATTTTATTGTCGAAAGAATGTAAGATGCAATTTAAAATCCCACACTTCTTATTTCTTTCTGCAAGGCCCACTTCAGCTTAAACTGAAAGACTTGTGGTAATCTTATTGAAATAAATTGTTAAGCATAGAGTTCTAGGATTATTAAAAAAAAAAAAAACCTCCTAGTTGGCTCAGTTAACAACAGAATCTGCTCTATTAATGCTACCAGACTTTCCAGATCTAGAGCCTGGCATGCATACATGGACTGGTGACTCAGAAGTCATTTAAAGCACAGGGAAAATCTGAAGTGTGTCAAGAAGTTGGCAACTATGCAGATCAATCAAAGCACTACCTCATTGCTCACGAGACAATGACAGGAGCTGATGTTGGGTTTGAACGATTCACTGACACCCTCTTTTATAGATGCAAAGATCAGCACATTAGGCATTTGCCAACTAACGACATTGCTACCAGATTTGAAGAGGATAAGAAATGAATCATACCACAGCACGGAGCACAGATGGACTTTGAGAGGTTGCAGGGTGCATATAGCGAGACTGATATGCTTCAATTTGCCAGTAATTTCCTCTGTGGAAATCAACTTTGGCTTGCAATGTGCAGCTAATGGGAAATATTGGACCACCAGAAGAAACAACCAACAACAACAAAACATGTGGTTTGAAATTTGTTCCAAATAGACTTAACATTATCTGGGCAGCAGTTCCAGCCATCTCATTAGATTCCTGGAAAATATTCAAGTAAAGGGGGAAATGTATCT
Source organism: Podarcis muralis (assembly GCF_964188315.1). Taxonomy (NCBI): domain Eukaryota; kingdom Metazoa; phylum Chordata; class Lepidosauria; order Squamata; family Lacertidae; genus Podarcis; species Podarcis muralis. Next base: position 50,556,597 of record NC_135658.1, read on the forward strand.
CACAGAGCTATTTTATTTTGAGAACATCATTTTAGACTATTTTAAGGTACTTGGCGGTATTTATGACTATTTTTATTACTTATTTAGGTGACACCCCTCAGTTTAGCTAGCTTTGACAAATATAACAAGGAAACATAACTAACTAATACAGAGGGCTCAAATGAACAATGTAATGTTCTACAGTGCTGTATAGTGTTGTTGTTTTTTAAAGGGGTATGCATCAACCACAATATTCAATTTGGTTCTCTGGAAAACAGCTTTCCTTAATCAAGGTGCTTCATAGGCTGTCCAGTTATGTTCAGGGTCTGTTTATGTTCACCTTGTTTCTTCCCCATTCACAAGTGGCAGATCCAAAAATGGTTGTACTTCTTTTTTTGTTTGATAGAAATGAATAAATTTGCAGACATATTAAGCCCTTCAAGAGTGGACAAAGCCTGCTAAATTACCAGCCAAGACTGGGTGACCAGGAGTGCCCCATGACATCACATGCCCTATCCCTACAACTTTCTACACACACACACACACACACACACACTTTATTCCTCCCTTCACATCAGCTTAATATCTATATTCCAGTTTAGCTTTCGAGTTCATCACACTTAACAGGGAAAGAATGCATGAGTTTGCAGACACTCCTGGCTACCAAACTATATTTTGACTCCACGGCCTTGTGTGTCTATGTTAAAATGTTGCTAAGAAGTAATAATATAGGAAGCCATTACAGTTATATGTTGCATGGCAATTCTAGCCGTGGACATTAAATGGATATGTAACACCAAGGAATTGTAAAATTCAGAGATTTAGAGATACAGTTATTATGGTTAGCTGAGAAATAAATTCACAGCTATTATACTACTTCCTGTGCTGTGGTTAGCAATCATCCCAACTAAAGCAATGAAATTTGCATACCATTTGGCTATCAAGGATCTAATTCATTAAAAGAGACAATACTGTACCAGTATAATGAGGAATAATATATTTCCTTACAGACAGTGCCAAATTAATTAATTTATAATTCAGTGGACTTTTCAAAGAAAATTCCTAATAACCTAATACAGTGTGTTGGCCTACAGCCAAAAATGTCTTCTAATATATTTTGGCTAAGTACAAATCCTACTGCTGAAAATTAACTTCTGTCACAATGCAGGATCACTGGCAATATACTTTATTCTGCTTCTAAGGTATTTAGCATTAGCAAAATTCTTCCCAAGTGCATTGTGCTGATAAAATGTGGGGTTTTCAGTGTGCACACAACCATTCCAGTTGTGGAAGACCAAGTTTAACATGAAGTTTTCCTTTCTACTATGAGAAGTTTGCTACAAAGAGTATGGTTGCACATGTAACTTTGAAGCAAAGCTCTTCATTTCTAGTATTATTACAGATGCAGTTTTGTTGTGCAACTATCAAGTTTCTCTTTGATTGGTAAATCTCTCAGATTCAAAATGTAAGTAGAACCCGTTTTGTTTCATTGAGCATAAGAACATAAGAATAGCCTTGCAGCATCAGGTCAGTGTCCCATCTAGTCCAGCATTCTGTTTTCACAGTAGCCAATCCATTGCTCATGAGAAGCATGCAAGCACAGACCATAGGTTGTAACTGATATTCTGAATATTCCAGTATGCATTTCAGAATACGTTCAGGAGAAAACATTAGTTTTTTCTGGGAAAGGATGTCGTGCTATGAAGAGAAATAATATTGTGGCAGTGGTAAATTACAAGAAAAAGCAACAAAGTAAATAACCAAGCCATTAGATGGAATGCTATTGATTGTTTGAGGTTCCTTACAAGACTTGACTTCTTCTCTACAGCAAATCAGCAATGAATCAATTCATTCTCTTTCCCACTCAATTCAACATAACAGACTTCACATAAGCAGAATATTTATAACTCAGTTAAAGAAAACCAGGGTTGCCAAGAACAAATTAGAATTCATGCAGCTTTGCAAAACAAGATGGGAACTGTGAGATGAAATGTAATTCATGGTCTAATGTTTCCTGATCAATCAGCTCTTGATATGTAATAAATGTGGAGCCCTTCCAATACTTTGGTACAGCTGTGTAGCAATCTGAAAGGAAAATGTTAAGCATATATTCCCATACTAACAAGAATAGAAATAATTTTACTGACCAAAATTGCATGGAATGGTGGAGGGGATTATCTAACCTGGATCCTTTGAAGGAAAATATCAGTCTGTAAATCATACTTTGTTCTTCAGCTCTTGTTCCATGTTAGATACTCTCTTCTAATATCTGTGCTTTCAGACTTGGCCCTGCATAGATGCTCAATGATATTGGGCTTTCTCACACAATTCTACACATTTCCCCTTGCTGCCCCCTGTGTCCATCTCTATTCCTGAAGTTGTATGTTGTGCAATTTATTTTTCTTTGCCCAGATTCTACCTCCAAACCCAACTTTTGCGATTATGCTTTGGTATCAATGTGTTTTTATTTAAATGTATTTAATCTGAAATTCTAACTCACACTGTCAACTGATGGTGACATATCTCAATAATAATAATACAATTAATTCCCATGATAATGTTAGGATGAGTTATGTGCTTAAAAAAAAGAGTTATGTGCTTATGTAATTTCCTAAACCTTACGATGTGCAGTTAGTAAGGATTTAGACGGGCTGTGAGAAATGTTGCTATTGGGCAATCTACTGAGCATTGTCTCCTTTAGCAAATCCAAGAGAATGAATCACAGCAATAACATGCTCAATAGCCAATAAATAAACTGGCATCCTTGGAGGTGGTAGCTTCTATCAACAGCATGAACTGACTTTAGGTTGTATATTATCCATTGATAATTCATCTCCCAGCTGCTACTTGCGTACTATGCTATCTCCTGTGTCTCTTCCATATTAGACTACTCATACTTTTCTGTGTAACACCTGGAATATTTTTGAATGCTGGAATAGTAATTCTGAATTAATAAAAATATATATATTTTAAAAAATCTCTTTTCATAATCTGGTCATGCTGTCTGATAGACCATTCTCTGAATCAAGTTCTTTCTTTTTGCATTCATGATGCAAATAGAACTCATATCTATTACTGCCACTTACAAAGAACACTTCTAAGCTTTCATGCCACAGGGAAGGCAGACTCTATTGCCTTTCTCATTTGTCCCAGATCAATGATCCATCTTGTTATGTGATTTTTCCACAAGATATCCAATTGGCCAACAAGCCTTTCATAATCTCCAAAAGCTCCCTCTTCGCTTTCTATTCTGGTATGAAGTGAAACTTTAATAAAGTCATGCATGTTCTTAAAAGATTTTGTTTTGTTTTGTTTTCCTTATAGTAATGATGCATCTTGTAAATCTGAGTGTGTGCCTCTATTCATAACATTTGCATTTTTAATTTGCAATGTTCACATGGTTCCTATTGTTTTAACACTAATTTATTCTCCAGTGAATACTTTGCTTAGCATACTTTTCATCTTTAAAGCTATTATCCTCAAGCATAGTCTGCTCCCTGCTTCTTGGTTATTTTAACAACTTGCTTTCTGAATTCACCTTTCCCTTCCTTTTGCCTTAAATATGTCATGGGGACTTGGGGACCTCCAGAAGTTGCTGGACTACAATTCCCATCATCCCTGACCATTGGCCAAAAAGAAGCCATACCCTAAGGAACATGATAACTGCTGCACAGGCACAAATACTGCTTTCAAGGAGAAGGTGATTGAGAGTGTGATGGCTGATCACTTTCAGTATTCTTGGAGAAAACTCATTATCTGGACCTATTTCACTCTGGGTTTAGGCTTGCCTACAGACTTAATCACCCTACATGTGTGACCCTATTGCTTCTTCTTGATCTTTCAGTGGCTTTTGTTACCATTGCCCATGGTAATTTACTGAGCTGGCTCTGTGAGATGCGGATTAGGGGCACTACTTTGCAGTAGCTTTTTGTGGGGATTAGTTTCAGAGAGTAGTACTGGGTAATTGCTCCTTGCCACCTGATATTTGTGTTGTGGGGTGCTGCAGTGGGACACTTTTTGGGGGGGGGGGTTCCAAGTGCTATTCTGTGAAACAAGGATTTTGACTGAAGTGCCATCCCAGCTTTATTTTCTCTGTAACATCTGAACTGAGAGAGGCCATGCAAGCCCTGTATAAGTGTATGGATGCTGCGGTAGGACTAGATGAGAGCCAACAAACTGAGCTTTTTTTCCTGGCAAGATGGAGGCACTATGTGTGAGCGGTTTCCATGGAAATTGTTCAGTTACATACTTTGAGCTGGGGTGTCCAGTCCTTTTGTAAAAAAACAAATAAACCAAAACTGTAGTCTTGAGGTTCTCCTAGATTTGGCACTATCACTAGGGGCACAGATGTCTTCATTGTCTAGCAGTATCCTTTATCAATTTCAGATTGTGAGAAAACATTAGCTATTCCTAGACCACCAAAGCTTGCACACAGTGGTCCATGCATTGGTAGACTAAAGACTGGAGTACTGTAATGGACTTTACTTGGGGCTACCACTGGGCCTAGTCCAGCTGGTGCAAAACTCAGCAGTTTGATTGCTGATGGCAGTAACTTTACTGTGGTAATAGCAAGGTTTTTGTACTAGTGTACAAAGCTCTAAACATCTTGGGACCGGGGTATCTTACACAGCAACTCACTTTCTATAGGCTGAGATTCTGGAGGTGCCTCATGCACCAGAAATCAAATCTCTCTACACTCAAAAGAAAGCATTTTGTGCAGTAGGCTCTGCATAATGTTTCACCCTCTCACTGGAGGTGAGGCAGACGCCAACAGTGTATGGAGTTCAGAAGGCAGTATGCTTATGAATACTAGGGCTGTATATGTTGGGAAACTGCCAGGGAGATATTGTCCATCATGGCCCCAAGCCGGCTGCCAGACGTCCATCGATCTCCCGTAGCCAGGCAGATCCAGCAGTTAGCGACACGAAGCCTCTCTGGAATAGATTGCCACATTCCAGGCTTGTGCACACTGTTTATCAGCAGAAACCACAGCCAGAAAGCTTGCACCGCAGAAAGAGCATAATTTACAGACTTTATTTAGCGTTGAACAGAACAAAGGAAAAACATGACCGTTCTGAGTCAGTGACTCCGACCGACTGAAATCGAAAGGAAACAGCAAAACATAAACATCCTGTAACAGGAAATACGCAGACTCTGTGACTCACAAGCCTGCTCTCTCTTAAGGTGGAACGGAAATATCCTAACATCCTCCCCCTTTCCGTGTAACCTGTTGTACCTGTGGTTCACTCAATTGCAACCTTTGTACATAAACCTTATGTTGTTCTCTGTTAACAACCTTAGACAACAGATCAGCAGGAATTTCATTTCCTGGCATGTAGGACACCTGAATCAGTCCTCTCTGAATACACTCTCTTGCACGATGTAGCTTAATCTGCAAGTACTTGGTTCTTTGCTTGCAACTCTCGGAGTTCAGCAAAGCCAAACACGATCTATTGTCTTGATACACTTGTATAGGACATTTCACAGAAACCCCGATGTCCTTAAACAGTTGCATCAACCATTCACAATCCATGAGTGAAAATGACAGAGCATTGAGTTCTGCTTCACAGGAACTTAGGCTCACTGTTGTTTGCTTCTTGCACAACCAGTCAAACAGGCAGTGGTTGTACATGTAGCATACTCCAGAAGTGCTTGTACCATCCGTGGTGTCACTTCCAAAACTTGCATCTGCAAAGATTTCAAGACCTCCAGTCTTCTGACTGGTGAACCTCAGCCTGTAGTGCATAGTCCCTTTCAAATAGCGGGCTATGCGCTTCAGAGCTTTCCAATCCTGAACCGTAGGATTGTTGGCATGTCTGCTAAGCAGATTACAGCTTACAGCTATGTCAGGTCTTGAACATCTGGCAATGAAATTCAGCTTGCCTAGAACGCATCTGTATAGCGTTGTGTCAGAAAACGCTTCAGCAGTACTGTCTACCTGGTAACCTGTCACCATCGGTGTGTCTGCTGGGTTTGCATCAACCAAATTCAACCTGGTTAATACATCAGCAATTTTCTGTGTTTGGTGTACCAGAAAATTACCTGCTTGGTCCTTCTCCACCTGCAGAGAAAGATAGTTGGATACCTCACCAAGATCCTTCATGTCAAAGTGCTCCTTCAGCTGAGCTAGGGTGCTTTGATAGAAAGCCTGATTCTTCCAAAACATCAGAAGATCATCAACAAAACATAAACAATACAGTTTGTTTTGCCCCTCCTCCTTGACAAACACACATGGATCAGCTTTGCCCTGGTGAAAACCTAGAGCAAGCAACGTTTCAGTGAGTTTTGTGTTCCAACACCTAGCACTCTGCTTGAGACCATATAAGGATTTCCGCAGTTTACAGACCATTCCCTTCTGTATCTGCATCCCGTCAGGTGGAAGCATAAACAGCTCCTCGTTCAAAATCCCGTACAAAAAAGCTGTATTAATGTCATGGTGGGAAACATGCAGTTTCTCCTCCGCAGCAATCTTGAGCATCAGCCGAATGCTCTCATATTTGACTGTGGGTGAGTAGGTCTCGTGGTAATCCTGTCCTGGTACCTGTGAAAAACCTCTGGCAACCAATCTGGCTTTGTGTCTGACAACCTTGCCATTCTGGTCTGTCTTGGCCTTGAAGACCCATTTGCTGCCAACCAGTCTCATTCCTGGGACTACCAGCTCCCAAGTTTGGTTCCTGTTCAAGGAATCAACTTCAGCCTTCATGGCATTAAGCCAAGGCTCAGCATCTTTAGAGGTTAACTCCTGAACCTCTTTGAAGCTTGAAGGTTCCCACACCTTCTCTGAGCTACTAAGAACAGCAGTTGCAGTCTTAGCAAACTCATCAGCAAATCTCTTAGGAGGTCTGCCTTTGGTCGCCCTTTCAGACCTACGTACTAGACGCAAGTCTTCTGGACTCATCTCCTCTTTCTTAGGAGAAAAATGACCAATGGTGAACAGTGGTTCTTCCAGTTCATTGTCAGACGCATCAGATGGTCTGACTGAGGCCTTTGCACTCTTGTAGTCTGCTGTGTCATCACTCTCACTGACATCAGCAGCAGCGCCGCCCACTGAACTGGAATCCGAACTCTGATCATCATCATCATCATCATCATCCTCATCATCATCATCCTCAGCAGCTTCCTCAGCTTTAGCTGCTTGCTTGACATCACCTTCATCCTCCTCTGGGTAACTCTGGAAAATTCCCACATTTTCCCCCCACTTTGGATTGTACTCAACACTCCTTGTGAACTTTATGGACTTAGAGTCAGTCATCCATACCCTGTATGCACCTTTTTCGTACCCCATGAACAAACCATGTGCCCCACGCTTCCCAAGCTTGTTGGTTTGTGGGGTGCGTACCCACATGTCAGAACCAAAAATTCTCATGTGTTTGGTGTTGGGTTTCTTGCCAAACATCTTCTTATAGGGGGTACAACCAATGGGTGATGACAATCTGCGATTAACGGTATAAGCTACCGTTGACAGAGCTTCCCCCCAAAACTTATCAGGGAGGTTGGCATCATGCTACAAGGTTTTCATTCCTTGCAGCAATGTTTGATTTGCTTGCTCCGCAAGCCCATTCATCCATGGCGATCTAGGCGTTGACATGTCATGCTGGATTCCCTTCTCAGTCAGGAAAGCTTCAAACTGCTGAGAAGTGAACTCCCCGCCGCGATCGGTAAACAGACAGCCGATACGTTTACCGCGAGCATTCTCCAGCCAAGCACAGAATGCTTTGAACCTAGGAAACGCTTGCGATTTCTGCTCGAGCATAAACACATGAATGTACCTAGAAAAAGAATCAATTAGAACCATGAAGAACCTTGCTCCTCCCAAAGAGGGCGCAAGAGGCCCAACCAGGTCTGCGTGAACTAGCTGGTAGGGTTTGGAAGCCTGCCTGCTAGACTCTTTGCCTTTTGGAGCAACCTTCACCTTGTTCTCTGCACAAGATACACATTTCATGTGATACTTACAAGGTTTGATGTTCAAACCTTCAACCAATCCAGGCATCTTGGCCAGCGCCTGCCAAGACATGTGACAAAATCTTCGATGTGCATCATGAATGCATCCTGCATGAAGAACCTTGTTAGTTTGTGCAACACAACAAGAATCAGCATTAGACACAACAGCATTGTCATCATAAGTTATACAGAATAAACCATCTATAAACTTTGCATGCAAAATGTCCTCTTTGCCTTTTCTGATGACACAAACGCTCCTCTTGAAGGATATCTCAAAGCCACGCCCAGTCAGCTGTGGGACGCTAAGCAAATTGTCCGCAGCTCCAGGAACATACAGTACATTACTGATGGTTGTATGCAAACTTGCAAGTTTCACAGTCCCTTCTCCTGCAATTTGCAACGTCCTTCCATCAGCCAGGTGGATCTCTCCTTCTTGAGGCGAGAAGGAGATAAACAGGTGCTTATCCTTTGAAAGATGGCGGCTCGCACCAGAGTCCACAATAAACCTGGCTTTAGCCTTTGGAGCAGTCTTTGCAGCAAGCAAAACCTTGTTTTCCACCGGCATGGGCTTTTGCAGCTTGCCCCCCTGCTCCTGGCCAGCAGACTTGCCTTTAGCCTTTGGTGAAGCAGTGCCAGCTAACAAAGCCTTGTTTTCCACTGGCGTGGGCTCTTCACCCCCCTTCTGCTTCGGGCCATCTGCAGGCATCTGTCTTTGTTTACCTCTGGCCTTCCGGCCTCTGCAAAGACGATGACCTTGGTTCCCATGAGAAACAGAGCTCTCAGCTGCCGTCTCCTTGGCTCCCCCTGGAGGCTGGAATGCTGCCTGGGATGACATCACAGTCTGCTCCCCCTGCAGCTTGCAACCGGTGCCCTCAGCATCCCTGCATTCACTCGCATTCTGGGAAACAGCCAGGACCTCCGATGCAGTCAAACTCTGGGCTGGGATGACTGACTTGTGAGCTTTCATCAAAGCATACCACATTCCACGTGCAGTTGTGTTGCCAGCCAGCGTCTTAATTTCCTCAAGAGATACGGATAAGACTATTACGTCTATCGCCTTCGAATCATCGGCTTTCCATCTCTCTGTCAGAGGAACTGGGGGGGCCTCACTCACGGTATGCCACACCCTAAACTGACGCAGCAAACTCTCACACCATTTTGCCCAGGTTTCATAATTCTGCCCATGTAACTTAAGGCATTCAGCATTTGCCTCAGAAGCTTGGAAAAACTCCATTTCCAGTTTTCTGCTTTAGCCGTGAGTCTTTTTTAACTTCAGAGACTCCTTATCGTGGCAGCTCATTAATCACGATGCCTTTTGGCTCGGCTCCCAGGCCAATTAAGCCTTGCCGGACATCAAAGGCTCCGTCCGAGGTAAAACAGAAAAGCCTCCCTTTCTTTCGCTTTTCCCACGTACCTCTCAAACGCAGTCTGTTGCAGCTTTACTCTCCTGTAGGTGCTGTGAATCTGGGCCCGAAACCTTGTTGTTGGGAAACTGCCAGGGAGATATTGTCCATCATGGCCCCAAGCCGGCTGCCAGACATCCATCGATCTCCCGTAGCCAGGCAGATCCAGCAGTTAGCGACACGAAGCCTCTCTGGAATAGATTGCCACATTCCAGGCTTGTGCACACTGTTTATCAGCAGAAACCACAGCCAGAAAGCTTGCACCGCAGAAAGAGCATAAGGTGGAACGGAAATATCCTAACAGTATACAGACCCCTGACCCACTGCTGATGCAAAAATCAGGCTGACTTGCTTTGGGCTAACTTGGGAACTACCCACCCTAGATCTGGTCCCAAATTAGTTTGGGGCTAATTTTTAATTGGGGCTAATTTTTAATTAATTTAAAGGGGGGCCACCCTAATTAAACATATGGCCAGGAGGGGGAAGTAGACATTGCACCTACCCCCCCTTCTTGATCAAAAGTAGCAGTGGAGCAAGTTATCTGGGGTGCTCCTTCACACATGGCTTCCCTGCACAGAAGCTGTTCATGAAGGAGCACCTCATAGGATTGATGCCTCTGGTCAACAACTGTTGTGTGAAGGCATTAATCTAGTAGGGTGCTGCTGGGAATGGGACTTCAGACAGGAAGAAGTCAGCCAGCAATTAGGTAGGTTCCAGCCTTTACATAGAGTTTTCCCACCCAATGCCAGCTTCTCCTTCCTGACTGATGCCTTGCCCCTGATAGCTTCAGAAGTCATCCAGCCCAACCTGCAGCAATCCATGGTTGTTTCAGCCCATGAGCTGGTGCCCAACCCCCCCCCCCCAAAAAAAAATTGCTCTGATTTGACTCAGGCCTTTACCAAATGAATACCAGAAATGGTGAAAGTGCAATTATTATCAGTGATCACTGGCTATTTACAGTACGTAAATACAATGCAATGCAATAAAGCTTCCTTCCACATTTATATTCTCATTCTTTTCTTTAAAAGAAAAATAATTATGAGAAAGTGATCATTACTGTATAATGAAATTAGTTAAGCTTTGTGTGTGGAACAGGAGACACATAAACCTACCACCTACTATTCCTTGCTAGAGTAGTGTGAACTCTACTCTCAATCTCTCCATTCTCCAGTTAAGCATGTAAAATGATATTCTCATTATTACAGACCTGTAGTTGGCTATTTGCATTGCCATCTGCAGCTAGTAAGAATTACCTCCAGGTGACCCAGCAGCAAAGTGGTTTATTTCAGGCTACAAAGAATTAACACTGGTATATGTAGGCAGGCCATAAAAATAAAATCAAAACAAAAACGTGGGAAGGCAATGTAGAGATTTGTATAGATTGCTTGCCTCTGCTGAAAATTTTGAATGCTACTAAAGTCATACTAATGTCACCACTAAGCAGAACATTTATCTCGTAGACAACAGTTGCCTAGCTGTTAAGCTACCAACAGAGCTGCATTGCCCAGAGGAATTCATATATTTTAGAACATGAAAATAAAAAGAATTGCAGAAATATTTCAAACCACATGATTAACTAGCACGACTCTGGTCATATGAAAGAATCATGCCTTCAAGATAAGAATATAGTTGTGAGCTGCAATCCTGTGCACACTTACTTGGGAGTAAGTGCCACTAAACACAGTAAGTCTGTTCCATTCATGCACTGGCACCAGTGGAGTCAACCCTCTGTGCTTTTGGTGTTTCCTACCCTTTGTCTTCAGATTTTCAAGGTGTTCTTCACAGCTCTTGTATAAATATGGGTTGAACTCTGCTAATTGAATGAAAAGCAATGGGATTTCAGTGACCTCAGTTCAGTCAACCATATCTGACTATCTTAGGGAACCTGCATATGGAAAGGTCTGGCTTCTTGGACCATGGTCTCCACTTCTTGTGGAAGAACTTCTGGGTATGTTTAGCCTGGCAAAAATGAGATTGAGCGGAGATATGATAGGCATCTTCAAATATCTAAAGAGTTGCCACATGATAGATGGAGCAAGCTTGTTCAATTTGGCTCCAGAGTGAATTGATTCCATTTACAAGAAAGGAGAATCTGTCTAAACATCAGGAAGAATTTTCTGATAGTAAGAGCTGTTTGACAGTGGAATGAACTATATTGGAAGGTGGTGAACTTTCCTTCACTGGAGGTTTCTAAGCAGACGTTGGATGGCCATCATTTGAGATTCCTGCATTGCAGGGGGTTGGACTAGATGACCTTTGGTGGTCTTTCCAAATCTACAATTCCATGATTCTATTACTTTATTAAGCCAGTGTGGGTTACACAGAAAATGGTCTGTCCATGGCATCATACAAAGCTGGAAAGGGCAACAGAAGCCTGATAGTGAAGTGTCAATCACAAACAAGGAATTCACAATATTTCAGAATTCAAGAACCACAGGAACAACACAGAAAAACTACTCCATTGACTGACTTACACCAACGTACACCACACTTATTCAGACTCTCTTTTCATTAAACGTGGTATACCTAGCAATTGATGCACTTTCCTTGGGAAAGAGATACACCTATTTCCCACCAAAAACAAATACATGATCTAATATTATCATACATTTAAGTAGCAAATAGAAGATTAATTAGAAATGTATCTAAATATTTTGTGTTTCTTAAAAACACGACCGCAACATCTACCTAATTAGGTTTGGTTACAATCAAGTTTGACTTTGAACAGCTAATTTTGCCTCCTGGGTAATAATGACTAGCATAACAAATGTGTGACACTTCTTTTTAAAGCCATTCATAATCTTGTACTAAAAACTGAATTCTTGACATATTGTAGTAAAAAGCCATCAGAGATAACAGAGTCAAGAGATCAGTTAAGATTAAAAATATTTTTTAAAGGAACAAATGATTGTTGCATAACATCTGATTATCTTATGAATAAATAAAAGCAATTACTGAAATCCAGCCTTTTTGCATGTGAAGCATTAATATGCATATTAAAACAAAGGGACGATGGGAAGGAAGAGGCCATTGATCAGAGCCCTCCCACTCAAGCCCCACTACTCAGAGCCAGGGCCCTCCATTGAGACTCTCCCTCTGGTTGTCGCACAGCCCCCCCCCCACCTTCCTTAATTCATAGCAAGGAGGTGGGAACATACAATGTTAAAGAAACCACTTCTCCATCAGATGAGGCAGAGTCAGTGCCATGACACAGATTGAGTTGTTAAAGGAGGACAGCCAGACCTTGTCTTTAAGGCAGTGACAACACACCAAGAGGCAGGAGAAGACATAGACCCCAGGAAGGAACACCTGCCTTAAGACCATGATTTATTGGCATGACATGTGAATATCTGGATATTTCCTTGTCTCTGTTTAAAAGCATGGTGAATTCCTGAATATCATGTGTATAAGCAAAATCGTGTAATGTCATAGCAATCCTGGGAACAGCACTGCACAACCATTCCTATCTGTCATAAGCCACTGCTGGTGGGCCTTGTCACTTGAATGCAAGGCAGAGTAGATTTTTAATCCCACCACCACCATCAGGCTTTGGAAAAGTCACACAAGAGCCCTCACAAGATCTCAAGAGGTCCTTCTGGAGAGCAGGACAACCCAAACCTTTTTGTTATTTTTGAAAATTCTTGGCAATCTGCACAAAGCTGTGAAATCCACCCAAGATGTATAATTTTCTTGTTCTTTTCTTGGTAAGGGTGAAGGAGCTATTGTAACTTCCTATCGCTGATACGAACAATGTCAGCTATTGGGAATGAGGAGCATTCCACCTTCCTCTTCATTGGTTTTAATCTAATCAGCAGTATCAGCTGGTCGGCTTGAGTGGCGCCATGCAGCTTTCCTCCCAACACTGGTGTCACTGCAGTTTACCTTTGAGAGACTGTTTAAAGTGGTATGATAGTGCTTTATAATGTGGATGTGGTCATAGAACCTGAATGCCGTGCTGTGCAGGGCTATGCTGTGCCACCCTGACCCTGCAATATCTTCAAAGGTTCTTTCACTGCAAAAGGAACTTTGAGTTAACTCATCCAATTCTTAATCTCTCTCTCTCTCTCTCTCTCTCTCTCTCTCTGTGTGTGTGTGTGAGAGAGAGAGAGAGGGGGGGGGGAGGATTATGATGAAACAGAAGGCCACAATATTTGCTACCATGGCTGGAAGCCCGAGCTTGAAAGAGTTAACTGCAGAAAATATATTTAAGTTAGAAATAGAAGGTTCCCAATCTTTCTCAATTTTGGTAAGTTCTCTCTTTATTGTTTCTAATACACATAGTCCCTTGATATATTGCATTGCATGAGTACTTACTCATAGCAAGAAACATATGAGGCAAATTAAATATTGATGTTCACTGTAGTATAGTTACAATATTTCACAGGCTTTCACCAAATAAGCAATGTTCCCAGTCGTGGTGCATTCATTGCTGATAAAAAGTGAGTCCATACCTCCCACACATACAGACCAACGTTACTCTAGAGGAACTTTTAAAAGTCACTTTAGTTCTGTCTCAACAATGCTTGGATATTTTCATCTGAGGAGTGTATGGTTATAGGATTGATGGGAATTGATGATAAACCACCTTTAACATCAAACCACTTTTGCCCCTGTTCCTAAACAATTTTGAGTTTATGGCTTTTGCTGTAAAAGCTTTATGAGTAGGATACACAGCACTGGATTCAACCTTGCCTGAACGTTTGTCTCCAGACTATGACCAGACTGTGGACTGCCTCTTGACACTGCCTATTCCTTTGCTTGAACTACTACCCCTGTGTGCTCTGTGCCCTTGCCCGAACTACAAGCTCTTTGCTTTGGGGCCTTGGTGTAGACTCTCTTTGGGGACCTGGCCTGAAATAGTTCATGGGCTTTGGGTCCAAAGCTGCCAAAGCAGCCACCACCTTGACTTTGGGGCTCTTTAGTTTAGAATAAAAGCAAGAGGTGACATGCCAGAAGGGTATAAAATTATGCATGACATGGAGAAATTAGATGGAAAGAGGTTTTCTCCCTCTGTGGACATTCAATGAAGATGAGTGTTGGAGAATTCTGGACAGATAAAAGTCAGTACAGTACATCTTAGACCATAGAATTTGCTCCCCCAAGGGGCAGTGATGGCCACCAACTTGGATGGCTTTGAAAGAGGATTAGGCAAATGCATGAAGTTAAGGACTATCAATGGCTATTAGCTACCATTTTTAGAATGTTCCATCCCTAGCAGATGATATCACACAGGTATCTTCAGAGATCATGGACAATTTTAAATTTGCTCCCCTCATCTCCAGCATTTTATAAATTGGACAGGAGATCACTGGCTTGCCCTGAGTTTTTAAGCTGTCCAGGGAACTGGGGTTGCTTTGCTATTTACATGGCAAGCCATGCTTCCTCACCTTTAACTTTCTGCAAAGTTCAAAATAAAGCCGTACCCAGTTCAACCTTCAAAGCATTTTGTCTTCCTTTCAACTTTTCTTTCAAAATTGCCTACCCTGCAGCTCTGGTCTAGAAGGGGAGTAAGATGAAAGAAGGGCTTCTTTTTGAAGATAAAGCAAACGGCAGCCTGATTGGGCAAACAGCACTGGTCATGTGCTGGTCTGGAATGAGAGCCCAGTTTTCATATTGGAAAGCGGGTCTTTCTAAAAAACTATTATAGTTGCTGTATTATAGATCTCAACTCTCCTGCTTCCTACCAAAAAGATCTGTATGCTTGATTCTTTGACAGTTGTAAGCCAGTGCGGAAGAACATTCCAGAAACAACCAAGGCTTTCCAGATTTAAAAAGTGTACAATCTTGTGTGCAATCTTTTCATCTGCTGCATTACACAGAAATGCTGTGAAAATTCAGTGCAAGTCTACAGTGTGTTGTTGCTTTCAATATGTGAGTGAGTGATTACAATAAACCATGACATTTTGTATTATAAAGCTTTTTCAACCTTAATTCTTCTTTATGATCTACACTGCTGAGTACAACAGAGTAATATATCCAGTCTTCAATAATTATACATTGTCAGCTATTTGAGAGCGGAGGAGTTGGGGTCCTTCCCCCATGACAAGCAGGTAGGGTTTTCTAGTATTTATAAACTTTTTTTCCAAAATCAGAAAGCTTAAAAAAATGATGTCAGCACAAAGTTTGATGAGTTGAAGCATTGTAATCAGGATATGGCTAGAGTTTGAAAACATAAAACTAAAAGACTAAAGTTGAATCTATTATTGCTGTAATAATAAGCCTAGCACACAGACATTCACATACACACCCCTGCCAGTGAATCAACAGCATCATTGGACAAGTATAAGATGAGCACTTTACAGGTGACAGATATTTTCAAAATGTCATAGGGAGTTATTTGTGTCTATAGTCACAGATGAAGCATTTGAAACAACCAATAGATCATCTGGCAGTAAATCTCCAGAACCAGATGGTATTCTTGAGGGACCTCCATGGCTTGCTGAAGGATTGTGTTTGGAATATACCACAGGACAGAAAGGTAGCTAATGCCATATGATAAAGAAGTTCCAGGATTTATGTTATAAACTACATTCTTCAGATTGATTAGACAAAATAAATGGAGCTAAAGGTTTACACAGGTGGTGTTGAGTAATTTCTTTGTTTTTATTTGCTCAATTCTGCTTGTGCTGATTTAAAAACCTATAATTAATTGCAGGCCAACATTGCTCTTTGGAAAAAAAGAGCAACCAAACAGATTGTGTACCAGCATGCTTAGAAAGACAGAGTGTTTGCTAATTAGAAATGAAATATGTTTATAATTGCTCGGTTCAGATGTACCAAAAGAAGGGTTAAGACATCCCACCCATCTATGGTTTTGCATGCCATCCAATGGAAGGTCTGAAAAGGCAAGTCCTTGGCCAGCTCATCTCCAAAGGCAAGGCTATCCTAACGACAATCTAGCAGCAAATATAATGGCACTTTAGCACCACTCAGGGAAGGCAGGGGATAGTACCCAGGGATTCTAGAATGACATGAATGAGTTGAAGGATTGTATTATTTGAGGGCTTCTCATGGCAAGATGAAGTAGGGTTAGCCCAAAGGCTTTATATGATAGCTGAACTGGACTGGATTAGTGAGAAAAGTTGTCAGTGAATTTCAGCTGAAGTGAAATACAATATGGAGGATCAATTTCAAAGGAAGCCAAAATAGATTGATGAGCAAAATATAGCAGAAGAGGTCATCACTCAATACTATGAAAGGCAAAATTAGAGGTAAATTCTGAGGTTCTTGCTTGAGGGAGTGGGTGGCGCTGTGTCTAAACCACTGAGCCTTTTGGGGTTGCTAATTCAAAGGTCAGCAGTTTGAATCCATGTGACGGGGTGAGCTCCCATTGCTCTATCCCAGCTTCTGCCCTCTTAGCAGTTTGAAAGCATACCAGTGCAAGTAGATAAATAAGCACTGCTGTGGCGGGAAGGCAAATGGTGTTTCCATGCACTCTGGCTTCTATCATGGTGTTCCATTGTGCCAGAAGCGGTTTAGTCAAGCTGGCCACATGACCTGGAAAGCTGCCTGTGGACAAACACCAGCTGTCTCAGCTTGAAGCGAGATGAGCGCCACACCCCATAGTCACCTTTGACTGGACAACCATCCAGGGGTCCTTTACCTTTACCTTTTTTTACTAGGGAAATTGTAAGATTAATGAAAAATAGTTTGATTAGGGCTTACTCTAAACAGCTCTCCAAATTTTCCACCCCATTCATGGATAGTGAAGTAGGTTATGGCAATTTTCAGGGGGCTATGGGAAGGGGGACAAAAATGTATATATCAGGGTAAATGTACACGAATGTCATTACGAAGACAGCTGAAGCATTGTAGGGAAATGGTGGCAGCAGCAATCTAGGAAAAGTCTATAATTCATATGCAACATTTATTTCATAAATAGTTTGCAAAATGTTTCACAACATGTACTGTTTTATCCCAAAGACATTTACTTGGCTGAATCTTGTGGTCAGGCCTAATTTAAGCTATCAAGAATGGCATCACCATATTCAAAGAATGTATGAAATCTATTGCATAGCTAGGTTACCTGTCCATTACTCCAGAAGCAGTAAGTCAATTCATTTCAGGCAGGAAATAATAAAGATCAAGCATTCGTATTTTTGGCCCATTAAAAACAACACTATGGTAAGAGTAAAGGTAAAGGTAAAGGTACCCCTGCCCGTACGGGCCAGTCTTGACAGACTCTAGGGTTGTGCGCCCATCTCACTTAAGAGGCCGGGGGCCAGCGCTGTCTGGAGACACTTTCCGGGTCACGTGGCCAGCGTGACATCGCTGCTCTGGCGAGCCAGAGCCGCACACGGAAACGCCGTTTACCTTCCCGCTAGAAAGCGGTCCCTATTTATCTACTTGCACCCGGGGGTGCTTTCAAACTGCTAGGTGGGCAGGCACTGGGACCGAGCAACGGGAGCGCACCCCGCCGCGGGGATTCGAACCACCGACCTTTCGATCGGCAAGCCCTAGGCGCTGAGGCTTTTACCCACAGCGCCACCCGCGTCCCTCATGGTAAGAGTACACTCATACAATATACCATCTTTCATCATCTAACACAACTTTTCTGTCCTCACAGAAAGAAGGGAAAACTGCAATAGCAATATGTAGTATTTATTTAAAACTTTCCCTAAGTATGACAAACATTTACCTACACCTGCCATACGTCAAGAAAATTCCTGACAACCCTAATTTACCTCTGTTGCTGAGATGTTTCTTTGTTACTAGTGTAGTATTTTGCAATTGAAATTATTTCATATACTCATACCCTACTGACTTTTTTTTTTGAAAATCTATGCCCTATCCTAAAAACACAGCAGATATGATTGCACATTTTCATTACAAAAGGAGTGCTCTTAGAAATAATCAACACAAACTAAATGCAACAGCAGACCTTACTCTCATTCAGCTTTCTAATTCTAGAATGGTAAGATTAGCTGGAACAAAAACATGCTATGTATTATGTATTTCCCATTTTAATTGCTAACAACCTTCAGTCTCTAGTAATAAATACAGCTAGGAATAATAGAAATAATTAAAACAATATCTGTTCCATGCTTCTCTGGGCTTGATGCGCATCATGGATGGCTACCATGGATTGCTTATCATATCTGTTATTATCTGCAAGATGAAATTTGTTAACAATAAAAATGCTGTTCTTCTCATTCGAGCCTGTTGCACTCTCAATATTTTTAACTAGATAGTATGTGGCATTATATAAGCCACTCAGATTTTTTGGGGGGCGACAAATAAATTTTAATAGCAACAACCACTTGATTTACTACTACTACCACCACCACTAATAATAATAACAAATCGGAGTTGAGTGCAAAGGTAGCCCTCCAGTTGCTGCATACCCACATGTCATAAACCGTCACCCTGCCAGGTACTGCTGTCCAAAGACCACTCATGACAGTTAAAAAAAAGGTAAAGACAAAGGACCCCTGGATGGTTAAGTCCAGTCAAGGGTGAGTATGAGGTGCAGCGCTCATCTCACTTTTCAGTCGAAGGGAGCCAGTGTTTGTTCACAGACAGCTTTCCAGGTCAAATGGTCATCTACTGGTGCACGGAGGACCGTGATGAGTGCCAGAGCGCATGGAAATACTGTTTACCAGCAGTACCTATTCATCTACTTGCACTGGTATGCTTTCAAACTGATGGGCAGAAGTTGGGACAGAGTAAAGGGGTCTCACCCTGTCATGCAGATTCAAACTGCCGGCCTTCTGATCAGCAATCCCAAGAGGCTCAGTGGTTTAGACCACAGCACCACCCGTGCTCATGACAACATTGTATGGTTCAAGTTAGGCCACAACTTTATTGATTACAGGTGTAAGAGGTTTGGCATAGGCATTGGGTTATAATCAATATCACCCAACCCCCCCCCCCCCCCGCTTGGGTTGAACCAATTTTGAGGATGCCCTATGACATGCATCAAATAGGTGCCACCTCTCTTGGATCACTGACTCGAGGGCTACTATGGCCCTAGACCCTGCCTGGGCATCCGGACAGAAGCACCTCATCCAGGATTCCTTTAACAGGATACCCCATTCCCTTGGAGGGGCAGGCAGATACTCCCAACCATGATGAGGTTTCACTCAATGTGTTATCCAAAGTTGTGACAATGAGGAAGGTCAGCCAATAAACCTGGCAGGAGAAATTCTTCTCTGGCCCTGAATAGTGACCAACTAACTCCATTACAAGGTCAAAATACCAACCTAACCCCAGGAGCAGGTAGGTACTAGTCCAACTACAGGTGGAATGGTGAGGAAACTAAATGAAGCCTGTGGTGCTCTGTGAGAGCTGGGCCTGCTTTTATCCCCAGGGACATACCTGAGTGAAGTCCTCAGAAGAGAGAGCCCACAACAGCGGTGAAGCAAGCCGACTGGGCACCTGGGGTGGCGCGTGTGCCCTGTGCCAGGGGAAGGGCCAGCCACAAGTGGGGCAAGGCGAGCTGGGGCAAGACACTCGACGGGTCCTCCGAGGAGTCTGCCTGCCTCCTCTCTACAACTGAGGGCAGGGCCGCAGGTAGACTGTTTGGAGTAGTGTGGAGCCTACGTCCTAGGAGAGACGTGTGGCTTGGGCGCGCTGCAGGCCCTGCGGTGAGTGCTGCCCCGCATTTTGTCACCCCCTCAGTGGTGACACCTGGGGCAGACCGCACCCACCACCCACCCCTTCCTCCATAGCTGTCAACTTTTCCCTTTTCTTGCGAGGAATCGTATTAAGGGAATTTCCCTTAAAAAAAGAGAAACATTGACAGCTATGCCTTCCTCCGCCCCTGCCCCACCCCTGTGCCCACCTGCTATTGGTTCATCCTGTAGGCATGCTTGATTCAAACTTTTCCAGCCGGAGGGAGAGGGCTCTTATGTCTCCCTCCTGCTGTGGTGGCAGCCAGCCCTGTGCTGCAACGCTGTGTAGAATTGCTAGATTACAACTCCAATTATTCCTGGCTACTGACTGACAGCTGTACTCCTCCCCAGCCCTCTTGATCAGTCATCAAATCACAGAGTTGGAAGGGACCCTGAGGATCATCTAGTCCAATCTGAATATGCAGCTGTCCCATATTGGGATCGAACCTGCAACCCTGGCGTTACCAGCACCACGATGTAACCCTGCAAAGGGATTGGTCCCCTTCCTCCTGAAGGCATGAAGTCTGGATCCAACCACTATATAGATACTATGTAGGTAAAATATAGGATGACTTAAAAAACAACCTATGTCCATTTCTTAAACCTTGCTTCATGAAACCACTCATTCATCGCATAAACCACTAAACGAAGTAATAAGAATTGAGGTTGCAGACTGTTCCACTGGGTCAGTATTGCTGAATCTGATAATAATTAAATATGATGATTACTCTTTAACCAAATTGTATATTGCATTGCAACATATTGAGATTGCCTATAAATGCATTGGTTGGCTAGAGATTGATGTATAAAAAAGATAATGCAGATTTCCCCCAGCAACAGTGTAGAAACACTGCCCTCTTCTGCTGAACAGCTTTGAAGTTTCAGATATCAGTAATATACAGCTGTGTACTGTTAAACACTATTTTAATGTGCATAGCTTTTTTCTTTTAAAAAAACTAAGATCCTGTGGTTTTTTTCCAGGAGTGAGCCTTGTACCTGTAGCATTTGAAAGCAACATGATCTGTTTTTTATTCACTATAAGTTATTCAACTTGTTATTCTGGTCCAGATCTGATCTGTTCTATCAGAAGCTCTGTTTGCCTATATTGACTATAATGAAAAATCTAAAAATAGGTATAACTTTTTTCCATTTTCACGTAAGTGGATGATATATAGAAGGAAATGAGCCTGTCAAGCAGACATTAAGCCTGCCAAATTTCAGGCAGATTCATCCAGGGATTTTTTGTGCAGGGAACCTTTAAAATGACTTTTTTGAAAAATGGAAATAAAAAAATTCTAACTTTTTTATTTTCTGCCAGAATTGGATGCACAACACAGGCATGAAATTTTGCCAGGTGCAGTGGTTATCCAATCCAGATTTTACCATTTTGTGTTGGGAAAATACAAATCATGTTCTGTCTTACAGTTTTCTTGTGCATAATCAGTTTGAAACCATAAGCAAGGGAGGTTCCATTGGGTACGAAACCTGGACAAATAGGTCCAGGTTGTTGTTGTTTTTGTTGCTGCTGCTGTTATAGTATTAAACTATTATAATACTATTAAACTATGATAATATATTTATTTATTATTTTGTATTTACTTATTTTAATAAGTAATTATATTATTATTATTATTATTATTATTATTATTATTATTATTATTATACATTTATTTATAACCTGACAGGATGATGCAGCCCCTCCTTAAGGAAACCCAGCCAGATGGGTGGAGTATAAATAATAAAATTATTATTATTATTATTAAATAATCCAATAATCAAAGTGGATTGAAGAGTCTCCTGACAGCAATTCATTAGAGGGAATGGGGTGTTTTCAAAACCACACTGTTGCCAATTGGCACTCTCCTATGGCATTTGTTGAGTCCTTGTACACTGGGAATCTTAGAAATTAATAGACAACAGTATGCAATCCACAAAGGTGAATGTACATTGAAGAGTTTAATGTCTGAAGAACCATATATGGTACAGAATTTAAGAAAAGCATTATTGTTTTGCAGAGTCACATAACTGCAATGTCACCTGATTGAAGTCAGGTGTCTCTTGTGATGCTTATGTTGCTGGATGTCATGGACTGGCTGGATACAGAAAAATGGTGGCAGGCACCAGCTGGGGAACCCCCAAGGGTGAAGGCTCAGAGCCCGAGGATTGGTGGTGGGATGATGATGAGTGGTTGGAGGGAGAAGATTAGGAGAGGAGGTGTTGGAAACTGAAGAGATAGCAGGGTTTAGTGAGCAGGGAGAGTCTGTGGCAGAGGGAAGCCCAGAATCAGAAGCTGAAGTTGAAACAAGAGAGGAGGGAGGTGGAGATACAGAAATAAGTCAGTCTGGTGAAGGAGCCATGGTGTCTTCCTCCTTCTGTTGGAACAAGCTCCCCTCTCTGCTGGTCTCCTGGAAATAGAAGAGGTTTAAAGAGAAAGGACCAGAGACAGGCATGTTGGCGTAGTCTCAGATTGCATGGTAAGGACCCAGGAAAGGAGGAAATTTAGGCAATTGTGAGGAGGTGGAGATCTGCCTCATAGGGGCAAGACCTACCAAGAAGAGTTACTGTACTCTTTAGGCCTGGCTCCCCTGAACTGGCCTGATTTCCACTAATAAAGAGTTAACCTTAGCCTCCCTGACCCTGGACTTCCTACAGCTGGATATGATAACACCCAGCAAGAGCTACATCAGGAGATTATGCAGTTTTCAGCTTTCTGGGAGGTCATGAAAGTCACTCCACTGCACAAAACTAGTATTAATAATGAATAAACAAAATGGACAAAAATCCAGAGGAGATTAATCATATTTTTGTCATATTCAGCTCATGGTTCTTCCCTATGTTCTTAAGCTCTGTTGCTTTTAATAGGATTTACACGTGCTTAACTGTCTCTAGCTTACACCCAAATGTGGGAATTTTGATGTATAATGCTCTGAATGTCATTTGGTTCTTCATTTTGATTATGAACTGTTTTAATGGTATAATTTCTTCATTATTCTCTTCTGTATGCTTAGAAGAATTTTTTTTGAAGTTCTTAAAATATGGCATAACTAAGCACACCATATTTCATTTTGCTTAGTTTTATGTTAACTGCAAATACAACTAATTCTTGTTGTTTTCTTTGCATATTTACAGAGGCTGTGGTATGTAATCCTTGCCCTCAGGAAAGTAAGCGGAAATCCTAGCTAATCAGAATGGTGCACAGGCAGAACATAAAGCGCCTATATGGCAAATTCATAGACAAACCCAGCCAAATCTATTTTGCAGGAGGAAGAGGGTTATTACTGTTAATATTATTTTCGCTAGTGTGAATAATACTAACAGAAAACCAGTCAAATTTAAAACATGATTCCTTAATTGCTTCATGCTAGGCAGGAAAAAAGACTTTGGGTGACTGTATATCAAGCTGCAAAGACTTAAATGTAAACTTCTAAGATACCTATGAATAAAATGAATTATACTTCAATAAGAAGTAGGACCTTTCATGGAATATACTATTTATAACGCATATAGCTATGAGCTAAAATTAGGAAACATTCTGCCAATGTCAATTAATCAGTCACAAAAAACGGCTCCAGTTGGTTAAAGGAAACAGCTTTACTATTTCAGAACCACAGAAGTTTCTTGCTGTACCTGATATTTCACCTGCTTTAAATTTAGCTTCTCTAAAAATTCTGTTAGCCTACTTGGAATCCAACAACTTGGAATGATCTTCAAAGTGCAGTGTAGTTATCCTGAAGGGACAGCAGGGAAGTTATATACTGTCTATATACCACTCTCTTCCTCTGACAAATAATGTCTCATACTACTGAGATCAATCACTGAACTACTGAGTACCACTGAGAATGGTAGCTCCATAGTGAAGTACGTGCTTTGCATGCAGAAATACCCACTTCAGTTCCCTAGGTTTAGAATGAGTCCTGCCTGAAATCTTGGAGAGCCACTGCCATTGTTGACAATACTGAGCTAGATGGGCCAGTGGTACATTCTTATCCAACAAGACAAGATTCAATGAGGTATATAGTTATCAGCATCAGCAATGAGTGGTCACAAGAAGAAGAGGGAACAGACTGGAAGGAGGAGGTGTTGGAAGCTGAAGAGGTAGCAAGGTTTAGTGAGCAGGAAGAGGCTGCGGTAGAGAGCAGTTCAGACTCAGCGGCAGAAGCAGAGGGGGTCATGAGCCAGAGTGTGCCCAGCTCCCCTCCCCAGGTCTGGGGCTCTTCAACATCTTTATGAATGACCTGGACAAGGGATTTGAGGGATGCTCATCAAATTTGCAGATGGCATCAAACTTGGAGGAGTAGCTAATGCCGCAGAAGACAGAGTCGGGATTTAAAGTGTACTTAACAAAATGGAGAACTGGGCCCAAACTAACAAAATGAATTTCAGTAGGGACAAATGTAAGGCTGTACACTTAGGCAGGAAGAGCCAGATGCAGAAATATAAGATGGGGGTCATCAGTAGTATGGGTGAAAATGATCTACAAGTCTTACTAGACCACAAGCTTAACACAAGTCAACAGTGTGGTGCAGCAGCAGGGGGGGAGGGAATAGCTAATGCTATTCTAGGCTGCATCAACAGAGGCATAATGTCCAGATCAAGAGAAGAAATAGTACTGCTCTATTCTCACTTGGTCAGACCACACCTAGAATACTGTACCCAGTACTGGGCACCACAATTTAAGAAGGATATTGACAAGCCAGGACATGTTCAGAGGATGGCAATCAAGATTATCAAGGGTCTGAAAAAGAAGCCTCGTGAAGAACTGTTGCGGGAGTTTGGTATGTTTGGCCTGGAAAAATGACGACTGAGAAGAGATATGATTGTCATTTTCAAATATCTAAAGGGCTGTCATATGGAAGATGGGGCAAGCTTGTTTTCTATAGCTCCGGAGGGTAGGACTCAATCCAATTGATTCAAGTTATAAGAAAGGAGAGCCTTTTAAAAATAAAATACAGATTCTCTCCACCCCTGTCAACAATCAGCAGCATGCATTGCCAAAAGCAGAAAAGAAAGGGATAAATAAATCTGTACCTGCATTCAGGAAACATGTAAAGATCTTTAAAAAAAATAATCCAGGCTTTTGGCCAATAGTTTTATGAAGTTTCTACATTGTTTGTTTTTAACTGATGTCTGCAATACGTTCTAGTGTTGTTTTAAATTGCTCTTAGATTTTTTTATGGTAGCTGTCCCATGATCCCTTTGGGGAGGAAGTTTGGATTATAAATTTGAAATAATGAATAAGTAAGTCAATAAATGTTTATGGGGAAGGAAATGTCCCTATTGTAGAATTTCTTGCTGGAAAATAAAAATATAAACTTGAGTAACCGCGTCTGGAGAACTCAGGCAAATAAAACAATAGTTAAAATATTAAGTGTCCATCTCTGAGTAAGGGTAGAGTATGGTAGGCACTTTAGGTAACCTTATGAAAGAAAAGAATAACTTGAAGAACAATGAATGCTGTTTGTTTTGATATCTATACCCAGCAGGCAAAGAAAAGATCCAGTGAGGTGACTGAGTGAGGTGAAGGGGACTGGAACAGGGGATGTAAATAATCATGTAGAATATCAAATTGGTGGAGTGCAGTGGCATAGTGTGTGGGGGGGGACCACAAGGGTGGTTGCCCCCCCCAAAAAAAAATTGTTAGGGGAGCAAAATTTCAACACTCAATACAGCTGCACACTTCCATTACTGAAAACAGCATCTCCATGCTAACCAGGAAGTGATCTATTCAGACAATGGAATGACTATCCTTATCTCTGTGGCCAGTGGCGGAGCTTCATGCTCCACCACCGGGGGAGCGGGGAGCAGGCAAGCGTGGGGCTGGTGCGCATCCCAGGGGCCTGGCGTGCTGCCCATAGGGGCCTGGCACACGTCCTGGGGGCGTGGCACCCAGCGCGGGTGGAGGGGGCAGACATGATGGCACCCCACCGGGATCGCACTGCCAGGGGCAGTGCACTCCCCCGGCACTCCTCTTCCTCCAACAGTGGCTGTGATATATTGGGCAACATGGATGCCATTAGTCAGTTGAATGTGCATGTGTACTCCGTTCATTTCGCTCCCGGCCACCACTCCCTCCTTGCAGCCCTGGGTGCTGGCAATCCATGCTACTTCACTGCTGCAGTGGCAAAGTAATGCTATATATTTTGTGGAGGGGCCATTGACAACCTTAAGGCAACTGCATATCATGTTATAGAATATACAATATATTAGGAAGTTAACAAACACACCATTCTTCTCTGTATTGTTCTTGTGTTTCCTGGGAACAGAAGATTTGCATTAGAATTGAAACCAGCCACAACACTGTTTCACTGGAGATGGGTAATTTTGGTTCGATGGGCTAAAGATCAGCAGCAGAACTGAGCTCACAGTCAATGTACATGCTACAGGCTGAGCCTGTACGGCTCAAGTAAATTAGTATTGGCATGAATCGAGCTGGTGTGGCAAGAACCACAACCACAAGCACAGACAAGCATTAAAGCCCATGCCTAGTGATTGCTGCACCTCACTATGTCTGACATTGCTGTGTGTAAACACACCTATGACCAAGAGGACATGGCTTGGGCTGCAAGAGTAGCTCAAAGACACTGACTCAGCTCATAATGTGATGAGTCGACAGGTAAAAAGAGGAAAGCTGAGGCGGCAGCAAATGCAACAGCAGCAAATGAAGAAATTTTCGATAGAACATCACCACAACCTCAAAGGCAGTCAAAAAAGCTTTTGTAGAAGCTTCATTAGAATTACTGCAGAGACAGAGAAAGATTGACTACAACACCATCCTGGTGTACACTGGCATGTACTGGCTACTTTTGGGACATGGATCAGCTGTCTATCCACTTTCCCTAAATCCAGCCAGGTTGGCATGTGAATGAATCTACCCTTTCTGGGTTTCAGGGTGGTTTTGTGTCAGATCAAACAATATCATGCTCCTCCCATTTGTGACGCACAAAATACCCTGAGATGCACACCTGTGTTTATAAGCCATATCAAAATTGAAAAGGTGATGCAAATAAAGCTTTATCATATGCTTTGTTGCACAGTGACAAATAAAAATTCTGCCACGGGGAGTCAGAGTGCTAGCAGAAGGGAACAATTCGTCTCTGCGTTCCAACCTGGAGAGAACACACTGCTGTTGATGCCAGTCTCCATTTATGCATTAAATGTTTTCAAACTTATTTATGAAAATGTGAAGCCACACTTGGCAATGTGAAGCCACACTAATTCCATTTTAGTTAGACATGCAGATATTTTCTCCTGGCCTTGAGAGGATGGGGACTTACTTGCTTCCAAAGGGCTTGTGCCTGGAACTGTGCCCTTGTGATGATTATGAAACCACCTCCTCTCAACCATCACATTTCAAGGTTTTAAAATAGACTCTTGTGCATGTTTAAATAATGAATATATATAATGCATTGGACCAATGTTTAATTGCATAAACTAGCAAAGGTGCTTGGAGGAAAAGGGAAAAGTGGACAGTCCGGTTAAAACCCAGGGTCCTGAAAAGAAAATTAATGTTACTTTTGGAGCCTAGTAAATGTAGCAAGGACTGAGGGAAGCTGAGATCACCCAAAAACTGGTGAGGGGAGAACTGGGCCAACCTCTGTAGATATGTCTGCCTGTATCCTCAGATTTGCAGTCTCAGAGCATCCAACCCCCATCATGTTTCGTGAAGAAGACATTTGGAAGCAATGTTCCAGTCACAGGTGTTTTTTTGCTGTGCACACTGGCAAAGTTCACATTTTTTTATCAAAGGCATCACATATTAGCTTAAATCAGCTGGGAACACTGAAATATAAAATGATAGATCTATGTTCTCCCAGCCAAATAAAGGTGAAGGGGAATAGGTTTTGACAGTTGAAGCTATAGAACTTCGTAATCATCTTATTTTGTCCAAAGCTGGAGTGCAATTTTCTCTTGGAAAGATGTAGCTTATTAGCTTCTGTTTCTGGGAACTGGAGGGGTGAGGGCTTGATATATATGTTGAGTCCTAAAAGCTTTTTGAAGTCGCTTAAAAAAGGTAACCACCCACCATTCCATTATTGCCTGCAGACTCTGTGTATTAGTTTTTTTTTTAATGACAAGTAGAATTTGTATGGTTTCATTGGTTTGAAATCACAAGTTGGCCAAATTCTAAAGAAAGCAAGAATATCTATCCGCTGCCAGCCAGTTTGTTCCTGTCTCATGTCCTTGTGGAATTAGAACGATTTGCTCAGCACGTATAAAAATCTGGCTTAAACACATACTTCATATCTTCCTTCAGGGGAAAGGTGTTTATATTTTAAGATAAAATGCATGCTGGTAGTAGTATTTTGTTGTGTTGTAAAAATGCTTGAATGATCCCTATAATAAGTATGCATACATACCTAGGTTGAGATAGTGATTCTGTCAGTGTTGGTTTCTCTCTGTTTCTCACTTTTTGAATTCTAAATTCATTTCTCCACATTTCTGCATCAGTTTCAGATTTTTTTAAGGCCCTTTTAATCAGCAACTTACTCCTACAGTACACAGTTGTGTGCAATTTTGCCTATTGTATGCATTTTTGCAAAGCAATTTTCCCTTAAGCAAGGCATTTTTGTATGGTGTTTTCATTAATATACGAATGTTATACAACTTTACAATGGTATAATTGTTTTTGTTTTTTACATCTACCTTGGCTAGAGAACTGCAGTGCAAAATTTGCAGTTCCTTTTAGTGCTATTTTGAATGCAATCCTATGGTTTCTGTTGCTTCCAACTTCTCATGGTGAATGATTTGCAATAAATATTGCTGCTTGAGGCAAAGAACAAAATAGCCTTTATCATTCCACATATAATAGCTGACCAAGTGGCAGCTGAATTTTACTGTCAACATCATTGTGACTTTCTTCATACAATGTGTACAAATTGTTGCGTCCAAACAGCACACTCCTATACCTGTCTGCATAGAACTAAGTCCCATTGTGTTCAATAATGGCTTCCTCTCTGACAAGATTATTTAGAATTGCAGCCCAGATTGCTTAACTTCATCTTCATAATGCCCACTTTTTGGGAAAGTTCCTTGATACTTCAGTTAGTGTAGGGGAGGTTAGTTGAGTAAATAGGTTGCATGTTTTGCAGTATCTCTTTAATGTGATTTCTATAAACAGAACTTTATGTCTGAATAAACCTGGATTCAGGTAGGTAGCCATGTTGGTCTGATTAAAGAATTGTCCAGTAGCACCTTAGAGTATTTCTCAGAAGGGTAGTAGGAGATGCCGTGGTCTGGGTGTATGTAGACAATGACAGTTCTCTTTCTCAAGCTCTGGGAGGAAGCCTTTTCATTGCCCACAGACAGCCACCCAATCTTAAACAACTCCTCACCCACAATAATACAGCAACCAGACTTAACATGGACACTGGTACCAGAGCCTGCAATAAATTCAGATGCCACATACACACAGACAACACCATCACTGGACCCAACAACATCAAACATACCATCTCAGGCCTATCTAATTGCTCATCTTCTAACATTCTGTATGCCATCAAGTACCAGCAGTGCCCTTCAGCTCTCTATATTGGACAAACAGGCCAAACCCTACGCCACAGGATAAAGGTAAAGGGACCCCTGACCATCAGGTCCAGTCGTGGCCGACTCTTGGGTTGCAGTGCTCATCTCGCTTTATTGCCCGAGGGAGCTGGCATACAGCTTCCGGGTTATGTGGCCAGCATGACTAAGCCACTTCTGGTGAACCAGAGCAGCGCACGGAAACGCCATTTACCTTCCCGCCGGAGTGGTACCTATTTATCCACTTGCACTTTGACGTGCTTTCAAACTGCTAGGTTGGCAGGAGCAGGGACCGAGCAACGGGAGATCACCCCGTCGCGGGGATTCGAACCACCGACCTTCTGATTGGCAAGCCCTAGGCTCTGTGGTTTAACCCACAGCGCCACCCGCATCCCTACGCCATAGGATAAATGGACATAAATCTGGCATCAGGAATCACAAGACAGAGAAGCCAGTAGGAGAACACTTCAATCTCCCAGGACATTCAATACATGATCTCAAAGCAGCTGTCTTATTACAAAAGAATTTCAGAAATAGACTTGAAAGAGAAGTTGCTGAATGACAACTTATTACTAAACTGAAAACTATGGAGATACTTGGACTGAATAGAAATATTGGATTCTTGTCTCATTACACATGCTAAAGCTATTTTTGGTCATCTGCATGTCATCACGTGCTTTTTCCTTTTTTTAAATTTTTTTTTATTAAGTTTCATATTACCAAATTAAACACATCAAACCAATTAAGCCAAATTATATCAATACATATCATGTAATCCAATTGTTTTCCAAATTATAAATTTTTGTGGGGGGTACCCATGCTTCTTGATCGGCAGGAGTCCAATCCTCGAATATTTGTGCTGCTTTCATCTTAAGAATGATATTTCCAGTCCCCTCTTCTCAATCCTTGTCGTTACTCATTTTCCTTTTCATTCACCTCTGAGTTGCTCCGCAAGTGGGTTGAAAAAAAGTCTTATTTGTGTTTCTGTGTGGGCTTTGTACTGCTCTCTCGTAAATCACTCTCATCCAATAGTCCAGGCATTTCCGCTCAAGCAAGCAATCGCCATTTTGTCGTTCCGATGAAATACAGTGTAAAAGCTCACTCTTTAACTTTCCCGACCTGTTGCATCGTAAATTAGTCTTTTTCCAGGAGGGCTGCCCCTTCCAGATCACAATCTCCTCGAAAATAATAAATCTTCGGCTCGCCCTCCCCAAGACCAAACCTCCTGCAACACAGGTCTCATATCACATCTCCATTCTAACTGCGTCACAAAGAGAGTCCTTCTTCTTTCCAAATCCTTCACAGAGTAAAACCTTTAAATTCATATTATTCCCACACAATTTATTTTTAGTCCCATTTGCAATTAGTTGCTGTGACGGATCTTCTAAGAGGGAGGGTTATTAGTTAATCACATAGAGCAAAAAAATAAAAAATCGTTTCCCCCCCCCTTTCAGTTCCGTTGCATTCCATTCCACATACCATCACTTGCTTTTTCCTATAAGACTAATTGCAGTTGTTAACAGTCATCAACAGATTTACCATACCCATTGGGTCAATAATCCATCTCCCACTACCCTCCTGAGAAAAACCCCACTCCACCCTCTCACTATATATAAGGGATTGGTGACTTCTATTTTAGTATATCTGAAGAAGTGTGCATGCACACAAAAGCTTATACCCAGAACAAACTTAGTTGGTCTCTAAGGTGCTACTGGACAATTCTTTAATTGTTTTTTAATAAACCTGGTTAGAATCGTCCCGTTATGCTGCAAGATGTATTTCTGCTTCTACAGAACAACACTTCTATAAAGCAGACTTTTGAATCTGTTAGAAATTAGTCCCACTGGGCTTACATGCAGGTGATTACATCCTTCAAAAATATGGAGTCAATCATTGGACTGCCTTTACAAACTTAGGCCCAAGAAGATGGATCTGTTCAAACACTTTTAAAATATAGCTGTACAGGAGGCAATGTAAATAAAGAAATTACTTAGGTCTGTGATCTAAAGTAGGAATGGACAGATTAGCCTTTTCTGTTCTATGTCACTTTCACTTTTGCTCAATCCTGGGCCCAATTCTGTCATAGATAGCTCCAGAGAGAGAAAGAGAGAGAGAATTGTGTGTGTGCATTTTTAAATGAAAGAAACCCACACACTTAAATTGTACACATTTTATATCCATTTTGTACAAATGTTGCACAATTCCTTCCCTTTAAAAAGTCTTCTTTTTTTACACATTTCCCTCAAAAAATATGCATTTTGTGTGTGTGTGTGCATTTAAAACAACAACCCTGAAATTGCATCACGGAATTTGTGCATGAGCTGATTGAGAGCTGCATTCAGATTTGCATATAAGGGCTCCTTCACATTTTCTCTTATCTGTGCCAAGAAATCCAGGATCCAAGAGGCTTTTTACTTGCCCTGTCCTTTCTAGGCAGAAGTCTGGGTGGTTTTTCATTTGTCCTGCTGCTTTCTCTCAAAACAAACAAACAAAACAAACAAACAAACTGCTGAATGAGAACAAAAGTCAATCTGCCCCCCCCCCCAAATTATCACCATTTGTTCCAATTTAGTGGGAACAGCGGGTTTCCCTGGGGGAAAGCAGGTCAAGCAGACATCAGTTCACTTCATAATGCAGACCGAAAAGATTTATTCATCACCTTTAGTTTCCAAGTCTTAAGTTGAAAGTTGAACAATTAAATGGATTCCAGAAAAAATTCAAATAAAACTAAGGCAGAGTGTTGAACAACTGCTGTTGCTAACACTTACCTTGAAGTCACTTTGCTACTCTACCAAGACAATACAATCCTTTATCATTGCTTTCCCAAGATTTCTATCTCTCTTTACTTTCAGACAAGTGTATTGGGTGTATAGATTTTTGAAAGTACAAATAAAGGAAGCCTCCCTGTGGATTTACATTGAGACAGTTTGACCTGAACCATGACTTCAGAGAGCAACAAAAAGTCAAGTTGAATTCCTGAAGTTATTTAGCTTAACCTTTAGATAGTTATTGTGAACATTATTTCTCAGACTTTGCTAGCACAGGGAGATGGCTTTAATCCTAAAGTTATCAAGTTTGCAACAATGCCTGACTTGTTGCAGTTGCATTACAAACAATAGCAGCAGGCAATAAAACAATTAGATCTACACCATCTATCTGCATAACTGTTGTTATTGGGGAAAGGATGAAGACAAGAATGAAGTTCTTCAAACCAACTTTATATACTATAGCAGTTGGATGCATAGTGATAAGAAGTAATTAAGCCAGAAAATTTAACTTCACTAGAAAATTCAAAATAATAATAATATATATTTTTTACTTATTTTGGAATCTGTGGTAAAGAGATGTTAAAACTTTCCAATTTGCATTTGTCACATCATCCTGCATGCTTGAACATGCTTGCTGGAAATGGTGAAAGTTGGAATCCAACCACATCTGGAGATTCCACCTCCCTGTTACAGAATTATGTAGAAATTATATTCTGAATTTCTCAGTAGTTGTACAAATCATGTATGTGACACCTCTTGGAGAAAATCAGGTTATATCTGGCTATAATTGATCCTGGAGTGTTATTACAGGATCACAATGCTGACTAATGAACTAATGAATTACAGTGGTACCTCGCAAGACAAATGCCTCACAAGACGAAAAACTCGCAAGACGAAAGGGTTTTTGTTTTTTTGAGTTGCTTCGCAAGACGAATTTCCCTATGGGCTTGCTACGCAAGACAAAAACGTCTTGCAAGTTTGTTTCCTTTTTCTTAAAACCATTAATACCCAGGGTGCATTAGAGGTGCAGTTGCGACTTGACTTCGAGGAGCAACTCATAGCACGCGGTGTGGTAGCCTGCTGGAGAATGTTGGGGCCACTTCTTAAAATTACTGCAGACTTAATACAGTGGTGCTTCGCAAGACGAAAAATTCGCAAGACGAAAAAACTCGCAGAACGAATTAATTTCGTCTTGCGAGGCACCACTGTAGATACAACTAATATTGGCTGTGATTAAAATCTAGTTAAAATTGTAGATAGTCCTACAATGAAGAGCTCCTTGGATGGAAAGTATTACTTCTTGGGTTCTCCAGCTAGGACTGGGAAGGACTTCTGAATGAACCCTGAAAAACCACTGCCAGTCAGCATTGATGTCACTGACATAGATAAACCAGTGGTCTGACTTGGTATAGGATAGCAACCAGGGTTCAAGAGTCCAAGAGCTCAAAATAGTACCAGCTGAGCCGCAAGTCAGCCAATACTGAAAAAGAAGACAAATTATTTTCAAGCCCAGAAGTCTTTTGGGTTTTTAAAAATATAATATGTACATAATGGACTTAACATTTCTATTCACTGTAAAGCAGAATGATTTATGTAAAGTTCTACAGTAGCTTATGGATGAGAATACATTAAGCAAACTATTATTTAATACTGTTTATTCAAGCCATTTAGTGCACTGATCTCCCCTCTGCATAAGAATTGTGCAACTCTTTTGCCAGATAAACAGGTCCTGGAATCTAATCTGAGTTTAAACTAGAAGAACCCCTGCTGTGGCCAGATTTACCTAATTAAAATTTTAAACATAGCTACCCTATGATCTGTAAAGCAATTCCCAATCAATGAAGTGTGTTAATTACATGAGATGCTTTTATAATGGAAGATTTAATTGCCATATACTTAACTCCCCATTGGCTATAATGTTGCACCAGCAATATATAAATGCCAATGATAAAATGTTTCGATTATGTAGAAAAATTATTTATTGTGCTATTAAAAGACTATGTTAGTAAGCATGATATATTAGCCTGGAAGACTCTTAGGGATTAAATAACCTGAAAAGTACTATAACCCACTGTGCAATGGCAGAAGGATATACACAATGGGTTCTCTGCAGAAGAGACAGAGGTCACCTCACCAGCTTTTACCCTGATTGGCATTGTGAAACAACCTCTTTAAATCCGTGCTGTCAGTGCCAACTATCTGGTGGGTGCTGCGAGGGCATCCCTTTGAAGTCCAGATGCTGAAGCTACTTAGATTCAAACCATACCTGCAAACATATTTTTATTTTGCAGATCAGCAGAGGAAATGCGACAATCTGCAGGAACAGTCAGGCCCCATACTGTATCTTCAAAGGAATTCATATTCAGTGCCTATCAGCTGATGGGTACTGAACCCTTTGAAGTGATCACTGGCTGCCATGTTTCAAAGCAGGGTAACAGTGGTATTGGGGAGGCAAAGATCCAGGCCTATGAGAAATAGCTTTGCCCTGGAACTAATTTCAGGGCTAATTTCAGCTGTTGTGGCAGTGGCACCAGGACAATGTTATTGTAGTGGAAGGTGGCTTGGGAAGGGGATGCTCTGCTTTCTTGTCTCATAAACTCTTTTTTGCCCTTGCCCTAGAATGCTTTTTACCTTTTTACCATTGTAGCTTTTTGCTGGTTTTGTTGCAGCCAACCAACACCCCCCCCCAGTCATTATACACACACATGGCACTAAACAAAACAATCTGGTGACAATATTGTTGAATTTATGTCTTTAGACAACAAAACAAGCTTAGATAAGTGTTTATTTTTTTAAAAAGGCACAAGTTATCATTGAAAAATGTTCCTTTGTAGTCCATTTTAGATATTCTGAGGCCCAAGATGCTCAACATGTGTTGGTAGTCTTAAAGCACAGTGCATCTCCTTATGTCTGTATATCATATCATTTTCAATTTTAATATCAATGTTGTTCTTCACTGCAAAAAAATATGGTATGTATTTTTGTGTTTTTGTATTGTAAATTGCCCTGTGATCCTTGGATGTAGGACCAAATAGAAATTAATAAATAATAATAATAATAATGGTAATATCATGGATTTCCCCCTCCTCGAGTTTGTTGATCTGTCTTGTTTCCCTCTGTTTCTCATCTTTCATTCCTCTCCTTTTATTTCTGGTTACTTACCTAATATTTTGAAAGGATCTGACAGAGTACTTGAAGGCTGGTATGCTCTGTTGGAGAAGTTGTATAGTCAAAAGTTTTTTTCAAGCTCCAGACCCCACCCCCGCCACCAATAAAACATATCTTGGTTCGTTTATTTTTTAAATCCAAGAAAGTAGTATTTCTGTGCTTATCCTCTAACTGGCTCAGTAGTTCAGAATTTTTCACTTTCCTTGACTTAGAAAACAAACATTAAAAGGCCCATGTTTCTTTCAGCGAAGATTTTGAAAGAAAAATAGACTCTGCCAGCTTTTGTGTTCTTCAATCCCATATTCACTTTTGTCTTTATCAGGCTGTCAATATCCCTTAACTGGAAACGGGATATCAACCTTGTCCTCTCCTTTGGCAGCCTCCATTTCTAATACTCATCTTACTTAAGTTGGACTTGCTGTATGCATGTGATAATACACACACACACACACACACACACACACACACACACACGAGCATTCAGAGTGGCTTTTGTAATGGTCATAAAGCTCTGCTTCTAGCCATAACTAAAAGAGTACAAATCAGAAATTGACACCAGCTGCTTGAAATAAATGCACATGATGTTTAGAGGGGGAACGTATTAAATCAGCCACTATGTCGCAAATCAATCATTATGTCCTGCTCAAGGCACTGCTTCTTCCATATGTCTCACAACTTTTAAACACAGAATCGAGTGTTGGGCTGTAAATCTTTCTCAGAGATTAAACGGATACATCCACAGGTATCCAAAAAGCAGTGAACGTGTTAATGGGCATTTTTGTCATATCAACTACTTTGGGAGAGTTTTGGATTTACAGCTGAATTGTAGAGGTGGAAGGGACCCCGATGTTCATCCAGTCCAACCCCTTATTTTCTCCAGCAATTTAAAATAGAAAACAACTTAAACATTATATATTTGTTTGGGTGAGTGCATGTTCTATAACTGCTGTGCTTCACACAGTATACACATCACCCAAAAATGTACCAGAAGGTCTGTATCTACATTCTTACCTTCTTATATATAAAGCCACATGATACCTCCATTGCATGAAAACTAAGCAGATTTGTGCCAGGATGGGAGACTACCTGAGGAGAACCATGTACAACTTGATCTCTGTACTGGGGGGGAAGGGGCAGGGTATAAATATAAGTTGACCATTCACAAGAACTGGGTCTCTGCATTAAGATACAGACTGAAAGATGTCAAGATATATTTAATTGTAGGTCAAATCCTCATTGATTTCACCTTTCATGTAGAAACCATGCATCACCTTCTGTCTGAATTCAGTAGATCAGGGGTTTTGCTTACTACTTACGAGCAGAATTGTTATGACTGGATACAGACGAAAGAAGCTTTCCATCTCGAGATACCCCAATTACAGGGTTACAAACAGGAAGAAATGGAAAGAAAAGTACAATGCAAATTGCCTGCAGTTGTAATTTTAATATGAAAGAGAAATAATTATGCTTGAAATCCATGCTCATTTATCTTTAGTGTTGCATTGGCTGCTTGTTCAGAAGTTGGGTGAACTGCTTCATTTGTATGAGTTTAATATTGCTTAGAATCGTATTATAAGGGCTACATTCATGAAAATACATACATGAATAATTCTCGCACGAGAAAGTGATAATAAAGAATATTATTTATGGTAAGATATCCAAATAAATACTAAGCAAATCATAACAGATATTTTAATTGCTCAGCAGATTTAGAACTTAAAAAGCCATTTATCATGGGGCAGACAGGGAGGGAGAATAACATGCATTTTTATAACGTTAAGCTGAAATCTGCATACCATCCCATTGGACAGTATAAGGGAACAAATTCTCTAGTTCTGCTTACTTAAACAATTCAAAATTTCAAATAGTCTAAAGGCTGCTACAAGAAAAAGAGTAGAATGTCAGATGAGAATAAATCTGAATGAAGCACTGGAAAATGCTAAGAGAATTGCATTAAATGTTGCAATCCTATGTAACCTTCTTGGGAATAAGCCACATTTAAGGCAATGGCTATTGCGTCTTCTCAGACATATGTTGGGTGATGTTGTTTAAGCTTTAAATTCCATCCAGGGAAATGAAAATGTTGAACTTGGGCATAGCAAATCATAGTGGTCCAACCACATTGGGTGTTAACACATCTTTAAATAGCACTGTAAACAAACTGAACACAAAAGCTACAAATTAAGATTTCCAAAACAGATGCACTGTGCTTTAAGACTACAGATACATGTTGAACATCTTGGGCCTCAGAATTTCTAAAATGGACTACAAATAAACAACTTCAACTTCTTCTTCTTCTTTACAAAAGCACCAAAAACACCTGGTTTTTTTATTTCAGACGTATGGCAGCCCTAATCTAAACTGGCATTTCCCAACTTGGTGCCCTCAAAATACTGTGGGACTATAACTCCCATCACCCCCAAACAGCCAATGGCCAGAATGGTGGGTGTTGCAATCTAAAGCATGGGGGGGGGGGAGGTTGGAGGATGCTGGTTTAAAATGCTCACAGTGTTTTGAGAAGAGCAGGAACAAAGTGTTCTGATATGGTAACCACTCATTTCACACAGATTGGTCACATCTCTGGTACATGTGGTATCCTAACTAGCTATCAATTGGAAACACATACAAAAGCTTCACTACTGGTGAAATTTCATGACAGGTCCGTTATATGGAATGCTTGATTGATATCTGTAATTACTTAGCCTAAAAAATGTTTCAAAAGAAAATTCTAGCCTGCAAATATATGGAAATCTGTTTAATTTTATTTGTACAAATGTCTATATCCCATAGATCATGGCACTGAACCACATAAAGCCAAGAATAAAATTATACTCAGATATAAAATGCATCACAAATCAGTAGATCTGTGCACAGTTCTTATTTTTTTTAGAAGGGTTCAGTGCTCATTTTAATCTGCATTTTAGGAAAGGTAGGCCCCATACAACTCTTGAAAAGGAATGCAGGTCACTCACTACCCATAATACTTGGACTGATGTCAATCAGCAGAATCCGATGAATAAACTGTTAAGGGAGTATACCTAAAGGAGCGTCTCCACCCCCATTGTTCTGCCCAGACACTGAGGTCCAGCACCAAGGGCCTTCTGGCGGTTCCTTCATTGCGAGAAGCAAAACTACAGGGAACCAGGCAGAGGGCCTTCTCAGTAGTGGCACCCACCCTGTGGAATGCCCTCCCATCAGATGTCAAAGAAATAAACAACTATCTGACGTTTAGAAGACATCTGAAGACAGCCCTGTTTAGGGAAGTTTTTAATGTCTGATGTTTTAATGTACAGTGGTACCTCGGGTTACATACACTTCAGGTTACATACGCTTCAGGTTACAGACTCCGCTAACCCAGAAATAGTACCTCGGGTTAAGAACTTTGCTTCAGGATGAGAACAGAAATCATGCAGCAGCGGCGCAGCAGCAGGAGGAGGCCCCATTAGCTAAAGTGGTGCTTCAGGTTAAGAACGGACCTCCGGAACGAATTAAGTACTTAACCCAAGGTACCACTGTATTTTCAATCTTTTGTTGGAAGCTGCCCAACAAACAGATGATGATGATAATGATGATGATGATATTTTTCTTTTAAATGAACTAAATGAACTAAAAATGAACATGTACAGTGGACCCTTAGTGGATCAGGCCAGCGGCCCATCTAGTCCTTCAACCTGTTCTCACAGAGGCAAACCAGATGGCTACGGGAAACCCACAAACAGAACCTGAGAGCAGCAGCCATCATCTCACTTTGAGATGGCCTTATTTTCTGTTAATTTGTCTAATCATCCTTTAAAGCCATTCAAGTTGGTGGCCATCTGGGAGCAAATGCCATAGTTTAATTATGGTTCAAGAGAATTGACCCAGATCGAGAGAAGATACTGGATGACTGGCCAGGTAGCCTGCTCACACAGACCACAATTATTAACAAGAGTTTTCATTGAGAGCAAGCAATGCAGATCAAAGACTTTCCACACATATGTATACAAAGCAGATGACTTTGAAAGCTTCAGAGTTTCAAATCAATCAACAAGAGCTGCAGTGAAATAAGGTGTTTAACGCAACTTTTGTTTCAGCACTAACAAAGCAGCTGGCCTTGTGCACCTTATCAGCTGAAAACCAACTGCCCATGTGCAGAATCTCATTCTGACCCACAAAAAAGCTTCCAATTTTTTCTTCTTGCAATTCAGCCAAGAATTACAAAATCAACACACCTATAGAACTGGTAATTGTTACAAGCTTGCGAGAAAAAGAATAAGAGCTATAGTCTAAACTGGGAAATGTCAATGAGAGACAGGGGTTTTTGTTGTAAAGATATCCCTAGGGCAAGGCTAGATGGTTGGGGCCCTGGTGCAATTCCCCAAATAATGTCCCTTTATTATATAAGCTTTTGTGGGCTACAAAAAGTATGATGTGCTAGAAGGTTACAGGTTGCCCATTCCTGGTATAAGGGTACAGCTGTATACAGCACATGATTAGTATAGTGCTCATGGCCACCATGTGAATAACTCATTACAATAAATGGAACTACTCTGAGAGATGTGGATTGCAGGCTGCAGCCTATTAATTATATAGTATGCTAATCTCATTTTTGTTGGTTTTCTCGGTGCCAAACATTAGCAAACAGACACTGGCATGAATGTACATAGCAATACATCATTATCTAATTATACATCCCAGACAAACTTGTTCATTTTCCACACAGTGCCACCGTCTTCTGTTATATATGGCAGGTAATAAATAATATTCTGGTTTCTAAAAATACAAAAATACCTCTAGCCATCTGTCTTTGAAAACCTCTTCATCTGTGCTGAGGAATTTTTTTTTAGTTTGTTTATCGGTAAACTTGTTTTTTAATATTTGCCATTCTCTCAGGACTCAAGCGAGCTTAAATTCAATTGCTTAATCTGCACTTTTTGAAAGACAGACAATAGCAGAGTTTGATTTAAAATATGAAAATATTAAATATGCCATTTTCATAATGCTTAGTGCTCCTTTTGGGTTAATTCAGTGATATACAACTCAGTTATTTACATCTGCATAAATAAATAAAGGGCAGAGCAATTTTCACTGGGACTGGAGAAGATTGGTGGAGCCACCATTGCAACTGAAGATCTACTGGTCAGGGTAAAGGATCTGTGTGTTTCCCTCACCTCTTCTGATTATATTTTGGTGCACAATTCAGGGGCCTCAAGAGGAGACCTCTACTCTATGGGGACACAAAGTTTCCAGTCTTTTGACCCCACCTCACAAACACCCCATTTTAAGATTTCCCAATGATCACGGGAGGTAGGGTGAAATGGAGCCCTTCCAGTAGCAGAAGTTTTTGAAGAGGTGACTGCATCCTCATCCTCATTCACTCAAAAGGGTGGTTAATATTGCAGCCTAAGTCCCATTATGGGACTTCTGAGTAAACATGCACCTCCCAGCCAGCAAATCCACTAATCTCTCTGCTCATGTTAGTCTTTTTTGCAATAAGTCATGAACCCTGTATGCAACAGTACACATAATATCATATGGAGGTTTTGAGTCCGGGATGGTGAGCAGCAGTGACAGAAGGTGTGGGGGAAGAGAGTGGGGGAAGAGTTGTTAGACTTTTTGTTGAGAAACTGATGGTTAATATATTATAAAAAGCTGGAGAAAGAAAATATAACCATGCATTTTTAAAATTGACACTGCTCTGTCTTTTACTTTTGACTATCATTATTTACCTCTGTTTTAAAAAAGTATGAAACTCGCCAGACAAAACTTTTCAGATCACCAAGCATATTGCGACTATTTTAAAAATAAAACTGTAGCTACATTTTCATGACACTGATCCAATATTATCCTCCTTGCACACTTGACATAACT
Source organism: Podarcis muralis (assembly GCF_964188315.1). Classification (NCBI taxonomy): domain Eukaryota; kingdom Metazoa; phylum Chordata; class Lepidosauria; order Squamata; family Lacertidae; genus Podarcis; species Podarcis muralis. Next base: position 50,597,838 of record NC_135658.1, read on the forward strand.
TCATTTTCAAGGTAGTCTGTCACTCTGCCTTTCTCTGTTTTTCAAAATATGAATATTTTAGATGTAGCTATTAAATGTTTAATATAGCCATGTACTCTGATGTAGCAAAGTCTCATGAAGCTGCTTGTGACAAAGTACCTGAAAAAAAGTTCTTGGTATTTATTCTTCAATTGGCATAGATCCTATGATTATGGAGATCCAGCTTTTGAAGTATAACAGGGAGGGCATATTATGCCTGCACACAAGGGACTAATGAATCACATTTCAATTATTCTCACATTTTAAGCTTTCCTGACCCAGAAAGTGGTATTGAGATTGTAGTGGATTGCTCAACAGAAACATTGACCCAGTGTATGCCAGCTGTAAAAATTACAAAATTTATGCTAGGGCTTATTAGGAAGGAGATCAAAAATAAAACTTTCAGTATGACACCTTTATGCACATCTGGCCACACTTGGAATACTGTGTAAAATTATGGTCACCCCACATCAAAAAGAATATTGTAGAGTTCAAAGATGTTACAGTGGACCACCAAATGATTGTGGTGCTCAAGGCCTCTTGCTATGAGGAAAAGCTACATAATTTGGTTTTTTATACTAAGGGGAAAAAATGTGACTTAACAAGGAACAAAATAAATGCTTTTGTAGGCAGCCTGATTCATCCTGAGGCTTTTCTGAGTGTACCCCAAGTCATTCCTTATATGGTAAGCTTAGAGAAGTTAATTTCTTTTTCACCAAACTCTTGCCAGCAGCTTAAAAACATACACCAAAACATCTGTATCACCAAGGTACCATGAGCCACTCCAGGGCTCTTGCTCTGACTTGTTCAATCTCATTTGGATCCTACTTTACCCCAACAAGTCCCAAATCTCTCCAAGCATTGGCTCTGAAATGGGGGGGTGGGGGGTTCTGAATCTAGTGCACGGCCCTACCTGCTTCCAGAGGAGGTGGTGTTGTCTACTACCTTTGTTGTTTAGTCGTTTAGTCGTATCTGACTCTTCGTGACCCCATGGACCAGAGCACGCCAGGCACTTCTGTCTTCCACTGCCTCCCGCAGTTTGGTCAAACTCATGCTGGTAGCTTCGAGAACACTGTCCAACCATCTCGTCCTCTGTCGTCCCCTTCTCCTTGTGCCCTCCATCTTTCCCAACATCAGGGTCTTTCCCAGGGAATCTTCTCTTCTCATGAGGTGGCCAAAGTATTGGAGCCTCAGCTTCACGATCTGTCCTTCCAGTGAGCACTCAGGGCTAATTTCATTAAGAATGGATGTGTTTGATCTTCTTGCAGTCCATGGGATTCTCAAGAGTCTCCTCCAGCACCATAATTCAAAAGTGTCAATTCTTCGGCGATCAGCCTTCTTTATGGTCCATACTACCTTCTTTATGGTCTACTACCTTAGGTGGCTTTAAAAGAGGACTAAACAAATTATGGAAAATTACTATGCAATGTGAAACCTCCAAATTGTTTATGGACTTCCCAGGAGTGCCTGGTTGGCCACTGTGGGGAAGAGGATGCTGGACTAGATGTACCTGTGCTGGACTTTCTGTATGTTCAAATGGTTACTCCTCACCTTGTGGCTGAAGAAGTTTTTATTGGGCAGGGGAGGGGTGGTAATGGTTTCATTCAACTTTACACTCCTGCAGTTTGGCTGTAAATCACCCTTCATTATTCCAGAGCTGCTGAGTTTATGTAAAGGATTTTATTGTAATTTATTGATGATAGAGACAGCAACAAAAGGATGAATGAAGTAGCTGAGAAAATAACCAGCCAAGCTTCTGAACCAAGTCAATTACTGTGAGAAATGTCATCTTGGTCATATCTCCTCGCCCAATTGTTCCCTGAAGCATATATTACAGTGTAATGTAATTCTTCTACCGTATTTGTGTACACACACGCACGCACACAAATTCTGCAGCATTGAACTTATGCAGACTGATAGACTGAATTTATTTAGGGTTTGTTGTTAACTGCACTGTGGCTGCCTCCTAAAGCATGTGGTGGGATTACACATCAAAATCAATCAACTGGTCATTCCATTAATCAGCCATGGTTCAAGGAATGGTTCAAAGTAGCACATCATGTTCATCTTTATGTTTGACTGTATCACACAGTCTAATAATTCTAGAACAGCTAAACCATACATGGCAGACAATTGCTTAGATCCAGATTGGGGTGATTCTACCCTTCCTCAGAAGGCTCCTGCTCTTATTCCTCAAGAGGATATTTTTCACGAGAGAGGCTCTTTGAGAGGTACAGATGGCTGGATGGAGGGAGAATGAGATGGCAGGGTCATTGAATGGAGGGACTGCTGCGGTGATGGTCCCAGTCACATTTTTCTGGGGTGTGTGACAGGGCAGCATGAGAAAGACATAGCAGCCATGTGGCCTTTGATCCCAGCCTCACCCTTGCTTAGCGAGGCTGGGATCAAAAGGTTCATGGCTGTTGCATCCTTCTCACACCACCCTCCCCAAGCCACTTTGTAAGATGAGTTTGTGCAATATGCCTTGAGTTAGGAATAGCAAACATGTGGCCCTCCAGATACTGTTGAACTACATCTGCCCTCATCCTTGGGCATTGACTGTGCTGGTAGTGGCTGACGGAAGTTGGTTTTCAGCAATAGCTGGAGGACCACAGATTCTCCATCCCTAGCTTGAGTTATGGATGTTGTGTACTGCACCTTAAATGTATGATCTGCAAATGATATGTGGATACTAAAATATGATGATTTTGATTAGCAGTGTAGTTTCATTTAACTGCTCATCCCTGGTTTTACTCACTTTGTGCCCTGAAGGGCTGAAGAAACTCCTCTACCCATTTGTGGAATTTACCCTATGGCACTGAGAATCAGATTTGCCAAAAACCATAAATTCAAGTCACACAAATGTTATGTAAAATTTGTCCCATTTCATTCCAGAATGAGCGCACCTTTGAATTCACTTTTCTCATAGCCTCTCAAAATCTCTTCTCATTGTTTATAGACTAATTATTGCAGCAGGCACTAAGGTGTGGACAAGTACAGATAGTAACTCAAGCATGACCAAAAAAAAATTGGAAACGTTACCCATGCAAAGCTAGTAAGATTTTCTCATGCTTATAAGTACTCCAAAAACAATTACTGCTTAAAGGTCTCTTGGTTTGGATATCACTGAAACCAAGTGCCAGTGAGATGAGATAAACAAAATACAAGATTGCTAAGAATTCAGGAAAAAATGTCATGTTAGCTTCAGCTCCAGGTGCTTTGCTACTGTTCTATGTAAGCATCTCAAAAAATATTCCAAGGCATTTAACAGATGCATTTTCCCCCTTAGTCAACACCTGTATAAAAGTCATTGATATGCATTGCAGCCACAGTTCAGCACAAATTAGCACGTGTGATTTATCCTCATGAATCCAGTATCAATGGCTTCCCTTGACAAGCCCTCACTTCTCTCACAAACAGTATAGCACTCTTCAATCAATAACCTACTTATTTCAAATTAGGGTACCCAGTTTGACAGAACAACCCATAAATCAGTTAACATGGAGTGCTTGAAAGTGCTTCAGTTCTAACTGATTTTAATTAAAACATTCCAGTTTCATTGAATATGTGGGCAAGGGTGTTAGAAAACACAAACGTAACACCACTTTAGTTTGTAACGGTTTGACTTTCATGAAGAGCTTCAAACAAACAGCCAGCCTCCATTTGATTCAGCTGGGCTTGCAACAATGCATCATAGAAGTATCAGACATACATTTCTATCAGTAGAACAAAACGAAACACATTGTAGTGTTGTTCAGAGTATATTTATAAGGGTTGATTCACAGAAGTTTCCACCATCAGGTGGCTTTTAGGCTATCATGGCAACTGCAAATGGATAAACTTCAGACCAATGGCTCTGGTATTACTTGCCTGGTGAAACCTGATTTCTAAGCTGCTGGGGGAAATGGAATCATCAGAACAAGAAATTTTGCTGCCTGGAGCAGGCCTAAATGCTGCTGCACCCCTCCTAGGCCAAACATTTTGTATTCAGATACCAGTTTGTGCCTTCATCTGCCCTGGCCATGGTAGCACCTGAAGTATGTTAGGGCCAGCCCTGGGAAGTGTGGAGCCACACAGTGGCGTAGCGTGGGTTGCCAGCACCCGGGGAAGGCAAGTAATTTGCGCCCCCTAACCCGTGGGTTTGCGCCCCCTAACCCCCAGATGTTGCGCCCAGTGCGGCCGGGCCCCCCTGCACCCCCCACGCTACGCCACTGGAGCCACATGCCCCTGATAAGCCAGATCTTATAAATGGTTTGCTTGTGGATCTCAGCCCTATAATCATAGGATGTCATATTGTGGTGAAAAAACAGTCACAAGGACCAGTGGTGGTTAATGTCCATTGGGACTGGAGGAGCAGAAGACAGGGAGGCCAGCATTAGATGGACCTAGAAACAATGGGGTACACAGGGAACTAAGTTTGTCCTCGTCCTCCTCCTGCCTGCTATAAGAATAAGAAATCAGAAACTGCCATAGCCAGTGAAATCTCATCAACTGATTGGACGAAAGAAGGCAGGCAGATAATGGCTGACTGAGGGCAGAGAGATGGTTGGTGGGGCAGTGCCCCATTTGCCCCAATGAAGTAGCCTCCACTGGCTCCCAATCTCTGCTTTTCAAATTCCCACATGAGCCACGATAACCCTTATTCTTTCCCTTCTTTATTTGCCTTGCCTAGCAGTATACACTGAAAACAGTTTTGGAGGCAAAAAGTACCATGTGTGCCCCCCCCCCCCGCCATTCCGTGCAGTGCCACAAAAATGAGGCTATGCCTCTAGGCAATATGATAATACAAAATAAACAACAATTATATTCCAAACTTTCTTAGACGCATTATATGGATTTTAAGTCCCCAGAGAAACAATAGCTCTGTATAAGAGTGCTAAAAAGCATTGTAACATCATAATGTTCCCATATTTAATCTAAGTTTAGAGTTGCCGCTTGAATGTTTGTGGGAGAATAAAAAAAAGCTTCTGAATTAAGATATCATGGCCAAATTCCAGCATGGAAAGGAGTTTATTGCTCTTACAAATGAGGCTTTTTAAAATAAAACAAATGATGAATTTATCTAGAGAGGAACATTAATGTAGACATTTATCGTTATATATTGTGTGTTTACTTGGCCACTGAGGCACATTCTGCTATTATTCTATGCATGGAACACCCCAAGACATTTATTCAAGTTCTGTATACCATCAAGCAAAGGACTATAACCTCTAATGACTTACATTCCAATCCGAAGGTATTGGGAATTCTGTTTAATAGGCTCTGGCCAGTATAGCATACACAATTCATCTAATTCAACTGAAGTCACAATTAAGTGCAGCGGGGGATGGGGATGGGGTTGCACCTAAAACACCTTTCATGTCCAGAAGCTGGTTAACATGAAGGTAGGAGCTGAACAAGTCATACTGGTGATCATTTAGTTAAACTATGGCTGCAAATAACATGTGGTTTCTGAACCTTGAAGGTGAAAATGCAGCCTTTAATTTAAAAAAAGTCATAACAAATCATTATTTTCTTGTATTGTTATCTTTTAGAACAAGGGTTGTCAGCCTTTTAAGGCCCATAGGCATATTTGGATTTTTGTGAATCCTCTAGTCACTTCTCCCAGATCAGCCGCCTCCCAGGAGACAGAAAGATAATGAATGCACACATTTCATATTTTTTTTCATATTTTTCATTTCATATTTTCATATATTTTTTAAGGGAATTCCCTTTTTAAAAGGGAATTAATCCAAAAAGCAAAATGTGCTGAAAGAAGGAGAAAAGGGTAACCCCCCTCACCACTGCATGACCAAGGGGGAAGGCAATGACTGGTGGTGGGGAAGTCTTTGTGAGTGCCAGGGAGGGCCAGTGTGGTGTAGTGGTTAAGAGCGGTAGTCTCGTAATCTGGGGAACCGGGTTCGCTTCCCCGCTCCTCCACATGCATCTGCTGGGTGACCTTGGGCTACTCACACTTATTTGAAGTCTCTCAGCCCCACTCACCTCACAGAGTGTTTGTTGTGGAGGAGGAAGGGAAAGGAGATTGTTAGCCGCTTTGAGACTCCTGAAGGGGAGTGAAAGGCGGGATATCAAATCCAAACTCCTCCTCCTCTTCTTCTTCTTCTTCTTCTTCTTCTTCTTCTTCTTCTTCTTCTTCTTCTTCGGTGCCATTGCATCCATCAGTGTCAGACTGATTAACTTTGTTTCATAATTTGTTGACATCTTAAAAGCATATTTTTTTTCATTTTCTTGAGTAATGACTGAACAGTTATTTGCTTAACTGTCCAATGACTTAAGAACTGCCAATGCTGGTTCAGGCAAAGGGTTCATTCTGTCCCTTTGCTACGTCTTCAGTAATGGTGGTCATAGAGCTGCCCCAGGGATCTCAGAAGATTGTGATAGTATCTCCTTATGCTTATGGACCATCTGGAAACCAGAAGCATACAACTGGTGCATATGAAAGATTTGTTTACCTGTGAGCTCAATGAATTTTGCCATTCCAGCTATAGCCATTCCAGCTATAGGCCATGACCACTTTTGTGGTAAAGTATTCCATATGTTACTAAATGTGGCATCATGTGAAGTTGCATTTGCTTTCCTCAGCCCTCAAGCTCATACCAGTTATTTTGATTGAATGCCCTTGACGTCTATGATTTTATATACCTCTATCATGTACTCCCATTTAACCACATTCCTGTGATCTCCTCAAAGTGTGTAGCATCTTAATATCATGATCAAGGCAGAACTCAATCAAAAGATCAGATTTGGATTACCAGTTGGATTACCAACTGGCATGTAAAGAGATAAAAATATCGCAAAGAGATATACATCAATTTAATTCGGTTTAGTACTCATGTGTTATTTATTAATATAACACAAGGAAACATAACTTGACTCTCTCTTTCCAGAAGATATATGATAAATATGCTTTCCTAATTTAATTAATCAATATCTCTCCTTTGGGGGCTTTACAGTAACAAGTCTCTTGCTACACCTGTGTCAGAATCATTATCTTACAGACATTCCATTACAGAATTTAATAAAACACCAATGTTACTTCACTGTGGGTTTTTTTTTATCTTCAGAAATTCTAAATATATTTTATTTTCTAACCCACCAGAAGGTAAACATAGTAAGATGACTGTTTCAGACTCACAATAGTCATCCCTTTCAGAAAGGATTTGCTGGTGTTCCAAAGATAATATTTATCATTCCCAAAGATACCAGTAAGCCCTTGAGCCTATTAAACTGCGAAATCAGAAAAATTCTCATGTGCTGCAAGAAAAAACACACACCTTGATAAAGAAAAGGAAAATAAAACATGTCATTGTCCTTTGCCAAGGTAAGAAAACAAAGGAAGATAGAAACTGATTTGGTGTGGAAAGACTAACTGCTAACATTTTATTGCTGGTTTATATGATACGGGAGAATTAAATTTCACCTTGGTAAAAAAGAAAAGTTCTCTGCATCTTAAAGTGACTATGTGGAAACAAGACTGACTGAAAATGCATTGCTTCTCCTATGATCAATTGTTTCATTTAGATACGCTTAGGAACTTGAAAAGCATGCAGATGGTTATAAAATGGTTTAGATAAAAGTACCTTCTTTCACAACTGTATCTTGTTCCTGTTGACCTGGATGCATGCACATGATTCCCCAGCTTAATTCCCCAGCTGTTCACAAGAAATAAACTTATTCCACATTCAACTGCTCCATGGCCTAAACCAGGGGTGGGAAAACTGTGGCCCTCCAAATGTTGCTGACTACAATTCCAATCACTCCCGATTACTGGCCATGCTGGCTGAGGCTGATGGGAGTTGAAGTTCCAACAACAGCATGGCCTCCGACTATGCATGCACTCTGTTATTGTTGGATTTTGTGGTTGCCATTTTTTATCTTGAGGTGTTCAGTAGATGGATATTTACCAATCCAAATCCTATCAATATCCACTAGATATTTCTTTTTTTGGTACGATTTCAGGAATATGATGCCTACTAGGTAAAGGTAAAGGGACCCCTGACCGACTCTGGGGTTGCGGTGCTCATCTCGCTTTATTGGCCAAGGGAGCCAGTGTACAGCTTCCAGGTCATGTGGCCAGCATGACTAAGCTGCTTCTGGTGAACCAGAGCAGCGCATGGAAACGCTGTTTACCTTCCCACCTATTTATCTACTTGCACTTGACATGCTTTCAAACTGCTAGGTTGGCAGGAGCAGGGACCGAGCAACAGGAGCTCACCCCATCACGGGGATCGAACCGCCGACCTTCTGATCAGCAAGTCCTAGGCTCTGTCGTTTAACCCACAGCGCCACCTGCGTCCCATGATGCCTACTACATAGGCACAATTTCATATTGTGTCTAATCCAAAATGTAATCCCTGAATTAGTATCAGATTTTGCCAGATGGGCCAGATGAGGAATGGCAGACCATGGTCACAGATTTCTTCCCCTCTCCTCCCTTTTATTTATGCGGAAACAGTCAGAGTCAGGGTGGTATCATTCAGAGGGCTAAATCTGCCAAGATGCCAACAGCTTTTGCCCTATATTCTTTACCCCTTGCTTTGTGCCCATCTATTGGTTCAATAAGATCTTCTACTGTCATTATCAAACACCTTAAATTTTATAGGCATGAACCTAATCAAATTAGCCAATACATTTCACTATGTACCATATTAGATTGCATCTGCTGATGTGTTGCTACAAGTCAATTACATATCCAGCCATTGAAGCTAATGATGACTTTGTAACTATGCTCATTATGCTTTAATAGGAAGATCATTCCCCATAAAATACTAATATCTTGGCATTACTATTTAGCTGATAACAGAAACTATTACCTATATAACTAACATATCAGCACCAATGCAATTTTCTTGGGATTCACAGAATGCACTCCCTGTCCTTAGATGCACACAGTAAAAACTAGAGTTACACTGAAAGTTACCAGTGACATTTGGGAACATTGGGGCAGTGTCATAAAGTGCACCGCATCCTTGAGGATGTATCAACATGCATACATCATTTTATTTGTATGCCAGCTTTCCATACTTAAAACCATGCTCAAGGCAGCTTACAACATGGGTGGAAATAGCACAATTACAAACATAAGAAAAGTAGTCATATAAATAAAACTACACATCCAAACTGAATAATTTTCACATTAATAATTAAACAACAACTATTATTATTATTATTATTATTATTATTATTATTATTATTATTATTATTTGTATGCTGCCCATCTGACTGGGTTCCCAAGCTACTCTGGGTGGTTCCATCAGAATATTAAAAACATGAAGATACAAAAAAAATATGATATAATTAACAGCAACAGTCCCTGCCCCCCTTAGCCGCACCGCAGCCCAAGAATCTGTTCAGCAGTCTCAGCTTTTGTAGCGGGCATCAGTCAGGGCTCCTCCATCACAAACCAGGTGGGAAAAGACCTGCAAAGCAAGGAGCATGTCTTTGAGGACTCACAGCCAAGATAGTCTACAGTTGGTTTGAAAGTTTTCTCCTTTCTTCTCATCATCATCCCTCTCTCTTTATACATTTACATTAGCCCTATTTGGGTGTTCAGTCTTGGTCATTCCCACACTAGAAGCCTCTTCAGTGGAAGACCTGGCGCTCCCTTAAGGGAACCACACAGAGAAACAGAATAGGTCAGGCAACAGCAAGACAGAACTAGGAGCCTCAGGCCTTACAACACCTCAACAGCTGCCTCTTTTTTCAGAAGCTCAGCCACCTTCAGGTACAAGAGATTAGCAGCATATGAAGGCACAGGATCAGGTAGCAGCCAGACACCAGAGTGCTTGTCTGAAAGCACCTTCCTCATGAGTAGACCCAATTCCTCTAATAGCCAGTAGCTGGGCCTAAAGTGGGGACTGGAAGGTTACTGTATTTTTTTGTGAAGGAATGTGGCTTCCTTGTGTGACCTTGGACTGTGACTGGACTTGGCTTCCCTTATCAATCCTGTTTCCCTAACTTGACCATGAGCTGTGCCCTGATTTGCAAAATCAGGATTGTAAAACTTACAGTGAGTCTCCATGAGTAGAGGTGGCTTCTTGCTTTAGAAGTTCACATTAAACTCAGGAACACCTCCAAAACAGGCAAAAAACAATTGGCTGCTGGAGTGTATTGGGTTTTGTAACACAAGTCCAAATTCTTCATGCTTGATTACATGCAAGGAAACTGAAGTTCCAAAGACAGTTTTTGATTTCCTTTAGTAACATCTGACATCAGCTTGTAGGTTATATATTTTTATATACAAAAAACTAGATCTGTGACCTATAAGCACAAGAGTACTCCATAGCCACATAGATCATATTCCAACTGAGATGATGTCATGATGATGCAATGCCAGCAATTAGATGTGTTTCTTTTTGTTCATCAAAAACACCACATTGGTAAATCCCTTGTAATTAAGTCCTGCTTTTATTTTAACATTTTATTTGTAGGCTGAAGAGGGGAAATATCACATCTGAATTATGCAGATTATGTTTAAAGTTTAAGAATATACTACCAATGTCTTCAATAGATGTAAATGAGATTTTTTCCACCTTTCACGCCTTCTTTCTGTCCTTTGTGATAAACCATGACATATTTTGATCTGTCTGAATATCAATGCAAGTTTGCAACAGTATTGTCTTACATAAACAAATATTCAAATAAAAGCTATTTTAAATCAAAACATCTCATTAAAATACAAATATAAAATTGTGCTTCCAATACAAAGCCTGTTAAATCAAGTTGCTAGTAGAATACCAAAGATATGATTATACATTCCTTGATTTACCACCAACTGCTCAGATTCACATTTTGTCATGCATAGATAAGGAGGGCAGCTCAGAAACATCCGAAAGGGTAAACTTTGTAGAAAAATACATCTTTAGCTACCCTTCTATAAAAGACCATGTTCCTTCTTCCCTAAGCAAAAACAGAGTCCTGAGGTTTGTGCATCCTTACCTAATTATCAGCTTTTCTCATTGACACTGCTAGTACTTTCTGTAAGCATTTAAAAACATTAAGAAGTCTTCCCTGCACCAGTTAACATTTCAGTAAATTGACATTCAGGTGAACACAAAACAGATACCTGACTCACAAAGGCTGCTGCTTTTTCGTCTTCTTCTGGCATTATAAGAAAGGATTTATGTTACAGCTACTTAGGGGAGCATGAGTTGTGGTTAACATCTTATTAAAGCAACAAATAATAAATTCTATATTGTCAATACACTACCAAAATGAGTCACCAGCTTTATTGCTGGAAGCTATTGCTTACAATACTCATCCAGAGGTGCACAAACTGTGTATTTATCCAAATCACAACTTCTCCTTTGTTGTGCAGTATATTATTATGTCTTCTATTAAAATCTTCCTTGTTGTATATTATTATCCCTTCCATTAAAGTGAAGGCTTGCTGAGCTGTAGCTCTGAGGATTTTTTAAAAAAATCATTATCATATGTCAGTAATCCAAAAGCATTATTGTTGATTCAAATGCCGGTGAAGTCATTCATGAACACTTGTGTCATTCACCTTTCCCCAATAAGGGCTTCTTGTAGCTTCCATCACTTTTATCAACTTGCCACGTGACTAAAAGTATCAAGAATTGCAGATCTGGATGAAAGGCAGGCTGTGGGTTCCAAACTGTGGGGTCCAACAGCCTAACCACATAGTAGTTTAAAAATGTGACATGCAGCAACATCAAGGATTTCCCCCCACCTCTTTAATCTGGAGCAGGGATGGGTCTGATTCCCATTAGTGCCAAAGCATGGGGAGTTGCTTCCCTCCCTCACTGAAATGGGGGGAAATTTCTCCTGTGCTGCAGATAGTGATTGACAAAGTCTTGATCATAGTGGGTGGTGGTGGTAAATAACTCATCCTTGTGCACTGTGGAGTCAAAGGAATTGCTCCCTCCATAAAAGAAAACTCATCCAGCTTTAAATGCTAATATCTCTGGTGCAAGCAACACATTTGGTGTAACATGTACATTATCTATATTGTGTTGATGGGAGCATTTGTATCAGGCTTCTTCCTGTGGTTCTCAGGCAGTAGCTCCTAGAGCCCAGGTTCCGGCTACTTCCAAGATTAAATTGTCCCTTCGAGAAACATGAAGGCAATAGTTTCCAAGCAGGCAAGAAGTACTCTACTGTAAAGGTAGTGTGAAAAGGGCTACTTTTTAAGGGGGGTAGTGGGAATAAATAGAGATTGCAGCCTATCCTCCAGATGGGCAGGGCATCATCACCATTATAGGATTTATTGCAGTTCCACTGCCAATAACACAATATGTTGCCATTCTGTGAAGGCTAGTCTACTTATATGAGCAGATACACAAGAAGGTGTTATTCCCTTACATAGGAACCCCTAACCATGGTTTATAACACTTGCTTCAAAAACACAGCCTAAGTCCACAGCCCTAAGGTGGCTATTGTTACATCAGTTACAAAGAAAAATATATTTTTTTACTATTAAGAAAAAAATTGTGGTGCTTTAATGATTTCCTACAACCTGTCAAAACAAACCTGTTAGTCTTTAAGGCAGGGATGATGAATCTGTGGCCCTCCAGTCATTGCAGGCCAATGGCTAGAAGATGGAAATTGTCATTCAACAACATCTGGAGGTCCATAAATCATCTTATTAACTTAGGAAGCTGTGAGATACCTAATAAGAGCAATGGTCCATCTGGCTCAGCATTGCCTACAATGACTGAAAGAGATTCAGTGGCGTTTCACGCAGGGGACATTGCCAGACCTTCCAGGAGAAGTCAGAGATTGAACCACAGAGCTTCAGCATGAAAGGCAGAGCTATGTACCATCTAGGGCTATTGATACGATACAATACGATACGATATCTTTATTTGTCATTGTCCCATACAGAACAATGAAACTGAAAAATCTACATGACATTCAAAAACCCCTAAAAACTCTGAAACCCCATTTTAAAATACAATATTCTCCTATAGATACTCCTTATACTGCGTTTAAAACCAGAATTGCATTTGGGTAGAAACTGTATCTCAGGCAGCTGGTCCTAGCCCAGTGATTGGTGGGGTACAAATAATAAAATTATTGTTTTTTAAGGTACAAGACTCTCCTTCCTTCCTTCCTTCCTTCCTTCCTTCCTTCCTTCCTTCCTTCCTTCCCTCCCTCCCTCCCTCCCTCCCTCTTGTATTTGCTCTGATGGATTAACAGACTCTCAGTGTCATGCTGCGCTTGTATAGGAAGATGTAGACTTTGTTTCAAGGTTTCCTCCACTTTTATTCATAACTGCCAGTCACAACCATAGGTCCTCCTGTAACTAACGTATATCCTTCCTTCCTTGCAGCTGCCAGACCCAGAATACCCAGGGGCATGCTGGTGGGTGGATGCTAGTGAGTCAGAAAGAGGGAGCATCTCTTCTCTGGCTGGGGCCTCTAATGCTCACTTTGGATAATGGCAAATAATAAATGTCACTGAGTTTTGTATTCAAAGCCAAGGAATTATGAACCTGGTTGACATCACTGAAAAAAATAATGTCACATTCTACTGGTAAGTCAACACATTATTCTCAATTTCTCCCAGTTCTTTTATTATTATTTTTATCTTTGATATATGGCTAAAGATAACTGACTGAAAGCTTTCCCCATTTATTGTAATTGTACCACTCCTTGAAAATGGCAGGAGCACTTAAACTAATACAGCCATTAACAACAGCCAGCTGCCAAGAGAAAAGGTCCATAAATGTGCATTATATCTAATTTTGCTAACATGAAACTGAATTCATTTAACATAGCCATGTGAGCACAATTGATAAAAGAATAGACCTAGAAATGGAAGAGAAATTCATTCAATTCAAATTTTATGGTTGGTTCTTTATTTACTAAATTTTACAATACAATTCAAAATGAAATAAAAACAGACCTGCTGGTATAGGGTGAGATATAAACTCAATAAATACAAACACCCAAAAATTATTGCATATGCTCAGAGTAAATAATTTCATGTTTGCCAGGAACAGCATATGGTTCTATGATTGTAACCCACCGAAAGCATGGGTAAACAGGAATGTGTTAAATTTCTCCTGAAAGTTAGTAACAAGGGAGGCAAATGCACTTTAACTAGGAAGCACATTCCACAGGTGGAGAACCACCCCAGAGAAAGCCCTGTCATGGTTCAATGACAACCAGCAAGTGTTGGCACTACAAACAGGGCCTCACCAGCCAGTTGTAGGACATATGGTGGTTGATATGATGGGAGATGCTGCTTTAGTGCTTGGGTTCCAAGCATCCATATGGGGGGAGGACTGGGACCCTGGAAATAAACTAGGATGGAGTGGATTTAGGATTGAGTACATATGATACTGACATAGGAAATAGGCCATTCCTATGTTGTCTTCTTCTCTTCTCCATTCACAAACTCTGCTTTCCTATTGGCGTCTTTAAAGTAAATTTGTAATTAATTACTTTGCTTCTGCATCTAATGGTTGTATTCTCTCCTACACTTATCATTTATTACATTTTACAGACCCATTTGTGTTTTGGGATGTACACAAATGTACACGATCCTATAAATGGTGTGTATAATGCGATTTCAAGTGGTAGTGCTCTTCTGGGTATCTGTAGGTGCTATTTTCATTTCAGGGCACGTTGGGGGGGGGACAGTGGTCACCCAGAGAAGGACTACTGCAGTGAATAAGTCCTATATATCTTGTCTTCCTTTTGCTCTCCACATATCATCAAAATATCCCCTGGTTTTAGTATTTCCAAATTGGAAGGCATTTTAATTAATTTCTATAAGGTCAAAGCTCAGAAGCAGTGTTCTTACAAGGGGATATCCATGGAGGATATATGGGAAAAGGAGGCTGCATACTCAGGGACATGGTTTTAAAGGCAACTGCTGCCGGCTTCTGTCTTTGTAAACAAGAGTGACCAGCATGACAGTGCAGAGATCTCCTTCCAACACCAACATCACTGCTGCTTATCAGGATGCTTGGGTGTGGGGGGTGGAAGCTGGGCAACTGTGAGATCGGGCTGTGCAGTCACACTACTGGAGTCCCCTCCAATGTGTCTGCATAAATCTAATCTCACCATTGCTCTACTCTGTCTCAATAAGCAGCATCCATGCCGGTTTGGGGAGAAAGGCACCATCCTGTGTGGCCAGCCACTGCTGTCTATGAATGAAAGAGAAATTCCACCTGCATTTGATATAAGAAATAAGCTCATAAAATGAGAACAGATTGCGGTTTATGTTTGAACGTGGAATATAACTACCACTTTGTGCTTCTACACGAAACACACTGTTCTCCACCATTTGTCACATTGGCCTTTTTCAGCTCAACATATTGTGTTGGACTTGGAGTCCAACCAAAAATTCCACATATTTGGTGTAAGGAAATAATATGTATACCCAATTTATTAATATATTATATATTATAATTCTAAGGATTCCATCCAGGTTCCAGTCTGTGTGGTATCTGTTGTCAGCTGGTGAAGTGTTTTGTCCTGTGTTGTGTCATGTTAAGCTTGTTGTAGGCACTAGAGAGCATAGTATATATAATTTGTATATTTAAATTTCTATACTGCTTTTCCAAATGTTCAAAGTGATAGACACAAAGCATTCTGAAAAAGCCGGCAAAAGACATTCAGCACACAAAAGACATTTCCAATGACTGAAGATATGACTTAAGCTATGCCTTTGAGTAGTGTGGCTTCCACAAAAGTCACTTCGGCAAATGCATCTGAGGGTGAGAACTGTAAAAGCCAGGTTTGATGACAGCCTTGTTTAATGCATGTTTTAACAACCTGTCGAGATTACAGGCTGCCAGAAACTGTTAGAGGCTTCATAAAAACAAGCAGCAATTGGTAAATTCCCCCATCCCCGTTTACAGTTCTGTGTAACTCATTGACTAGATGTACCGTGGATGATTTAATGGGTATCTTTGGGACACGCACTCACAAGAAAATAGCCTTATGCAGCCCTAGCAAAGAGAAAACTCTTTGCATGGTGTGCCTCAACTGTTATCAAATAAATTGATAAAAAAGTGGGCAAGCTTTTATGGGAACCTAATCCAAAAGGTTTCTTTTATTACATCTACAGAAAACAGCCACAGGAACCTTGGGAGCATATAAAACTAGGCCAAATGAAATTAAGCTAGAGAGGAAGGAAGAGACGAACAAGAGGTCTGGGAAGAGGAGCAATATTCCACAGGGTGCTGTGACTGAAATCCACATTTTGTCATGACTGGGAATGAAGGCAGGCTAACATACAACTTTCTGACCTGACAAGAAGTGTGGGAACAAGAGAGTGGCTCTGGGATGGCTCAAGAGAATGTACTCTAAGATGCACCCTGATCTTGTTCAGGCACCAAGGGTCAGCAAAGCTACAGAGCCCTGGCTTAATCACTGCTAGGAATCAAAGAAATTTTGCATTTGCCATAAACTACTTGTATTATGAATGAAGATTCACTTGGCGCTTTTATACCTAACAAATAGGAACAATGTTTTGTTACCAACACACCTTGAGAAGCAGAGTAATGGTGAAAAGGTAATATTTATTCAACTATGACAATGAAAACTCTGCCAAACAATAACCAAATTATGTAAATACAGAGGGTTTGAATGAGTGTATATAAAGGAAGCATCCCTCCACTTACCTAAACATGTAAGCAATCACATTATGTGGCTCCCCAGTCACGGAGTGGGAGGAGTATTCTTGCTAAGTGAGTATTGAGTATGTATTCAGTTAAGTCATAGTTGTTGCTGAAATCCGTCTTGTCTCGGGAGACAGAAGTCAAACTGTTGGAAGGTTACAGTGCCTGATGTGGCTATAGAGACCAATATAGGAGAGGCATGTTTTGTTGCAGGTGGGACAGATAAAGGCATATGGTTGTGCTGCAGTAGATGCACCACAGCTTTTGTTCTCTCTGCACTCCTCCCAGCTTCATCAGGCTGATGGTAAGACTCCTTGCAGGCTTGGGCAGTTGATGGGTCTCTGTAGAGCTTCCTCGGGGTATGCTGTCAAGGCTGCATCATCTACAAACGACATCTCTTGGATAAGGACCTGCCTTACTTTTGTCTTAGCAGAGACATGCCAGGTTGAATAGACCCCCATCACTCCTTGAATGAAAGTACACACAGTCTACAATCGAGCTGAAGGCATATGAGAGCACCAGGGAGAAGAATAAGGACACAGCTATCTTTTAGTATAACTAATAACTAGTATGAAAACTAAACACTGCCGTACCTATTGTTGAACAAGTACATGTTAGTTACTGTGCCCATGAATGAATATGTGCTTCTGTCATTCATATTTGCTATACACATGTATCATTTGCAGCCACAAAGAGTAAGGCAGTAATGAAACAGGGACAGGATAAACTATCAGTGACCAGCAGTCAAAAGCAATACACCAGCTATTGTAAACAAATGCTGGAACTAATGGGAGAACCATTTGAGATTCAAGAAATGAAGGAGGGAAAACAAGCAATTCTAAAACCACTTAAGAGTTGTGTTGCTTAAAAGCATTTCCTGTTTACTCAACCAAAATCAGGAGATTTAAAATAATGCAGTGGGGGTTTTGCATAGTAAATACATAGACATATAAGGTAAAGGGATATAGTCCTAAGGGTACAGTTGTCAAAAACAATGGCTATTCTTACTCAACCTAGGATTGTCAGTAAATAAATAAGAAATGCCACTAAATAAATAAGATGCTGAAGGGACAGTTTCTCCAAAATGCCCTGCTTAATCAACACAAAGCAGACCATTGCCACAAATATTAGGAGATTTTGTTTGTCTGCCTAATTGTCACTTAGGAGATAGACCATTTCCAATTGCAATTGAGGATCACATGATCAAATACTTCTCCATACTAAAAGCAAATCTCTTTGTCAGGAAGAAGGTGAGGTAGGTCTGAGAAGGCCCATACACTGGTTAAAATTTTGTTTGAAAACCCTTTGGAAGCATTTTGACCTCCCGGATAAAATGATGTCCTGGCATCTCTTTCATAATCATGATATTAGGTAATTGGTGCACAACTTATTACACTTCCCATGCACTTCAACTGCAATTCCTTTAAGTGAGGGACTGTACCTCATGTTTATTATTAAAATAAGGAGCTAGTCCAAGCCGGTACTTAAATTAATGGACTGATGCTCCAATTTCTAAAGTCATGAAGAGGACTTCATTTGGGTGCATTTGTGGACAAATTTATATCTTCACTAAAAGGGAAATACAGTTTAACAGAGTAATTTTAGAAAGCAACATTAAAGACTTTTTATGCGCGTACTGTAAAATGGTGAGTAAGGCTGTTCTCAACTGCATGCGGCAATTCAAAAAAAGAAGTGTGGGAGCAAAAAAATCTAATGCATAAGCAAATAAGAAATGGTTTCAACACAAGGTTTTAGCTCTTTGATATTTGAATGTAAGACATTGCTATCAAGGATATTAGCCCTAGGAGGGCAATGTAATATTCAAATGGTAAGCCACAACCCTGTTTCCAGCAAATGAGTTTTATATTATGCAACATCATAAATTCATAGTCAGCCTTGGTGGTTAGGGCTTGACTCGCTGAAAGGGGTTAAATTTGATTCAATTCTTAAATATTACATAGTTTCTTATAAAGCATTAGTGAAGATGCCAACTTGGAAGTAAACTGTAAAACAAGCAAGAAAAGTGCTTTGTACCTGTTTCAGTATTATTATTCCTCGCCCTCCCCACATTGGAACAATTTCCTCTGTGTTTCACCTCAGTGATAAAACATTGCAAGAGTAGGGCCTAACATTCTAATAACAAGGAACTATATAATCCTATAAACAGATGCAGATGTAGAATAGATATAGTTCATATGAACATGCCAGGTTACCTTAGAGACTATTTGCTCCCATGTAGGCCCTGCCTGTGAATTTAAAAAAACAAATCACTGTCTTGCTTTCAGTTTCGTCTCCGGAGATTTGGTGAATGAGCACAACAAATGAGGGTGTGACTTGGAATGTCCTCCCAAATGGAATTTGTGAGGCTCCTTCCTTGTTTGTTCTGTGATGAGATTGTGATGGGCAAAATCTTGTTTGTTTGTTGCATTTCTACCCCATCTTTCCTCCAAGGAGCTCCATGTGGTATACAGTCATATCTCGGGTTGAAGTAGCTTCAAGTTAATTATTCTTGGGTTGCTCTCCGCAGCGACCCGGAAGTAATGGAGTGTGTTACTTCCAGATTTTGCCACATGCACAGACGCTCAAAATGATGCCACGCGCATGTGCAGAAGTGGCGAAACGTGGCATGTGCACGTGCAGATGCACAGTTGCATGTTACGTTTACTTCAGGATGCGAACTGGGCTCCAGAACAGATCCTGTTCGTATCCAGAGGTACCACTGTATATGGTTCTTCCCTCTCGCCATTTCACCCACATAGCAGCCCTGTGAACAGACAGGCCAAGGTCATCTTGTGAGCCCCTGAGTGAGGATTTGAACACTGGTTTTCATGTTTCTAGTCTGACACTCTTACCACTACAATGCACATCTTTGCTCTTCCTGCAAAGTGTTTGTGTTTTGTTTTGCTGATAGTGTCTGTTGTATTTTGTTATTGCTATTAGAAGATACTAGTTGAACTTGTGTTTTTATTAAGCATATGTTTTTATGATTATGTTCTACACCAATGTGCGTATTTCCAGTTATAGAAATAGAAATTTCGCAATAGATTATGATGGCAATGATGATGATTCCATATGGGTTTATTTTGAACATTTAAGAACATAATTGTTGTAACTCCTAATACATGAAACACTTCTATTTTGTTATACCTAGAAATGCAAATACTTTATTGTGTCATTAGTACAGAGAAGTTCTGGTATATGTTATGAAGTGGGTTAAAAGGAACAACATGAAATGAAGACCATGCAGACTAGAAGACTTTTTCAGATCACTTCTGCATTATATTCTATCCTTGCTCTGTGGCTGCTCTTCCTGTATGACTCCATTAACAAGGGCTGGGCTGACCATTATATTCTTGAAATATGAAAACAGTACACAGACACACAAAATATTTGTGGTTTTGAGGAATGTGCGTGCTGAGGAATGGGTGGGTTGGACATTTGACTATTATTTATTAGGGAGTCCAAGGGCTTCTTCCTTGGCCCCTTTTTACCTTTGAAAAGACAAGGTACATGCTTGGAAGCAGCCCAGCAGCCACACATATACTGTTACTGTCCTCAGGATGGGCATTATATGATGTTAGAGTTGTTCAGTGGAATCCCTGATCTGGATCTTGTGTAGAAATTAATTCTCTCCACCACAAGAATGTGCTTCAAAGCTTTACTGCAGAACTGTCTTAAATACTAGCTACAATAAGATAAACATTACAAAGTAACCTTGCAAACAAGAAAAGGGCTTCCTTCCTTTCCTCTCTCTGGTCCCAAAGGAAGATCTTAAGCTTGGTCATCATTACCAAACTTCTTTGCAAGCACAGCTGCTGCGGCTAACAATCTCCAAACAAGCACACACAAACTTCTCAAGTTTCATCTTCCTGCTGTGAGAGCTCTGCAGCTTCTGTTTCTGGAGATGCATCATTGGGTAGCTTATGTCACTCTAATGGGAAAATACCTTTCTTCTCTGATGCTGTTTGCCAGAGTGTAACTTTTTTTGGAGGGGGGGGTCTAAGGTAAACTCCCCATTACAGCATCTTAAATACAATGCATTCAGACACAGCATTTTGTGTACATTGAACTTCTAACTTTAACAGTAGGATCATTCCAGGGAAAGATGTTGAGGGGGTAAAAAGATAACTTGAAAACAAGTCATTTCAGCTAGCTGGATCGGTGCATCACCGCACTGCTTAAAATGGTTCAGTTGCATCTTTAACTGGCTAATTAAAGATACCGACAGCACTGTGATTCAATAATTTTTATGAATAAACCAGATTACATTAAAACGTACTGTTATATTTGATGAGATCGAAACACTTCTCTTCTGTTAAAGTGCACGATAAATCAATGCTCTGTTTAACTTTATTAGTTAGCAGTTAGATACATCAGGTATTCCATTCTGCACTATATAGCTATTTTGTGTACTTTGTTTCCTCTGCACGATGGTTTTACAACCCCATTTGTTTTCAGATGTATAACCAATGTGCCTTTTATGCCCAGTGTTAAAACAAATAAAATGCAATATGCTCTTTGCTTCTGCTTTTGCCTTCTGAAGAAGAATGAAATGCTGCTGTAATTTACACTTTCACATTTCTGAAAACTTGCAGATTTTACAGAAGACTCCTTTTCCCTCCATATGTAAATTTCTGGAAACATATTGAGTTAGTAAATTTTGTCAGGCACTGCTGGCACAGAAACTTGAAGAGTCCACATGAACAGCACAATGCCTCTTGCTTTGCATTTCACAATTCTCTGGGCATTTCAAAAGTCTTCATCAACAACTGGATCTCAAAAAATAGTTCCATGTGCGCATTTCTAAGTTTATAAGCACATTTCTAAGTTAGGTGAAACTCCTGCTTATAAATGTAGGTGACTGTGCTTATGGTGATTTTTACACTTAGTGGTTCACCATGTCCATATTCAAAAATCTGTGTATATGGCTGAGCTCATTTATATGCCTCCAAATGATGGTATCTTAGAAAAGTTGTAGACATCATTTAACTAAAGAATGGGAAAGTATGCAAACACTTTAAGTGGTGTGCAGACTTAATCATACTAACATGTCTCACTGAATTCAATGCATTGACTCTAAGCATGACAAAATGACGAAAGGCTGGGCTGGATGAATCCCAAGCCGGAATTAAGATTGCCGGAAGAAATATCAACAACCTCAGATATGCAGATGACACAACCTTGATGGCAGAAAGTGAGGAGGAATTAAAGAACCTTTTAATGAGGGTGAAAGAGGAGAGCGCAAAATATGGTCTGAAGCTCAACATCAAAAAAACAAAGATCATGGCCACTGGTCCCATCACCTCCTGGCAAATAGAAGGGGAAGAAATGGAGGCAGTGAGAGATTTTATTTTCTTGGGCTCCATGATCACTGCAGATGGTGACAGGAGTCACGAAATTAAAAGACGCCTGCTCCTTGGGAGAAAGACGATGGCAAATCTAGACAACATCTTAAAAAGTAGAGACATCACCTTACCAACAAAGGTCCGTATAGTTAAAGCCATGGTTTTCCCAGTAGTGATGTATGGAAGTGAGAGCTGGACCATAAAGAAGGCTGATCGCCGAAGAATTTATGCTTTTGAATTATGGTGCTGGAGGAGACTCTTGAGAGTCCCATGGACTCCAAGAAGATCAAACGCATCCATTCTTAAGGAAATCAGACCTGAGTGCTCACTGGAAGGACAGATCGTGAAGCTGAGGCTCCAATACTTTGGCCACCTCATGAGAAGAGAAGACTCCCTGGAAAAGACCCTGATGTTGGGAAAGATGGAGGGCACTAGGAGAAGGGGACGACAGAGGATGAGATGGTTGGATAGTGTTCTCGAAGCTACAAACATGAGCCTGACCAAACTGCGGGAGGCAGTGGAAGACAGGAGTGCCTGGCGTGCTCTGGTCCATGGGGTCACGAAGAGTCGGACACGACTAAACGACTAAACAACAACAACAACAACAATGACAAAATGTGGATCAAATCCTTAGTTTCTGTATGAGGCTCAGATGCTCCTACATTCTCCTCTAAAATATGTGTATAATACTTTTGGCCTGTCCAGTACCTCACATATGACAGCTTTTTGAGGAGATTGTCCTTTTATACTTCAAAATTTCATGGGTGTCATAGTTCTCTTTGTAAAGACTCTCCTTCTGCAAGAGAGGGGAGTGGTTGTGGTCGGGAGCCGGACTCCGCCTCAAGCAGGGGGTGTTAGCCCCCTGCCTCCCACTCACCTGGCTGGCCTACGCCCACGGGAAGGCACCCAACCAGGTGCCTGCGAGGGGGCGTGTTTAGCAGCCCAAATTGCTGCGGCACCAGCCTTCCGGCCTCACTTTTCATCGTCCCATCGCGAGTCACCCACCCTCCACTCCCTTAGAGCTCAGGGTCTCAGTTTTCTTTTGGCCTTGCTATGGACCTTAGGTTGGTCACCCTGGTTGTCCAGGGGGCCTGGTAGGAATTTTTCCATTTGGCATTAGGCTTTTTGGTTTTTTCGCCTACCTCGTAGCAATCGTCACAACTTTCGTGGTATTGGTGGGTAGGTTAGGCATTGGAATAATGTGTTGTGGTGTGTCGAAGGGCTAGGTGTGGCCATCGCCTATGCCTTCAATTTTTGGGTATTCCGTTAAAGGAATCTGGCGGTCGTGTATTCTGTCCAATGCCTGCTTGGCGGGAGGCCATGGCACGACCCTCGGTGACATCAGCTTATAGTTGGATTAGCACCAACAGGCTCCACATACTGGTGAATAAACCCCCCTGTTTTAGACTCACCCCTCTCTGAGGGGGTGGAGCCACTGACGTAATCCAATGCCTAAGCCAATACCTTTTCACTTGCTGTAATCAATAAAGTTGTGGCCTTTTCTTGCCCATTAACCTTATATCACGTGTCCTCGTGTTTTCATTCCCCTACGCGGGGATCGGGTCCTCGAACCACAAGTTCATAATGCTGCATTAGCATAGAAAACTGCCACTAGCAAAAGTGATTTCTTTTGCCACCATTAAAACACAGACATTTTAAATAATACCACCTTCTCAGACTTGTAATTCAGGTCATCTTAAAGCTGCAGCTTTCTCTCATTATTCCTCCTCCATTTCTTCTTCTACTTCCAATATCTAAAACCAGTTTTCTTAATTGGTTTGGGAGAAATTCATCAGTGCCAGACTACAGTTGGCTTAACAGGCAGTGTGGGTTTGTCAAGAGAAGCACAGGACATGCTTGGATCCTTCCACTTCAGCATTTTTCCTTATTTTTAATTTTTCCTTCTTTTAAAGTGAAATATACTTGAGTTCAATTGGCAATAACTTCCTTCCATAGGCTTTTCAATATTATTTTTGTATCTTTATGTTGGGAACTGCCCTGTGATCTTCGGATGAAGGACGGTATACAAATTTAATAAAGAATAATATTGACTACTTTAAATTCCCAGGAAGATTATTTTATTGTTGTTATTATCATGTATTAAATTTGTATACAGTGGTACCTCTAGATAGGCACACCTCTGGTTGTATCTTTCAGGATGTGAACGCGGCAAACCCGGAAGTATTTTTCCGGGTTTCGCTGCATGCGCATGCACAGAAGTGGCACCTCCATTTGCGAATTCCTTGGGATGCGGCCGGACCTCCAGAATGGATCCCGTTCACAACCGGAGGTCCCACTGTTCTGCGCTTCATCTGGAGATCACAGTGTGGTTTAAAATTTAAAACACAAAAATACATACCATAATAACAAACAATACCCCCCCACACACACATAGTTTAAAAAGCCATACACCGTTTAATTAGCCAAAGGCATAGAATAAGAGGAATGCTTTTGCCTGGCACCTCAATATAGGTAATGAAGGTGCCAGGTGAGCCTCCCTAAAGAAAGCAAGTGAGGAGTCACCGCAGAAAAGGCCCATTTTCATTTTGCCGCCTTCCAAACCTCTTGTGGAGGAGACACACAAAGAAGGGCCTCTGATGATCACAGGGTCTGCATCAATTCATATGAGGGGAGATGATTATTGAAGTATTACGGTCCTGAGCCATTGGCTTTATCAGTCAAAACCAGCACTTTGAATTGAGTTAGAGAATCGCACACATTTAAGTTCCTCAGGTTTTGCCACAAGATAAAATAAGCTTTCTCTAGAACAGCCTTCCCCAGCCTCTTGCCCTTCTGGTGTTTTGTACTCCAATTCCCATCAGCCCTGACCAGCTTTCCCAATAGTCAGGGATTCTGGGACACCTGGAGTGCAGCAGGAAGGGGAAAGCTGCTCTATAACATCCACAGTTTCAGTGCTAAACATTTTGTAGGTGCTCACTTTGCATGATGAAGGCAGGCAGTTCCATATATTACACATGTTGTTTTCTAACCATTTAATTGCTATGGCTGTAAGATAAAGGACTAGACTAGATGAATGGTTAAAAGTCATAAGAATATAAATTGAGCCTACTGGATCAGATCAATGGCCTATCCAACCCAACATCCTGTTCTCACCGTAGCCAAGCATATGCCTATGGGAAGCCTATGAGCAGAAACCAAGCACAAGAGCACTCTCTTCTCCTTTTTCAAGTTATTTGCTTCTTGGGGAAGCCAATTATGACAACATTTGGACACTCTTGGTCTTTACAAGTAATCAGTAAATGCCACGGTGGAGTAGAGATGCTTACCTGACCTCCTGGTTAATTAGTTGTTGCTACTTATTGTGAAAGCTAGAGTGTTCCAGAAAGGCATCTACTTCTGCTTTATTGACTATGCAAAAGCCTTTGACTGTGTCGACCATAGCAAACTATGGCAAGTTCTTAAAGAAATGGGAGTGCCTGATCACTTCATCTGTCTCCTGAGAAATCTCTATGTGGGACAAGAAGCTACAGTTAGAACTGGATATGGAACAACTGGTTGGTTCAAAATTGGGAAAGGAGTACGACAAGGCTGCATATTGTCTCCCTGCTTATATGTAGAATTCATCATGCGAAAGGCTGGGCTGGATGAATCCCTAGGTGGAATTAAGATTGCCGGAAGAAATACCAACAACCTCAGATATGCAGATGACACAACCTTGATGGCAGAAAGTGAGGAGGAATTAAAGAATCTTTTAATGAGGGTGAAAGAGGAGAGTGCAAAATATGGTCTGAAGCTCAACATCAAAAAAACGAAGATCATGGCCACTGGTCCCATCACCTCCAGGCAAATAGAAGGGGAAGAAATGGAGGCAGTGAGAGATTTTACTTTCTTGGGCTCCATGATCACTGCAGATGGTGACAGCAGTCACAAAATTAAAAGATGCCTGCTTCTTGGGAGAAAAGCAATGACAAACCTAGACAGCATCTTAAAAAGTAGAGACATCACCTTGCCAACAAAAGTCTGTATAGTAAAAGCTATGGTTTTCCCAGTAGTAGTGATGTATGGAAGTGAAAGCTGGACCATAAAGAAGGCTGATCGCCAAAAATTGATGCTTTTGAATTATGGTGCTGGATGAGACTCTTGAGAGTCCCATGGACTGCAAGAAGATTAAACCTATCCATTCTTAAGGAAATCAGCCCTGAGTGCTCACTGGAAGGACAGATCGTGAAGCTGAGGTTCCAGTACTTTGGCCACCTCATGAGAAGAAAAGACTCCCTGGAAAAGACCCTGATGTTGGGAGAAGGGGACAACAGAGGACGAGATGGTTGGATAGTGTTCTCATGAGTTTGACCAAACTGCGGGAGGCAGTGGAAGACAGAAGTGCCTGGCGTGCTCTGGTCCATGGGGTTATGAAGAGTTGGACACGACTAAATGACTAAACAACAACAACAAGTTATTGTGAAGGGAGAGGGGAGAGGCGAGGCAGCAAGGTGAGCAGCAGGAGTGCTGGATTGGCTTAGCCATTTCTTTTGCACCACACTGACCTTGTCATTGCCTCACCCCTCTTCTCTCCTGGTAAGCAGCAGCAACTCATCTTCTGGGAGGTCAGGTAAGTGCCTGCACCCACCACTGATCGCAAGTATGGTTGTTAGACTAAAAGAGACAACAGTGACAGCTTGGACACCTACGGCTAAATGAATCTGGCAGGTGAAGTGAGCATACATGAGAGAATGAAACAGACCTACCTAGATTGATCGATCGATCAATCAAGAAATAGATGTAGATATATATCCCATAGGGATGCTGCTGCTCTTCAGATTTTAGAATGTCACTTGAATCCTCAAAAAAGCTAAAGTTAATTGTAGTTTAAGCTGAGTGCAACAAGCCAATTGATGTCTAATTTTCAGACAGAAAGTCTCCTCCAGAGATATTAACTTTAATCACTGTCAGCTAATAAGTGAATAGAATAGTAAATACTGTTAGACTAATGTATTTTTCATTCAGAATAATATCCCTTATGATAATAGTATCCCACGTTG
Source organism: Podarcis muralis (assembly GCF_964188315.1). Lineage (NCBI taxonomy): Eukaryota > Metazoa > Chordata > Lepidosauria > Squamata > Lacertidae > Podarcis > Podarcis muralis. The sequence goes on from NC_135658.1 coordinate 50,624,798, forward strand.
GCTTCAGAAGTTTGTCACAGAAGATTTGCATTAATTTATTTATTTGATAGATTTCTATCCCATCCATCTTCCAATATGGATAAGAATATATCAGATATCTTATTAATTCAATCCAACAGATATGATCAGTATTTATCATCATTGCTGCTTTGAGTTCACAAGCAATGTATAATTGATTGCATCCCCACCACCACCATTTGCATTGGTTTTTGCATTGGTTTTATTCCAACCCATTCATTTCATTGCATTATCAATGTAACTTAAGGGGTTTTGTAATTGATTATGTAAATTTCTTAAGTTAATGTAACTTTGCTACAGTAGGCACCGATAATAATTTTGTTTTTGACTGAAGATGAACTGCAGTGAAACAGAAACGTTGTTGCATGTAACATACATGGCAGAATGAAAAATGATGCTGTCTTATATCCCTACATGTGACCCACAACTTCCAGTGCTATTCAGTGTTGCAGAAAGGAGTCATGTTGCAGTAATTCCAACATCTCCCTCTTGAGACCTTTAAATGCTAAATTCTATCACCCTATATCATATGTTCACCCATATGAAAATGGAGCCTGATGGTTCACTGATTTCAAATCTATATATTTATGCTGATGAGGCAAGTTCAAAGGCTGATTTCCTCAAACATCCCTTTTTCTTTGCACCATTGTGGTCTCCTTCTTTGCAGACTGAGATATTTCTTTCCTCCAATTGTCATCATGTTTTAACACACACCTTGTCCGTTCTCTTCTTATATTAAAAATAGCTAATGTGACACCCACTCTTGTGTGCCCAGACAATATGCTGCAGTTAAAAAGTCTCTCCTTTTGTTCATTAGGAGAAAAATTAGGTACAAAGAGGTGGTATTTAAATCTCTATATCCAGTGGCTAAATCAGAGTGCTATTTCTGCTTAACTCATCTGGAGTTCCAGTTGACAGCTTAGTTAACATTTCTAGTCCCTACTTAATGAGCTAGCAATGTCATGGTATTTAAAAGAGAAGTTTACATTTCATAGTCCTTCAGAACTCTTTTTTTAGGCTTGACATTTTTATTTTAATGAGCCATTTGCTGCTTCTGATTCATGCTTTGAAGCCAATAGGATGTCTCAAACAATGCAAGTTGCATTTAAAACATCTTTTTATATTTCTAGTCAGTATTTCTAAAAAGGGAAATTCATATTTTTCATCAACTCTGAGTGAGGAAATAAAAAAATAAAAAGAACCCATCCTAACATGTCAATTAAAAGAAAATGTTGTTCACGGATGAACTAGATAGGCTCATGCCACTGGAGGTATCTTTATAACGCATTCCCGTCTGACAGTCAATGGACGATGTGATAACAAGAAAAATGCAGACATATTGATACAGCCTTACAGAAGAATAGAGAATACAATTGTTGTTATTGCTTTAATCATAATTCCTTCTTCAAGGTCCTTTTCTTCTGAGGCATCTGCCTTCAGACGGGAAATGACAAATGAAATTTGGAGAAAATGCTTTGAGGATGCAATATGCCTTGACCTTAAGTAAGAACCTAAGCACATTAAAAGACTAGCACATCTTTGTACAATTAATGAATAAAGTCTCAGCCTATTCCAGTTATTATTTATTTGTTTGACTATTTCCAGTGCTTTTTTTCTAAAATAAAGTTTAGGGGTGCTCTCATTTTCCTACTCATATTGAGATACTGCCCTTCAATGATGCCAAACTTAGATTCACAAAACATTAGGGGTATGCGTACCCCTGCGTACCCCCAGAAAAAAAGCACTGACTATTTCTATCTATCCTTTAATGAATTCTTAGGGTAGCTACATGTGCATATAATGTTCCACTAAAATCCATGGATGTAGCTGGCAACTGATTTCAGCATGATGCTGTCAATATTAATTGTTAGGAGATGCAATCAATACATTTGCTGGAAACCATGATGAGACAGATGTCATAACAGCATGCAGGAGCCAACAGGCTGTATAATCTTAGGGCAGCCAGCATGGTGCCCTTCAAATGTTGTGAACTTCAATTTCCATCATTCCTCACCACTGGCCATACAGGTAGGGCTGATGGTTGTAGTCCACAAAGCAGAGGCACTACTTTGGCTACCCCTGAATCCTGAATCCTGAATCTAGAAGGAAGAGATCAGTAATCAGCCACTCCTCCTTCTCCCACTTGCTCAGCTGATAAAATCCCAGTATGCTGTAAACAGACAGTAAAGTTTACAACAGAATTAATGGGTGTTTTCCTGCTATTTTTATCAACCTTCAGGGGGCCGAAGTCCACAATCTAGCACAATGTTCCAAGCAGCTTGTACAAAAAATCACTGACATAACAGTGTAATCCTTCTCAACCCAGCATGGGGGCTCTACTCTGTGCATTAGAAGCACCATAACTGCTGAGTATGGTTGATATGCAGGCTTAGCAGGCCCAGTACCAGGCACTGCAACACAGTACTGTACATTGAAATGCTTCAACAAGGAGAGTTAAACCAAATGCTACAGAGAAATGTAGCACAAAGCAGCCTAATATCCTGAACAAGTTTGTTTGAAGCATAGCAACCTAAGGGAATTCAAGCCCATGTCATCCAACATCTCTGCTTATGATGGTAGTTAGCCCCAGTTATCAGTGGCACCCCAAAGAGGAGGGAATTGCCAAAATTCCAAATAAAACACTTCTACCTAAGGACCGGTTGGGTGGGAGAAAAGGTATAAGTCAAAAGGATGCTCCAAGAAATGGATTAGCAATTTGCATATTATGTGCATGTGAGAAGGTGGAGAGGGAAATGGCTGAGTTCTATTTAACCTTTATTAATTGCATTCTCATCCACTTTAATCATTTTTAATTACTTATAGTACTAAAATGTATGAAGTCATTTTCTGTGCAACATGCTAATTTATACAGAGACTCACCCGAGACAAAGGTGTTCATTAATATTTCATCAGCATATTTCACTAGGTTGTGTGTGTTTTTTATTACGCACCAAATGCTCTTGTGCACTTGGACATTAAAAATTTACACAGTCTAGCTACTGAGAAACACACAAAGCCAAGCGGGAACGGCACTCAAAAGAAAATGAAACCATGCTTTGTTTTGTTGAGCACAACTGAGACTCCCACATCTAAAATAGTCTACAAATAGCATGGAGCAAAATAAGGGCAAGCAGATGAAGCAGCCTGATACAGAATTAGATCACTGGTTCATCTAGCTTTCAGTCACCAGCCTTCATTCCATCTAGCAGCCTTTCTCAGCATGACGTCCTCCAGATGATGTTAGACTCAAGTTCTGATTTGCCTCAGCAAGTAGGACTGATGGGGCGGGATGGTGGTATTAGTGGTTCGAAACATCTGTAGGGCACCAGGTTGGGGAAGACTATTATATAAATTCAGGCTAGCACCGAGCCATTAGTAAATTTGGCAAAACTGGAATTATCATATTGGGGTTTTTTTGGTGAGATGTGATGTGATGTGATGCAATGTTATATGTTATGTTATGTTATGTTGTCATGTCATGTCATGTCATGTCATGTTAATATACCACTTTTTGGTCCAAAGCTGCTGTTCCACCCCCCAAACAGTGATCAGAATATTAATACAAATGATAAATACAATAAATATAAAATCAATCAAAGCAATACAAAGTAACAAAGTCACAAAATAACCTCCAAACACACAGAATATACATCTATATTGGCGAGAGCCAGTGTGGTGTAGTGGTTGAGAGCGGTAGACTCATAATCTGGTGAACCGGGTTCACGTCTCCGCTCCTCCACATGCAGCTGCTGGGTGACTTCTTTGAAGTCTCTCAGCCCCACTCACCTCACAGAGTATTTGTTGTGGGGGAGGAAGGGAAAGGAGATTGTTAGCCACTTTGAGATTCCTTAGGGTAGTGATAAAGCGGGATATCAAATACTCCTCCTCCTCCTCTTCTTCTTCTATGAGCAGCATCCACACTCTCACCACAGATTCCACTTCCTGGCATTCCACTGCAGCCTTAGAACCATGCTAATTCACATCTTCCTCCATCCATTCCAATTTCTCACCTAGGAACAAACCCATCCACAACTAATTGTCTAGGTGAAGTGCCCTTGCCTTCATCACACCCTGAAGGAGTGCCCCAAAGGGGAAAACTACGCTTTGGTGCTGCTCTCTTTGAGGCTATCCCACTGGGGCTGGCCAAGTGGAGCAGCATGTCTCTAAGTAAACATAGGTTTCTCGCAGAAAATAGCTACAGTTGTGGCAAAATTCTTACTCTTGTTCTTCATGAGCAGGGCTAGCTGGCCAAACCTTCTGACTCAGCCAAAGTTCTCCTGGTCTCCTCAAGCAGTAGTATAGGATTTGGGGAGGTTATAGTTGGTGTCCACCTCCTGGCCAGCATTAGTCATTTTAGTACTACCTGCTTTCTTTTCTATTGAGTCTCAGACCACCTCCTAGCCAGCAATTGTTCACCTACCTGTCTCCTCTTGCAGCAAGTCCCAGAGGTGGTGGTTGGCTTGCTAGGAATATCCCTTCACCCAAAGAAGAAAGCTGCTACACCTGAGACTTTATGAGCTCCAGCCTAGAAGAGCATAGGTTACTTGGTGTGGAAGAAAAGATATTGCCCGCTATGTGGAGTGGGAACCCACAGTAATGGCTGGCATATGAGCCTTCTGGGTGAGAGCCAGGGTGGAGTTCTTGAACCACAGGTGAGAGATATAAATGGGTTCTTGGATGCTGAAGGTGGAGTCTGGGAACCAAACCACTAGATCATCTGGAACATGGTGTTATTTACTATGCTACTATTATATTTTTATGTTGCTGTTATTTTCTCTACTGTATAGATTGAGCTATTTAGTTAGGATAGTTTCTTTCTATTGTCTTATACAATGTTGTTTAGTTTCAACTATTAAATTAGGTTAGCTTATTCATGTTGCTTTACACACACACATATATGGATTTTTTTTGTATTTATTGATATTAGGATTATTTCAAATTGTTTCTCTGTGTTTTTAAATGAATAGTTCTACTTATTGTTCAATTGCTATCATGTGAACCACTTTGGGCACAATTTTCTGGAAAAGTGGCATACAAATAAACAAACAATCATCTGAAAAGGCCCCTGTGTATACAGAGTTCCAGATGCAACAGAAGAACGCAATATAGTGAAGTACATTTAAAAGAGCCTTTTCAGCAGAATAAAAGCTGTATTTATGGCTGCATTGCATTGCATATTATAGAATTCATATAACTTTAGCAAAGGTCTCACATTACGGCACAGATGAAATTGACTTCCTAAGACCTAAAGGAGGGTTAAACACCCAAACAATCCAACTTCCGTGGAATGACTTATAAAAATAAGCATCAACGGCTTTAGCATTTTACCTCTATTATGGAAGCACTGATCTGGAAGGTGTTTTATAGAAAGGAAAAGTTCTCCATGCTATAGCTATAACTGGTTGCTCAGGGAGAGAAATTATCTGCTTGAGAAAAACAGTAAGAAAAATCAATGCAGCTGCGAAGGAGGTTGTTGAGAGAAGCAAAGGGTTAGGGCAGGATGAGAAGTCCAAGCCATTTTTTCTTCTAACCTCTGCCCTTCATGATCTTTTAACTGCAATTATACTGTGAAGTCTGTAGTATCATCTCTGATCTTCTCCCCCCGCAATTGCTCTGAACATTGATTGTTTATTTCACATATGGGCTTTGAAATCACTGTCATTTGGAGTGTTCTAATATGTGCTCTCTTTCAGAAATACACTAGAAATAGATTTCCAAGCCTGAATCTGACCTACAAGCTACTGTTTTGAAAGCAATCTCCAGCTCACTTTCAGGATAGCACCTATCCTTGGTCCTAAACTTTTGAGCTATGGAAAAACACGTTCTTTTTGTAGCAAGTGAGCTAAATGGCCACTCACAACAAAGGTGCAGCCACTGTTGGGTGAGGGAGAAATAAAGGAGGGTGCATCATCTAGGAGCACAGCAATCACGTAAACAAATACACCCATAGATACTTTTATTATAACTATTATTATCAATAACAATAACATGGTTGGGCTGAGTCCCAAAAGTCAAGTCCTCAGCTTCAGCTTAGATCCTTTTGCTCACTGTCTCCACAGATAGCTACTATGTAAGATAAGTTGCCACAAGGCAGAAAATGGGCCCCAGGTTCCTAGGGCATAGCTGCCACCTGAAATCTCTTGCATTCCAGTTTTGCAAAGGCATCAAACAAAATAAGATGCCCCCAGGAAGCAACCGTTTTCAAAATTCCTAGGCCATTTGGCCTGCCATCTCTGCAGAGATTTAGATAAACTGGATGAAGATTTTAATTGCGTAATAATAATAATAATTCATTATTTATACCCCGCCCATCTGGCTGGGTTTCCCCAGCCACTCTGGGCGGCTTCCACCAAAATATTAAAATACAGTAGTCTGTTAAACATTAAGAGCTTCCCTAAAGAATTTTAATTGCGTAGCGAATCAAAATACAAATATTGCGTTCTTTTACCAGAAAATGATCCTTGTATGTGGTTGGTCGTTGGGTAGGGGGTAGGTGAATATCAGTTTACATTTCTTTGCTTTTCATTTTTCCATTATTGTATCCAATTTCTCACATTTCCACACCAGTTTGGATTTTTTAAAAAGCCCTCCTATAGCTGTATCCTCATTTTAGTCAAATGTATGCAATTTTGCCTAATATACACAATTTTCTGTATTAGAATGTATTCTTGTGTGCTATTTTCACTAAAAGATGAACATTTAGGCACACTTTACCACAGTATGCACATTTTTGCACAGATTACATGACTGGAATATGTTGTGGTTTATTGATAATTTTATTGTTTATGGCACTTAAGAGAGTTTATAATCATCTATACTTTTTTTTACTGCTGCATTGAAATTTGTGGAACATATAGGCCTCAGTTAGGGGGAGAGGGGGCCAGAAGTGGTGTATTTTACACTCAAGCAAGTTTAAAAAATGTAAAGGGAAAACAGTAGAGCATTCTTTGTATAGATATATACATTGTAGTCAATGTCCTTACCCTTCCTATGTTGGATGTCAAAAATATGTACTTTGGTCGCAAACTTGGGCAGTCCACCACGGCATCCAGGCACTAGTCCTTAAGTTAATTTATTTCAGCCAACGTATTCAGAGCATGACCTCATTGGATATCAGCATTACAAAAGTGTCTTGCGATTAGACAAATACAGAACACCGGGTCCTGTCCCCCCTTCTGCTACTAACTAAGCAGTAGGCAACATTATATATAAATTGCAGGGAAGATGGAGATAAAAGCACTGTTTTGATCAGATAAAAAAGTGTACTATTCAAAGAATGAACAGATTCAACTGGGTAATACTTACTTTTATCTTAATATTTTAAATGTACTTTTTGATATTTTTAAGTGGTTATAGAACATTTATATCAGCATTTCCCCATAGCTTTCAAAATGGCATATTTTAGTTTCTGCTTTCTTCAGTTATATATACCTATTCATCCAGTTACAAGAGATATACAATATCAGCACTGAAATATTTGCATTTTTCATGAAGGTGTAGGGGAAAGAACACACACTGCCTCATAGTGATCTGAGAATTTAAAGCAAGTTCAACAGAGAGAACACTAAAACAGACTTCCAAATAAGCATTCTTTTAAAAAACAGATAGGAGAAAAAAATATCATGGCAATATTTGAAAAGAGAGCTACTGCTGTTGCAAGAATAGGTTGTTAAAAGAAATGGGTTCCTTGATCCTACAAGCATGTGTAGAAGATATGTATTTATGGCAGAGAGTCTCTTCTCCTTGACATAGTTACAAATGCTGCTAATGCTTGAGAAGGAGAAAAAATATTTCCTGCTCAGTCTCCATACAATCTTACTGTATATTACTATATGCAATGTATGGGAGCAGTGGCATAGCTGATTTCTTTGTTACTCGCAGTGCGTTTAGAGCAAATCCACGAATACAGCAGAATGACATGGTGCAATTTCCCCTGTGTTGTGCCATTCACACTGCAAGTGAGAATGGCAATGCTAGCAGAGGGAAGAGGGTGCCAGGCATGGTGTGATTCAGACTGAGGATTTTTGGATTTAGGAACTAACCCTTAAGGTGGAACAGGCTTTTTCCCCCTGAGGTTGTGGGCAATGAAGTCATCCTGTTTGCACAAGGACTGGTGCAAAAGAACTTCCTCTGCTCCCCCAAATCTGTTCTGGGTCCCCGTCCCCACAACCTTCTGTAAGAGTTGGGGTTGCACAGAGAGGAAGGGGAGGAAGTGGTATTCCACAAGTAGGTGGGGTCTACACAGGACAGCTTTCTTGCATGTATCCCATGCTGAGCATTATCTGTGTTCCCTGCCACTACACCAAATGTATTTTTCATGTTACGTATTTAATGCATTGATTTTTTAAAAAATTGCTTTTTTAGAATTGTGTTGTGATTTTGTGTATCATGATATGAAATGGTTGTAAGCTGCCCTAAGTGCCTGAGTGCTAGAAGGATGGAACATTTGGGGGGAGAAGTATAAATAAAGTGTGTGTGTGTGTGTGTGTGTGTGTGTGTGTGTGTTTTAACCCATTCCATTCTTTTTATCACCAGATTAAAACCTGGCATTTTAAACTGCTGCGTTTTTAGCTGGTTTGGTTCCTTTATCCCTCTCAGTTATTTGTTTTGTTTTTGCTTACTGACATACACTTTTAATATTGCATTGTGGCATTTAGATTTTTTGAATACACCAACCTGAAACACATCTTTTTCCATAAAGATGTGGGATATGAATTCTTAAAATAAATAAATGAACCCTTCTAGCAACATATTTAAGCCCAACCTAGACTTGATTCTAATTCATCACTTGCTGTTGAGCCTTATAATAATAATAGCAGCAACTACAAGGAATAAAATTTCTTGTCAGGACTCTAGCACACAGATTTAACCCCATCTTTCACTAGCAAGCTATTTTATTATAATGATGATGATAATTTTAATAATTTCATTATATGTACGCCGCCCATCTGACCGGGTTGCCCCAGCCACCCAAAACACTTCCCCATGGCTAATGCTTTGTAAATGTCACTCTTTGTCAGTGCTAGAAAAATGATGAAATTGCTGGAAAAGAGCCATTCCCTAAACAGCTTTGAGCGAAAGTATACACCCAACCAGCTTGTTAAATTTTGCCACCATGCTCCAAATCAACATGCAGAACTTTATTTTAAGTATACACATTATTAACTTCTTTCTAGGTGTGGAAAAAAATGTAATGTGTCTGGATTTTGTACTAGCGCCTGTGATTCCTTTTTCTATGCATATAATAGCAGTACATTGACCTACTTTCAGATGTAATTATTTTCTGCATGCAGAAAAGTGCTGACTTAACTGAGGAAGATTTGTGCAACATCAGTGGAAGAGTCCCATTTTTTATTGAAATTCAACCGGCAAATGAAAATGGTAATTGCCATCTGTAAATATTGGTACAGTAACTACTACTTTCTGCAGCAAGTACTGAAGACTTTGAGTGACCTGGACATTTGCATAACTATTTGCATATCCTGACCATTGATCCAACTCTCTCTTACTCAATTCGGCATAAAAGTGCAGTTCTACTGAGCTTTCAAGTTCTGGGGTTTCTGAGGTTGGGGCTTTAAGTAGCTGCATCTCAAGGCACATGAATGTTGTGCCTGACGATTTCATGCTCAATTTACACTTCAACTTCAGACATACATTTCTGATCAAGTGGCTTGTCTAATGTCTAAGATTGCTGTCCTGCCCCACATCTGCTTTTAGTTGCTTGCTTTCAAGTTTTCTCTCTTTTTGGGTTCTGTAAAAAAACAAAACAACTGGTTGACTTATATTTTCCATGGAAAGAAGGGGCACATTAAAGAACATCAAATCCCATAAATTCCATTGGCCGCATGTCATAATATTGCATAACTTTGGCCAAGTATTGATTCGGTCACCTTGATTTCACTTTCTAATATGGAAAAAAAAACTTGTCTTGTAAATTGTAAAAGAGAAATAATCTGCCTCCAAACCAACTGCTACTTTATTTCTTAAATGTAAGTTTATTGGAGTGTGTCTAGTCCATCACAGATACAATATAAACATATGGAGTGATCCCTTACCTTGCTATATACATATGTACATACTGACACTCAGATGAAAATAGTGGCTACAGAGCACTAGACATTGCTGCCAAACATTAAATGGTGTCTTTGCTCTGGTGAGAGTGCAAGCTATTATATATATATTTATTTATTACAGTGGTACCTCGGGTTACAAAAGAAGAAGAAGAAGAAGAGTTTGGATTTGATATCCTGCTTTATCACTACCCTAAGGAGTCTCAAAGCCGCTAACATTCTCCTTTCCCTTCCTCCCCCACAACAAACACTCTGTGAGGTGAGTGGGGCTGAGAGACTTCAAAGAAGTGTGACTAGCCCAAGGTCACCCAGCAGCTGCATGTGGAGGAGCGGAGACGCGAACCCGGTTCCCCAGATTACGAGACTACTGCTCTTAACCACTACACCACACTGGCTCCCAAAAGCTCCCAAAAGCTTCGGGTTACAAGCTTTTCGGGTTACAAACTCCGCTAACCCGGAAGTAGTACCTTGTGCGGCAGCAGCACGGCTGCAGTGGGGGGCCCCGTTAGCAAAAGCGTGCCTGAGGTTAAGAACGGTTTCGGGTTAAGAACGGACCTCTGGGGGGCCACTAGGGGGCGCATTGGAAGATGGCCGGCGATAACATCTCTCCGAACCACACAAGGTAATTAAGAGGCTCTGATGGGAGTATGCAGCCCCCCTGCCCCCAAGGGAATGGGGGGGACTGCCTTGCCAGCTGTGTCCATAATTCACCCCCGGATTTGAAAGAAGGGGGTGAGGACACTTGGCACGAAGCCCTTGGGTGACGTTGGCTCTCCCTGACGCTGTCTCTAATCACGCACTGGTTCGCATTAGCACAAAATATATAATTGGAAAGAAGCTAATGCACATACAGCAAGTGACGATCGGGAGTAAAGACTGCTGATTAATGGGGTCTCTGCGAGCGGAGCGACGGGTTGGACAAATAAATCAAGTGAAGAATCATCATTAAAAGACTGGTATGTTGGAGTGAAACGGAAAGGGGGGGAGGATAAAACCTTTCTTATTTTGTCTTATGTGAGTACCAATAACCCTCCCCTCCAGAGAGAAGAATCGTTGCTAATTACTAATCACAAGCAGGAGCTAAGAACTGTGTGGAAATGAATTACTGATCAAAGAGAGGACTGGTGGAAACAGCGGGGAATGGGAGGAAAGTTTTATGACACAGTTAAAAATGGACTTCCGTTAAGACAGGCTTGCCGGAGGACGAGGGGGAGGAGGACCAGGGTCATCGGAATGTGAATGTATGGTTATCGGAATGTGATCTTGGCCTGGCAGGTCCCTCCTGAGATATAGATTGGCAAGCCGGTGGAAATCAACGGACAGACTGTGGGAATGTTTTTTACGGAGGTGTGGAAATGGCGTCTGTCCTTTATGTGATATGACTATTGGAGAGTGTAAAATCCACACAGAATATGTTTGTTTGCAACCCGCTTGTGAAGATTATCAGAGATCACAAAAAAAGGAATATATGATAACAACAAGAAGATGAGGAAAATAACAAAGAGACTATCTGGACAGAACTGGACAGAATTGTGTAATTAAAGCAGCAGCAAGAGTGATGTTTGGATCCCTTTCGGAGCTCGAAGTATGGGTAACCCCAACAAAAATTTTAAAAATTTGGCTGTATAATTTGGAACTAATGTGATTTGGAATTGATGTGATTTGATTGGCCTGTTAATAAAAATTATATTAAAAAAAACAACGGACCTCCGGAACGAATGAAGTTCGTAACCTGAGATACCTGTACTTGTGCTTCAATTGCTACCCCTCATTAACCACCTAAATCTTCTATTTCCAGCCCCATGCAACAATTAAGCTGACTTTTCACCCATCTTCTATTCTGCAATCCTGCTTTGCACCCTTTTTCACCTTCACCCAGTGTCCATGCCACCAAAGCTTTCCATTACCCTCCCCTTCCAAAGTCATTCCTACAGATATGAGTCCTTTCCATTTTATTCCTGAATTTGAACCCTGATTAGAATACCCAATTAACACTGGTGCACTGGCCAACTAAGCACATTGAATGGACCCCCAAATTGACAAAAGCAAACCAAAAGGCAATAATTCTTCAAAACTTCTCTGAATTTTGCAATGAAGTTCTCCATCCAAAACATGTGTACAAATTCACATATAATAGAGGAAATAGCATACAAAAATACATTATTTTAGAGGGATTTATTGCAAGAGCATGCGCATTAAGACTTAATTGTATACAAAAATATGCATGTTAGCAGAAATGCACACTAAAATCCTGACAATTTTTTTTAAAAAAGAAAAAAGCCAAGGCTGGTGTAAAAATGCAGCAAACTGAAGTATATGGAAGTGAGAAACTGAAAAAAAAAATGAAATTTACATATTCATCTGTTCTTAAAGAGTCATGTGTGTTCATTAAGCTGTAATAGTTCTAACTAGAGAGCTTCACACAAATTTATTCAAATATTTTATAGCCCAACATAATGTATTTGCATTGGTCAAAAGCAATTTACAACAAACAAAATACCATAGCGCAGAATAAAACTACAATATAACAACAGCCTCAAAAGCTCTACCTCTCCTTCAAATCAGAACTAGTGAAGGTCCTGTGTGAGTGTCTAGAGGCGGTTGGAGGATGGATAGCGGCTAACAGATTGAGGTTGAATCCTGACAAGACAGAAGTACTGTTCTTGAGGGACAGAGGGCAGGCAGGTGTGGGGGACTTCCTTGTCCTGAATGGGGTAACTGTGCCCCTGAAAGACCAGGTGTGTAGCCTGGGAGTCATTTTGGACGTAGGTCCAAATTTGGAGGTGTAGGTCAATTCTGTGTCCAGGGGAGTTGTCTACCAGCTCCACCTGGTACACCAGCTGAGACCCTACCTTCCTGCAGACTGTCTCGCCAGAGTGGTGCATGCTCTAGTTATTTCCCGCTTGGACTACTGCAATGCTCTCTACATGGGACTACCTTTGAAGGTGACCTGGAAACTACAACTAAACCAGAATGCGGTAGCTAGACTGGTGACCAGGAGTGGCTGCCGGGACCATATAACACTGGTCCTAAAGGATCTTCATTGGCTCGCAGTGTGTTTCTGAGCACAATTCAAAGTGTTGGTGCTGACCTTTAAACCTACAAATGACCTCAGCCCAGTATACCTGAAGGAGCATCTCCATTGCCATCGCTCAGCCCAGACACTAAGATCCTCCTCCTAGGGTCTTCTGCTGGTTCCCTCACTGCGAGAAGCAAAGTTACAGGGAACCAGGCAGAGAGCCTTCTTGGTAGTGGCACCCTCCCTGTGGAACCCCCTCCCTTCAGATATCAAGGAAATAAACAACTATCGGACATTTAGAAGACATCTGAAGGCAGTCCTGTTTAGGGAAGTTTTTAATGTTTGATGTTTTATTGTGTTTTTACTATTCTGCTGGGAGCTGCCCAAAGAGGCTGGGGAAACCCAGCCAGATGGGCGGGGTACAAATACAAATACAAATTAACAGTGTTCACCATATAAAACACCAGCTCATGTAGGGCGTTATGGGAGAAGACAGCCCTGAAGGTATCACAGCTTATGAAGGTGAAAAGGAATATTCAATTAGGCCTCTGATTTGGAATCACACAACAAGAAGAAAAAACAAGGTTCTTAATCAGGTGCATTCAGCTCCCTTTCAATATAGATGATATATATTTCTCAGGAAATATTTCCCAGTGCAACAATATCTGGAAATATGACATTGTGATGAAAGAAAACATGCAGTGAATACTGAGCGTGAGCACATTCCTTGATGTAATGTGCATGACAGTTTGAAAAGAATCCTCCTAGAGCCACAGAGCCTTGTGGCAGCTCACATAAAGCAAAAACAATTCCAAGCATACAGATTTTATTATAGGATAGAACAGAGTTAACTAGAGACTTCTCGTATAGATTAGATGTTGAAAAATAGTGGAGGTTTTTTATGTTCATGAACAGGAGACAGAATAGAAGAAATATAAATTTTTGCACTCTCCTTCAGCCTAAGAATGCAGCTGAGTGATCTTGGCATGCTTAAGAACAGACAAATTCTTTATCTCTTAGTTTCAAGCAGAGTGTGTGAGATCAGAAAGAGATCTAAATTATTTTGTCTCTTATTTGTTTGTTTGTTTTTACTCCAGCACATATTAATGAAAGACTTCTTTGAGCAATGCATAATTAACTGTAAAACTTACTGCCACAGGATGTGGGGATGGCTGCCAGCATAGATGGCTTTAAAATTTGCATATATGGATAACTAAAGAAAATGAGAGGCTTGGCAGAATGATTATGAGCTGTGATTGCTGAGAAAAGAACTCTCACGTTCAGAGTTCCTGAGTTCCAGGTGTTGCAACAAACAGAAGAAGAAGAAGAAGAAGAAGAAGAAGAAGAAGAAGAAGAAGAAGAAGAAGAGGAGGAGGAGGAAGAGGAGTTTGGATTTGATATCCCGCCTTTCACTCCCCTTCAGGAGTCTCAAAGCGGCTAACATTCTCCTTTCCCTTCCTCCCCCACAACAAACACTCTGTGAGGTGAGTGGGGCTGAGAGACTTCAAAGAAGTGTGACTGGCCCAAGGTCACCCAGCAGCTGCATGTGGAGGAGCGGAGACGCGAACCCGGTTCCCCAGATTACGAGACTACCGCTCTTCACCACTACACCACACTGGCAATTCCCTATACAAGCTTCCCTTCTTTTTTCTTCTTCTTTTTTATTGCATTTATATCCCACCTTTTGCTCCAAGGATCTCAAGGTGGTGTACATGGTTCTCCCCCTCCTCCACATTTTGTATTCTTCCCTGTCCATTTTGATTCTAGCCTCACCTACTTTGACTCTGGGCCCCACCCTTGACTGGCAAGGAGCCCCTCTAGGAAATGTAGCCCTTGGGCTGAGGAAAGTCTCCCAGTCCTACCTTAATGGATGACTTAAACAGTGTAACTCCACTCCTTTTTTTGCTCATGGGATACAGGTAAGGCATGTACGTATTTATTTTAAGATTTCTCACTTACTCTTTACCCATAAGCTCACAGGGAAATAATGTATGCTGTTGTAAAATAAAACAGCAAGAATGGTAAAAAATAACTGTTCCAATCAGAACAATATAAATCTAGCCAACGAGCATGGCTGCCCTAAACAAAATACATTTACAGTGTTACCTCGGGTTACATACGCTTCAGGTTACATACGCTTCAGGTTACAGACTCCGCTAACTCAGAAATAGTACCTCGGGTTAAGAACTTTGCTTCAGGATGAGAACAGAAATCGTGCTACGGCGGCGTGGCGGCAGCGGGAGGCCCCATTAGCTAAAGTGGTCTTCAGGTTAAGAACAGTTTCAGGTTAAGTACGGACCTCCGGAACGAATTAAGTACTTAACCCGAGGTACCACTGTACTGCCAAAGGCCATGGTAAAGAGGCATGTCTTCAGCACACAGCAAAAGCTATGCAATGTAGATACTAGCTGCACCTCTATGGGGAGGGCGACCCACAATTTAGGGCTGCCTCTCTCTGACTGCCACTCTCCCAATTTCCAAGAATGATAGAACCATCAAGATTGTTGCATATTGCTCAAGAGAATCTTTAAGGAGGGAGGCAGTCTGCCAGATATTTGGGGCCTCATTTACCATTTGATACACTTGAATTTTGTTGCTACATTTATGCAGCACTTATTTTATTATTTATGCTATTTTAAAATATTTATAGTCCACGCTTAATCAGCAGAAATACCTGGGTAGGGCACAGTGTAAAATGAACTATATAACTAGCATATGGATAAACAACAATAGGAAATGGGAACAGGTTTAATAGAACAAACATAGTCAGTTAAGAACAGAGCCAGCTAAAAGAATCATCAAAATAAGAACATTTAAGATTCCCAGGCAAACAGATCAGTTTTAACCTGGTGCCAAAAGGTTAACAATAGCAGAACTTATGTAAAGAGCTGACATTGGCTTCCATGTGGTTTCTTATTGGTTTCTTATCCAGACAGTGGCTAGGTCTACCATCAGCTATACATTGTATCTTTATATAAATTCTATCTTTATGGCCATTTTCTGAACTTGGCTGTGTGTGCTGGTACATTATATAGATGAGATGTGTGGTGTAGGATTATTTTTAAAGTTATACATGTATTTGGAGATGAGTGACTTAGATGAGTTGTGCGTCAAGGTAACACTATATACAGTACATGATTTTCAATCCTCCCCCAACCTCACATATATTTAAGCATATATTATAGTGCTTTCCAGTGGGTTATTAAGGATCCATTAGACTAACACAAATCCATTAAGCAACATTAAGGGACAAATTCTTAAAGCAAGAATTTATTTTATTTTATTACTTAAAAACCAGAGTGCTCACTGTGTTTCCTATGCATATCAGCCAGACATCAAAAATTACATGACATGCAATATGATTATATTTAACCATGTTCAATTCATGTTTTCAAGACCAGTTTCTGGACTTCAGATTGATTTATGCTTAGTTCCTCACTTGTACTTTATTCTTTGAAGTTAGATTTATTGTCCTTAGGCTAGCCTACACTGACTTCTTCCTCTTTAATAAGATAGCACAGTCAATCCAGCAATATATACAGAGCACGGGAGCTCTAATGCACACAGTCACCTTCTTCACCTGCAAAAGATTGCCTAATCACTCCAATGGAAGAGAAAAAGCAGGGCATATTTGCCTTTGTGAATAGATCTGGTCATTACATCAGAAACAATGGTTCAGCCTGCATGCAAAAGAATAGACTTGAGTATTCTGACATAGCACAAGGTTGCAAATGCTTGAAACAAAAGTAAGAACAACGACAATTTATTGTACAACCCTACACATGTCCGCTTGGTAGTAATTTTCCATTCTTTTCCCACTGTTTAGAAGGGGAGTTACTACCACGTGAGAATGTAAAAGGTAAAGGTAAAGGGACCCCTGACCGTAAGGTCCAGTTGTGACTGACTCTGGAGTTGCGGTGCTTATCTCGCTTATTGGCCGAGGGAGCTGGCGTACAGCTTCCGGGTCATGTGGCCAGCATGACTAAGCCACTTCTGGCGAACCAGAGCAGCGCACGGAAACGCCGTTTACCTTCCCGCCAGAGCGGTACCTATTTATCTACTTGCACTTTGACGTGCTTTCGAACTGCTAGGTTGGCAGGAGCAGGGACTGAGCAATGGGAGCTCACCCCGTCACTGACCTTCTGATCGGCAAGTCCTAGGCTCTGTGGTTTAACCCACAGTGCCACCCGTGTCTCCACGTGAGAATGTATAGGCCTTAAATAGAGCCCTTTTTTCATTCATTCCCCTACTGCATGGGACGTGGAGAGCAGGGACATGCTCACTGGCCCTGCTTCAGATGCCCCATCCTTTTCAGCCTTTACTCATTTACATTGAACTTCTACAGTGGGAAACAGCTGTACTTGGGCTGACTTCTCTCATAATTTAGAAGCTTCCTCCTGGTTCCCACAGAGATCATCAGTCCAGTCAAACCTTGGTTCTCAAACAGCTCCATTTTCGAACATTTCAGCTTCCTAACGATGAAAACCCGGATGTCCCAGTTTTCAGACATTTTTCGGAACCCAAATGTCCGCTTGAGTGCAAGAGGCTCTTGCAACCAATCAGAAGGTGTGCCTCAGTTGTCGAATGTTTCAGAAGTCAAACGGTCTTCCGGAACGGATTATGTTCAACAACCAAGGTTTGGCTGTATGCTGATGATACATAGCTCTACTTCTCTATACATCTGAATCAGGAGAGATGAAAGTTCTGGATCAATGACTGGATATAGTGGTGGACTGGATGAGGGCAAATAAACTGTGGTGGCGGCTCTTTGTGTAAGTGGTTCCTGTGTCCAGGAGAGAGGCAAGTTCCCTCTTCTGGATGGCATTATACTTCCTCTGAAGGGGCTGTTGAATGGTTTATTCAAATATTAAGGTTCATTATTGTTTCACAAGATATGTATCTCTTTAAAAGCCAGAGTAAATATCATAACCTAGTTTTGAAGCAGTAATAGCAGGTGCTGTTAAGTTGTGTCAATTAAGCTGTGTCAGCAATTTGGTATAGTATATAAAGAGCAGCGTGTACCTCTCTCAGTACCCTGGTGAATGGGTGGGCCATACTTATAGATTTAATGTAAGAGGAGTTTTTCTTTTTGTAATTAAAGCCAAGCAAAAGATATTTTTGCGTTTCTTCATTGTTTCCTGAACTTGTGGTCTCCCCAGCACGCTTTCTGCAATGCAATTAATCTGCTAGATGCACAACAGGAGCAAGTGCATATTTTAGGGGTACTCCTAGATACATCTTTGCCACTAGAGGCTAGGAGTTCCTTATACCAGCTTTGTCTGGTTCACTAGCTACGGACATTCGTGGGCAGGGATAGCCTCTTCACTGTAGCCTGTGCACTGATAATCTTGAGGCTGAATTAATTTACAAAGGCCAGAACAAATTAAGTCCACTGTATAGTAGGAAATGCTTGAACCCTTATCAGCTCAGTCATGGATCAAGTGCTGCGAGAAGTGTTGCCAGCCATTCCCCAGATTGATGTGGCTCATTTGACAGCAACAAGAATCTGAACTTTTAGCGTCATCACTCCAGTCCAGTGAAATGCTCTGACAACAGAGATTCAGAAGGCACCTTCTGTTTCAACCTTTAAACACCTCGTGAAAACATTCCACCAGGCCTTTCTGCCAATTAAGAATAGATATTTTTTATAACAGTTTGCTGGTATCTCATTTTAACATTTTATATAGTTTTAATTGTATGGTTTTATGTATCACAGTTGCGAGCCACTCTTATACTTATTTATGAATAGCAGCATATAAATAGTTTTATAAATAAATAGATACTTCCCAGCACCCCAAACAATAACTTGCTGTGCCCATGTTTCAGAGAAGCTAATGAAGTCTGAGTCACAATCCTTGGGTTGTGTGCAACTAAACAGGAATTCCTCTTTAGCCTCTGAAATACTGCAAGAGAACCTGGGATAAACTTACCATATTATATTATGTGAACTTCTCTAAGACGTTTTCTTCTCATCTCTAATCTGCAGTGGACTTTTGTTTCTAAAACCAACGCACCTTAGCTTTCGTTGAACGATGAACTACTATTCCCTCTGCTCCTTCTAAGATTCTGCTCCTTCTAAGATTCTTCTTAAAAGTATCAGAATATTTCCCTTCAAAATTTACCCTACATCCAATCCTAGTGATCTTTGGTCTGCCCTTGTAAGACTTGCTTACTGGATAAAGGCTGGGAAAATATATTTGTTTAGCCTTATCAATGTTACTAGGAGTGAGGTGCTGACAGTGCTTAAATATTTCAAAAGATTTTGAACAGAAAAAGGACTACACTTGGCCTGATACTATTATAAGCTTACAAAATACGTCTTTATGAACACGTTGCTTGCTTATGGAAATGAATGATTCAGTTATTCACCCCATATCAGGTAATTATCACTAAAATCTCAGCCTGTCTTTTTGCCCTCATGTTGGGGGGGGGGGAATAATGAGCAACATGTCTCAAAAATAACAATTGGGCCTCAGAAGAACTAGTCTTCCTAGTCCTGCTAAATCTTTTCCATATCTCCAGGGCAAAACTTGGTGTGTCTAAATTGGGAACACATTGCCTTTTCAAAAACAACTCATTTTCCCATTTAGATTTCCCCATCACCTTGCCGCTGGTCACAATATCTAGTCTGAGGAGAAAAGCAAAGATGACTAACACTTTCCTCAGCAAGCTTGATGAAGACTTGGTAATAGCAGCAATTTGCATGCAATTTTCACAAAATACCTCAGCATTTATTGAACTTTTAAGCAGAGGCTGAGTATTTTAACTTTTCAGCCCCCTTAATAGGAATTCTTGTAAAGGTTCCTATTAAGAAATACTTAAGTATAGAATGCTATAATAATAAATGCTGGAGGGTATGAATTAATCCTTTAAAATTAGGCATAGAACATTGCAGTAAGTCTTTTTCCCCCCCGCCTCTCTCTTTTACCACAAGGGTAGTTCAGATGTTATAAATCACCTGGCTCATTGTTTGCATGAATATGCTTTCACAGAATAAACAATAACTAATTTTGGACTTGTGTCAGAACCCATTTGTGCATTTTAATATAATTAAAAATAAAACAATATTTATTTTGCTATGTTTTAGCCCAACCTTGAACAGACTTGCAGTTTAGTACGATGATTGTTGGCCTAGCCCCCATGTCTATGAAAAGTTGATGTTGCAACATTCTCCTGCTTGGAAGCAATATTTTTTACATACAAAATCTGGTTGCTGCAAATTAATAATAATAATAATAATAATAATAATAATAATAATAATAATAATAATATGCTTTAACGGAAGTTCTGGAAAAAGACATTCTGCCATAAAACATTACTGCTGAACAGAAATTGCGCACACCTTGGGATTTCATCCTTGCTGCCAATTTCCTTTGCCCACAACTTACCTCCTCTACTGCTGCCCAACAATAAACTCACTACTTTTGCTTGTAGCTTCTGATCTCCCCTTCTAAGGCCACCAGGAAAGCCCACAACCAATGGTCCTTGTAGGAATGAAGCCTTCTTAGAAACAAACCAAAGGCAGATGTATATAAAGCCCATCTCTCTTTGTCCCATCTTTTCCCACTCTTCCGCTGTGATGCATTATATGGCTCTTTCTCAGAGCTCAGGGATGTGGCATCAACATTTCTCACCTTTTAGATTGGCAGAGGAGGAAACACCTCTCCTGATATAGACCAACCTGGACTCTACATTCATCACCTGAGGCCCTTTTCTGTGACAGAAATTGACAAGACCAAAGAGGGACTCTTTTCATCTGTGTCCCTCTGGCTATGAAATGTTCTTCATAGTGTGACCTGCCTGGCACTCATTTTAGCATCGTTTCAGTGTCAGGTTAAAATATCTCTCCCCCACTCCACCCTCCAGGCATTTGGTGGATTATGACAGGTTGCCATAGCCCTGTTGCTATTCTTGACTTGATCCTTGGGGTGCTTGTTTTGTTAGTATAATGACTATTTCTATATTTTTTAATATTCTGTTTGTACATTCCCTGGAATGGTACTTTTTATTTTGGTATTTTTATTCTGTTTCTACATTCCCTAGAAGGGGGTTGTTGTTGTTTTGCGTTTGGTGACTAACAAATCAAATTATTAGTCGATATTAATCAAATTATGCTTTAATGCATAAAAGTCACTTTGTCTGAAGTGTGCCTTAAGTAGTGCTATCAATAGCCACCACAACCTTTCTACAGATTCTCAGTGTGCACATAATGAATGCATATGTTATGTACTGAGCTGAATCCTAGAACAATAGGATCCAGAATGCAGCAGTCTGATTGGTCTGCAGGAACCACCCAATCCAGCTCCAGGTGAAAGTGAATCTGCGACTTGATTGGCCTGCAGGAGCAGCCAATCAGGCTTCTGGAGGAAGTGCATCTGCAACCTGATTGGCCTACAGGAGCAGCCCACTCACATGGGGCCCATTGTATAAATAATGTATATATAGCAGACGTTTTGGGGAAGGTTTCATTCATTGCTACTACGAGCTGAATAAAGAGCATGAAATTCACACTCGACTCCGAGTATATTTCAGCATACATGTACTTATAGCAGATCTTTTTAGATATTTAAATGTAGCCTTGTATGTCAAGGGCACACTCTGTCATCTGAATGCCACTCTCCGCCCCATTTGTATTTTTTTATGTTCACTTTCAACTGGCTAAAGTGAAACCCATGATCTAATACAAGAATGGATAGAATGCACACACCATCCTAAAGGTCTTTTAGCCAGCAAAACCTTAGGCAAAAACAAGTGTATGTATGACCCATGGGTCTAACACTTTGGATTTGGGCCTGACATATTATATCATACTATGCTCAGGAGAATCAGGCGTCTTTCAGAAGTTCCAAATTCCTTTGGTTTATGTGAAACTATAAATGACAAACAAGTTGTCAAAATGATAAAGAATGAAAAAGACTGTCTGTGTGTGTGTGTGTGTGTGTGTGTGTGAGCCTTTGTCTGTCGCATACCAAAATCATGTTCTTCTGCTCACAATGCAAGGCCCATTTCTTCCACTAATGAATGAATTCAGGGGCAAGATTCCTTAGCTCTAGTGAGAATCTGCAGCTCGCTTTCTGAGAGAAAAAGCTATTAAGTGCAGTGGTGTATTATTAATGTGTTTATGTCATCCCTATG
Organism: Podarcis muralis; assembly: GCF_964188315.1. Taxonomy (NCBI): domain Eukaryota; kingdom Metazoa; phylum Chordata; class Lepidosauria; order Squamata; family Lacertidae; genus Podarcis; species Podarcis muralis. Next base: position 50,647,040 of record NC_135658.1, read on the forward strand.
ATATTTATTGTAAGCACATTAATGAAACTGCCATGAATATTAGGGCAGATTTATAGAAGTGGGACAGTGTTTACAGCCAGATTATGCTGCAGCAATGGAAATATTTTATTTTACTGAACTATATACATTGGGTATTTATTTAACTATTTTCTACCATTTCAGGAAATAGGCTCTATTATAAAGATCAATGGCCTTGGGTTTATAGTCTTCTTATCCTGTTTCTCTTTTGGCTTCCCCTGCCCCTTCAAACAGAGAATCAATTTTTAATGCAAGTAACACATACAATCTGTTTAAATAATTATATAGATATATGACCAGGGGAAATGTTTAAGCTTCTCAGGAGAAAGATCAAATGTATTGATCAAAGTATGCGTACGCCATACGTACATACAAGGAACACCAAGCCATAACCTTACACCAAACATTTCAGAAATCCAAAAGCATGTAATTCATTAGTCATAGTAACATAGGAAGTTGCCTTATACTGAGTCCAAACGCTGGTCCATCTAACTCAGTATTGCCAGCGCTGTGGCAGTGGTTGGTCCAGATTTGAGACAGGGAAAGGTCTCTCCAAAAAGTTGATGGATATTGCTCTTCAAATGGTGTGCATGTGCCACATCTTGTGATCAATTATGTGGGCTGGGGCGAATCTGTATTTTATTCAAGTAGGGTCCCTTGCCTGTATTTCATGTACATTTGCTTTTTTGTGCCACTAGCATATATACTGCAGTTGTGCAGAATTAAATAATTCTGAACCCATCACTTAGCTGTAAATACCAGAACAGAACTGATATTACACCCCTTCCACACAAATATCTGCTACTGGTCAACCCCCACCCCAGTTTTCTTAATTTAAACAGTATAGTGTAAGGAAGTAATAGTATTGTTGGGAGTCAAAAATCCCTCTCAATCTACTTCAGATCACCTGGAAATCTACCAGCGAATTCCAATCTACTTCTTGCACACTCTGATATAGGCCATGACTTCCCAAAATTGTGGAAAGCTGAATGGCACTTCCAGTGGTACTTTGGGAACTGTTGTATGAATAATTGCTCCTACATCATGCTAGTAATCCCTGCAAAGCTATGGCTTGCACATAACAGGTAGCCGAACTCTGGTATCGGTGCCACCATCAGGAGTTTGTGGCATTCTGGAAGAACAGTAGGAGGGCACACGGCCCATAGTGTGGCATAGAATCAGGCTTTCACTGCTCCCTGCCACTCTAGCTCAGAAAACTAGAGACAAAACCCCACTATGCCATGTGTAGCTAGGTATGCACTTTAGCATATTTTAGCATAGCTTCAAGTGGCATTTTAATATCCAGCATTTGAATTGTGTCTGTCAAGGTCAGAGAACTGCTGGATCTGTGTGTACCTACTCTGTCTAGTGAACCAGTGAACTGCAGGAGGCAACATCTCCATGAGGTACCCAAAGAAAGGACTCTGCTCACCCAGGCAGACTGGACATTGGATGCCCATGAGCAGGAAGGAGAAGAGAAATTATTCCTGTTCTAGTTGAGCCTTGCTCAGGCAACAAGATTTTCCTGAGATCTGGCCTTTTCTTGCATCCTTGGCTATTCTTTGGTCCTGACTTCTGGATTTTTTGTTCCTCAGCCAAGTTCCTCTCCAAGTTTTGTCTTTCGGTCCTGTCTTGCTCTTTGGGTCCTGGCTAGTGGTTGGTTCATGATTCCTGTCTCACCCCAGGCTGTTGCCTACAAACCAGCTCTGACTCTTGCCAAAAAGTTTGCCTACTACTGAGAATAACAGATGAGAAAGGCTCTCACTGCATCCTCCTGTTCTGAACAAATTAGCAACTAATCACAACCAGATTTTGGTTTCAAAAGGTTGGGGGAAGATCAGTCATGGATCAATTGTATAGCAGATACACATGAAAAGAAGTGAAGCAACATTGGGAGGTCAACCAACAGCCTCTCGCATAATGTGTCATTTGGCCCTCATTTCTATTTAGCACCATGGAGTAAACTAGTATTTGTGGTATCACATCAGTGAAAGTGACATATTATATACCCCTTGATGTGGGAGGTTGGGGGTAAACCCACATTGTTCCAAAAAATCTCTTTGTATGTGGATTTCACTTCAAGGCCATAAAATTAAACACATTTGATGGAACAGTCTCTTGTTGGCATAATTGGAATTTTGTAAACAATGCACAATCCTAACCAGAAAGAAGTCCTACTGAATTCAATGGGGCTTACTCCCCAATGAGTGGGGTTTGGATTGTAGCCTTAAACAACAATTAAAAAGAGTGTTACTCACCATTAACACTCAATGCAAAGAGGTTGTCTTTGAATTACACAATTAAAATATGGCATGCACATTTAAAGTGCTGTTCAAATAAGTCCGGGTTGTAGCTTGAAAGCCCCCTGTTGAGAACGCTTAGCTGAAATCATTAGTGTCTTGTCTTTTAATTTAGAGAAAATTGTCCTTTTAACTTTATTTCTATCTTTTCAGGAGTTTTGCATTTTCTGGTCAGTGACTTAAATATAAAATAAGGAAGGCTTCAAAGAGATAGGACAAAACATCACACCCACCTGTTCAATGTATTGATATGCAATATGCTCACTGAGCCCCATAATGAAGACAGAATATTAATAATACATTCATTTCTGATCAAAAAGGCATCTGCACATTTTACTGCAATTAGCTTGTCTCAGTGAATCAGATTAACTTCTGCCATGAAAGTAAAATGTCATTAAAGTATAATAATCATTGATAACTTAAACTGTAATGATGGCAAGTTAAGACATACCAAAATCTTCAGACTTAAGAGAGAGAGAGAGAGAAAGAAAGAAAGAAAGAAAGAAGGCATAATTTTGGGGTTGTAAAAACTTAGAAATAAAATTAAAAAAGCAGATGGATGGGGTAAATGTTTGCTTTGAAAAGCAGGGTCAATAAGAAGTTATGATAAATCCCTGTAAATAATCAATCAGCGAATGAGTTGGAAATTGTGCTAGCCACTTATTAGACTGGTTGCACCATAGCTGATTTGCAGTTTAAATGGGGCTATAGGAGCAAACCTAGATGTGTTAAATATGTCTTTGCATGTGATATGCACAGTGATAAAAAGACAAATAGACGCTGCTGAGGAGAAAGGGTGGTCAGGAACACAGGAGGCAAAGAATCAGAGTTTAAGCCTTTATTTACTGCTGTGATCCTATGTTTTAATAGAAAAATACCCTCACTATTTGCGTTGTGATGAAAACATTGGCACCAATTGCAGCTTCTCATCCCAATACAGATAGCAGCTTCAGACAAATGTTGTGTGATTTCTTTCTTTGTTTGTTTTCATCAAAACTCCTGCTCCTTGTATGTTGCAGGTCCAATAATGATAAGCTTCCCTCATAACTGCTAATTGCATTCATGCTGACCCACAAGGTTCATTTGGAATTTCATGGACCTGGTACATGAATGCAAAACCCAGTCCATTACTAACAAAAACATAACATAGATAAATATTTGAATTCCTTTCCTGTACAAATGTCTATAAATAGTTCATTAATAGCACAACTTTTCCTGTGCCTACTCAGAAGTAAGTCTCACTTTGTTAAATTTGGTGAATGATGAATCACAGCCCAATTGAAGTATTTCTAGACCTGGCAATCAAAATGAGGAAAGTGGGAAACCCTAAATAAAAAAATAAAAAAACCTTAAATTTGATGACAAGGTCTGTTATCCAATGTATAGAAATCATTATGTTTTTGGTTATAAATTGTTTGTAACAAAGCATGCAATAGAAATGGCTGTACTTTTATCATTACTCCCTTAGCATCTTCTAAGTCTTAGAAAGAAAGAAAAAGAACCATGATTCTTTCTCTAACAAACAACATACTTATATATATAACCATATTTTATCTATTAGGCTGTAATTTTATGCACACATTCCTGGGAGAAAGTGGTAGAGGTTACTTCAAAACAAATATACAAAGGATTTCTAAAGGTATAATTGTCATTTTCTCTGCCTTTATATTTTTGCTGATTTAAAATAATAATAATTCACCAGCAGCAGAATAGTTCCCCGCCCCCCAGAAAATAGTGTAGAAAATAGTTTTCAAAAGCTATTGAGGGAGGTGAGTTGTTGAATTGTTAAATTTACTTTGTTGATGTGCAATGGGTTCCTGGAGAAAGACAGAAAAGGGAGCAGGAATCGCCCCCCCCCCTCTTCAGCTTGCCAAATTCGGGAGGGGAGGGGAATCCAGAAAAGTAATGGATGCTGACATTTGAGTTCTGCTACAATGAACATATCTAGTAAAGTGGAACCTCAAAACCGAGGCCAGAGGAAGATTACATAAACATCCCTTGAGTGTACATGCATTTTTTTTACACTTCTGTATTTTTCCTAGCCAAATGGAAACCACTTGTACAAGCATTAAACAGATGTTATTTTACGCTTCACTTTTTCCTTATATTTTCCGAAAACCTTTTTCCACTATACTTATATGTACAGCAACTTTGCACACACAGAGAGGGGGGAGGGGTGTGTGTGTTACATACTTATAAGCACATGCACAAAGTCAACTTCATAACACCAGTTTAAATTATGAAGTTCCAGGCTACAGGCTAGAAATTAGGGACCTGTGGTTTATTCAGTGAAATCCTCTCAGGTAGAAAACTGACCCCAGATTCCCAAAGAATTGCTTTCAGACACCCAAAAGGTAATCCACAGCTAACTGTCCTCTTAGTTAATACCTAAAAGGCCCAGTTCCCCTTTTAACATATTAGTTTCTTGAACCAACACTTGACTGCTGACTGAATTGCAAGTCTCTTTGCTTGGCTTACTGTTTAATTAAAATTAATCTATTGATCCTTTATCTAATTAATTCTCTGCTTGACTAATTAATTGGTTAACTAATTGCCTGACTGATATACTCTTATTGCTTGTTTAATTGCCTACCCAGATCTCTACTTACCTTATTATTTAGTTACTTCATTGGTCTATTGATTCTCTTCCTGATCATTTGGTTAATATGTTATTGAATTGATTTCCTACATACCTAATTGGTTAATTTTGTGCCAGTTTGTTCCATTGCTTATCACTATCCAGCCATTATGCTCATTACATAGGACATGCTCTGGTCCGTGAATTTGACATTTCCCATTCATTACAAAGCAGAATCAGAAGAATCTTTATTTGCAACAGCCACTAGCCATAGCAATAAAATAAAATACGGTACAATGTACTGAAGACAGACATAAAAACTTGACTACACTAAATACATTATGGAGGTTTATGTCAATAATCAAATAATAGATCTTATTCTAATTGCATATCCTTTTCCTTTCCCTCTTTGTCTGCTCATCTAATCAAATTTTCTTGCAATTCATGTCCAGATTAGAAACTTGTAGGGTTGGGTGTGGATTTTATTCACTCTGCAATTTGGAGCCAGCATCCCTATTTTGCATCTCCCATGCTAGTGCTCAGATTTTAATGTAGATCTGTGGATTCGGCTGCATGTAGATGAATCTTACCAGATCACGGTTCATTCTGTCAATCATCTGTTGTTATCAGCACCACAGCTCCTGAGAATTCTACACAGATACACTTTGTACTTCTTAGCACCACAAAATGATCAATGCAAAATGGTTAAGTATGTAAGGATCCCGTGAATCTGAAAAATAGAAGCCACTGTAGCCAGGGAAATTGTGTGGAAAATTGTAAATGGGTCGTAGAATTGTAGAGATGGAAGGGACCCCAAGTGTCATCTAGTCCAACCGCCTGTGGCTCCTAAGATGAAGAGAAGCCATGAAATCTTACCAGAGGGCATATGTAGAAGACAGGAGGAGGAGGAGGAGGAGTTTGGACTTGATATCCCACCTTTCACTCCACTTAAGGAGTCTCAAAGTGGCTAACAATCTCCTTTCCCTTCCTCCCCCACAACAAACACTCTGTGAGCTGATTGAGGTCGAGAGACTTCAGAGAAGTATGACTAGCCCAAGGTCACCCAGCAGCTGTATGTGGAGGAGCAGGGAAGCAAACCCGGTTCACCAGATTACGAGTCTACCACTCTTAACCACTACACCACACTGGCTGTAGAAGGAGGAGCTGCAGTGCAGGTGAACAGTTCACATCAGCTCATGTGTTGAGTTGCTGACAATTAAGTAGCAAAATGTATGGTACCTGCTTGCCCCTCTAGGTCATATGCTTGTGGGGCCTGTTAGCTTTGCCCACCCATATAAGGGAGGCATGAGAATTTAAGAGAGCTGATTGAAGGCTGTTAGCTTTTGCCATCTCTGGGAATACACAATCCAGACAGGCGGTTAGCTGTTCCCCATTACGGAGTTGTTCCTGTGTGTTCGCTTGTGGGTTGTGACTGCTTGTGCATGAAGATTTGGCTTCAGCTGGTGCCAATTGGTCCATTTTGTCTACAGAGTTGTGGTAGAAGCCTTGACATGTGGAGAAGTGTGCATGCAATTACCTCACCCACTTTTATCATATTTCTCTTGCCAATGGAACCTTCAAATTTGTTGGCTCATATGAGCTTTTTCTGCTCTTTTTTTTGTATATATCTGACCTGGGGGTGAGGATGGTTCAACATCATAATGGATGCTTGTGACAGGCAAAGGAGAATGGAACATTCTTCTGGTTCCTAAACCCACCCTTTAGTCTGCATGCAGTTTTAAATGATTACATAAATATTATTATCACCTAAAAACAGAGTTTCTCCAGAAAGTCAAATGAAAAGTTTATCCTTTAAGCTTTGAGGTGACCTAGAAAGCTACTACAGAAAATGCTGCATGCAAAATTAATGTTTTCTTTGCTCTATTATTAATAGACAACACAGCAAGAAAATAAAACTTATCACAATTGAAATGCTGTGGGTTACATGGGAAAGCGACTACTGCAGAAAGTGAGCCTTTGTTAAAAAATGTCAAATCCAGAGTAGTTCAAGAATCATTTGCTTCTTATTCCCATGTGATGGTTGCAAATCAAGAAGATGGGGTGCGGATAGCCTTTTGACAAAACATGGAAGATAGAACAGACTTCTTTGTCTCCTGTTTTGGATTCCCATCAGCAACAAACACCTGGAAACCTCAGGCTGGGGAAGCCTCATCTAGACGCACATTGTTTCCACTTCAGGTGAACCTCTAATTCAGAAAGCTAGCCAATGTGCCGCATTTCAATGTGATGCGCTCCCCCTCCAAAATCACCCAAAATTGCAAATATTTATCCTTGTTCCACTTCTCTGAATGCCTGAATGCTGTTGAAAAGCAATGCTGAACTTCCACACATTTTCTCATTGTTTAATTGGGTTTTGGCTAACTTAACTATTTATACCCTTAGGAATAAGAAAGGCTTCTAAGTTAAGGCAGGAGAAGTACTAGTAATTTAAAATGTCAGAATGTTTGAGTTCATGGAGGTTTGGATATGATCTGCCACACAAATGTATGATCCGCAAAATGAATCTCCACCCTGCCTGCACAGCTGCTGGGATTTCCTCCCTCACACATCTATTCTTGGAACTGCTGAGGGAAAGTTTGTTCTACTTGTATAGAATAAATATGTTGGGATTTATTTAATTAAGTTAAATGTAATGCTGAAGCAATTCTTTAGAAGTTAGGTGTGCTTAGCTAATTTTTATTGACTCTTTGCTTTCACAGTGCCACTAGTCATAGGTGCATAGCTACATGTTGAGTCCAGCTTCTGCTTGAGGGAAATTTAGGAACATGAAAAAGGGGGAAAGGAAACCGATTGATTATACTTCTTAGTATATAATGGGTAAGCTTGTAAAACAGCCTAAGGAAAAGCTCACTAAATAATGATAGGGCTTTGGATCTGTAAGCTATTTAGCTGCATCACAAATGGAAAAACATATAAGTGCATCTCTATCCCTAGTTGTACACTGGAAAAGACATGGGATGGTTTAAACCAGTTATGGGGAGAAGTGTGTGTGCTTGTCAGATGCACATCAAATCTTTCTGCCCGAACGTGTTTACAAATCTCCTCACTATCAGAAACTTAGGGTCATCAAAACTGTTTTTTTAAATCCATGCTGTCCACATCATTCTGGCTAATATTTTCACAATTTAGAAAAGGATTGTGTCAGTGTTTGTAAAAATAAATAAATGGTTCTGACCTCCCTTTGTTACCTCAGCCTGATCCTCAGACCCTTGTTGGCATAAAAGAGTCCACGAGAAGAATATCTTTGCAGAGTACTTTCTGCTTTTATTCTTAAAAGTCTTTCTGCAAAAGCGACTGACCAACTGTACACATCAACACTACCAGCTTTCACCAACCAACCCAACCCAACTAACATTTCTCACTCTATATATACAACCCGGTGCAGACTGCTGACTCACGCTGACCCAGCTTTTTTAAGCATTAAAGAAACAGCGGCCAATTTTTAGCCGTGACAGATTGGACAAATTTGTTGAGAATACAGCTATCATTGGCTAGTAGCCATGATGAACTCTGCTACCACAACTGGAGGCAATAGTGCTTCTGGATACCAGTTGCTGGAAGCCAGAGGAAGGGAGAATGCTCTTGTGGTCAGGTTCTGCTTGCCAGTTTTCCACAGCAATCTGGTTCACTACTGTGAGAACAGGGTACTGGACAAGACTGGTGAGTGGCCTGATCAGCAGGTTCTTCATTTGTTCTTGAGTTCAGAGCTCCCAACAACAAAGAGTCTTGTTAAGTGTGTTCATTCAAACACTTTCATAGGCTCTCCTCTGATTTTGCCACTCTCCATAAAAAAAAGTTGGGCTTGGAGTAGGCACTTCTGATGTATGTGGGGACAGTGCCGATGTGACTGGCATGTGCATGCCTACTCCCTTCTGCCCCAGCTTAAGCCCTCATTTCTTCAAATGAATACTTTGTGTACTTTGTGTACTTTAATGGAATGTAGTCAGAAGCTTGAAGGCCTTCCATTAAGGACAGAAATGGGAATCAGTGTACCATTACTCACTTTCCAAAACTGAATCAAAATGCATCTTATACAACCATACGAGTTTTGCCACCCTCCTTCTTATTCTGTTTTCTATCCTCAGGAAGTACCTGCTTTAACTTTTTAATTTATTGTGGCGTGCACGTGGTCTCATTTGGGCTAAGGGATAGTGCTTCCTCTTGGTGATTTATCACTGGCAGTTGAAAAAACAAAAACACAGCAACTGGTTTAGCAGATTTGAACTTGACAACTGATGTTATCTGGATGGTCCCCCACTAGTATTACTGCAGCATTTTCTAGCAGTTCTCAGTGCCTGCTTGCCCAAAGAGTTACTTAACCTAGTTGACAACAAAGAGAAATGTTAAAATAAAGTCAAAGGGTCTGCGTATTTACTATGGATCATCTATCATAGGAGCTTCCCATCCACTGGGTGATACATCACAATAAATAATGGAAGAAAGTTCAGATGTAAGTTTTGAGATGCATAAGCACTGTAAAACAAGCAAGTGGTCAAATAGATTTTTGTGTGCAACTGTTCACAATGCCATGAAATTAATCTGTACAAGTAGCTGGAGTAAAATGTTGAAAATGTTATCTTGTATTGATTAATAAGGCACCCTAAGTCCCTCATAAGACATATAACACTGTGCAGGTTTATCGTCCTCGAATATACACTTCTCCTAGTCTAGAGTTGCTACCTTTCAATCTGTGTGCTTAATCGAAAGTGCTGTTTTATTCTTCTGAGAGGATCTAAAAAGAACCAATTGGTCTTTTATTGTCCCCCCACCCCATTGTAATCTGTTTGTTTAATAGGTTTTCTTTATTAGAAAGAGAATAAGCAATGAGAAGGGACATTTATTGCAGCATAGTTTAGATGAGGCCATTGATTTGTTTTATTCTTGGATCATTAAGTTTATTATTATTGTTATCCATTTCTGTTTTAACTTTAAGTAGGCAGAGTTCTCTACTTTGAACTTTTACTTTTAGTCAATAACTTCCATTCAATATAACTTCATGGCATATAACTAAGACATATCAGCAGCAATCTCCATTCTAATTGCACTGGAGTAGTCCTGCTGGCATGGCTAGGACTACTTCAAAGTAAGAAGTTGCAATATTGATGCCTGCTCCACATGAACAATGATTAAATATTTTTTAAAGAAAGAAATAGTGAGATCAGCAAATCAAACGCAAACGAGACATGTGTAATGAAAAATTCAATATCCTACAAGTGCCCTAATACTTATTCAAGATTACCGCACATATTTTGTGAATAGCTACATTTCAGTTATGAGAGCAGAACTTACCTTTTGCATGACAAAAACAATTAGAACTAAATACAAAAAGAGAAATGTAAAATTAAGCTGTGCTTTTCATGCCCGTTCTGTGAAACATGTTCTGTCTGAAACCATCATAGTCCCTGTCTGTGGGCAAATCACAAACCGCATAATATTCTGGAAGCATGACAGGGAGAAATGTGGATGTTATGTTATTATTATTTTGTTTTTACACATCTTCCTATAAGACCATTTAAGTAGGGGCACTGAACTTAATGGTTTTAAGTTCCTCATGGTCATTCTGTCTGAAAAGAACTGACTGTTTTTGGCCTGTTTGTAGGCTTCCCATATGTAGCTGATTTGGGCCCCTGTGAGAAACAGACACTGGCCAAGATGGACCTTTGGCCTGATCCAATAGACCTTTTCTTTTGTTCATGTTCTCTCATAGCCATGTGACGCATTTGAGAAAAATAGGCTTCCCCTTCAGTGATCGATGTATCTTTCTCAATCTCCACCTGGTTTTGCATGTTCAGGAGAGATCCCAGCAGGACCTCCCTTGCTTGTCAGATGCTATCTTGAGGAGATTTATGCAGTGTGAAGGTAAGTGGGAAGTAAACAGGAATTCTCCGGCTCAGATTTTAATCCAAATTTGAGAAGTTTGCAGTGCTCACCCCTACTTTGAGTGATTCTTATAAAGTAGATAGGAATCACTGGGTGGAAAAAGTAAATAAAGATATTAAATATGACAGATAAATAAAACAATTGAACTAAAAATGAGAAACACACAGCCCTCTTCCCTTTGAGATGAAATCATAAGGAAATACTTACAAATTGTAATGAATATATCAAACATATCACAACTGGTTTAATAAATATACCTGAAAAATATTTGCTGGATTTGAATAAGTCATAATATAAAATAGCAAAAATAGTTGTAACTTTCCATACGTAAGGCTGAAATTGCAAAGTTAAACAAATCTCTCACCTTTCATTTTTCTCTTCCTCATTCTTTCTCCAAAACCTGAGTTTCTCATGCATACTCATGCATACAGCACTTATCTCAGATTTCACCCCTGCAGGTGAATTCCTCCTTCAGGCAACCATCCACTGACATTAAGAAAGTTAGCATCCTGTTATTAAAGCCCTGACCTTAAGGCACCTTGCAACCCTTAGCCAATTTCATAACAATGTATTGTATTTTCAGCAAATGATGATGCTATATGCCTGGCTATGGAAAATTTTCCAGTTCAGTGTATATAGACAAAGCATGTTAAAAGAAACTAAACCAGGGGGTGGGAGGAGATATATCTTGATATCTTGGTTGTGGTAGTAATATAAGTGGAAGATATTCTTACTCATTTAAGGATTCTAAAGAGTTATATGCAAAACTGATTCTTGGCTGAGCATTTTGGAAAGGCCTTACATGTACTCACAATAAACTCACTGTGTGTTGGTTTACAGTTTGGTGATGTTTTCCTGCAATGCCCACATAAATGTTCCAGAGTCCTGAATAACTGGAAACCATAGCTACACTGCTTTGCGCTACTGTGATGCTTTTGTTTACACTAGGAATGGTGAACCTGTGGCTGCCCAGATGTTATTGGTCTCTCACCCCATACCTGGTCATTTACCATGCTGGTTGGGGCTGATGGGAATTAAAGTCCAACAGAAGATGCAGGGCCACTGGTTTTCCCATTTCATGCTTACACAAATCAGAGAAACCTCATACAGTAAAACAAGGTAAATGGTACACATACATACAAAACTGATACAAACTCCAAAAGTTGCAGAAAATAGCATTCCAGTTTGCTGTTCGGTAAATGACCCTGCAAAATTGGTGAGCAAGTTTTGGCCCAGCGTTCCAAATAAGCTCACATTTTAAGAATCATTGGCAACAGGACAGTGTTGGGATACTGCCAGGGAGACGGAGGCATCAGGCAGGCCTCCACGTCGTCTCCAGATGATCTCCGGTCTCCCGTGGAACAGCATCAGTCAAATAGCAACACGAGCCTCAGAGACATTCCAAGACCCATGCACACCTTTTCAACAGAGTCTCCACAACGATTCAGACAGGAGAGCGTATTTGCAGCTTTATTCAACGTAGTTTAGAACAAAGGAAAAACATGATGGCTTGCCTCCGTGTTTAAGAAAACAGCAGGAACAAAAGCCATATACAAAACGAAAGTTCCCAGCGAGACAGTGCTGGGAGTAAACAGGCATGTGATACACAACAATCATGCCTGACCCTTTTAAGGTGGAATGGAACTATTTCCTAACAGACATACAGTGTGTGCTTGCATCATTCAGTGGTGTGTTGCATGACCGCAGTGTGGAGAGCAACCAAAGAGGTAAGGGTCAAAGTCAAGCTTTAATACAATGGTCAAATGGAACAGGGGACAGCTCACAGACTTGCTGAGAAAGCTTCCCCATATCCTGTTTCAGTAATGGATTGGCTTTTGACTATTATAACATACTGGAGACACTTACTATGGGCACTTCAATAGGATAATGATAGATAAATTCCCGGTGATGAATTCTTTTCCTATGGTGTGCTGTAAATAATCAGGTATATTTTAGACACAAAGATGAGAACAAGCCATTTGTTAAATGGCTTCTGAATTGGTGCTGTCCATTAAATGCATGTAGGCTTCCTTGCAAGTGTTCATTTTAAAAGAACTGAGTGCTCCTGTTACATATAAAAATGATAATAAAGGATGGCATAACCTCTCTGCAGCTGGGATCCTCCCTCTCTGGTGATGGAACCAAAGAATGTGATTGTTATGCTAGGCCAACATCTCCATCAGAGCAAAGTGGCGTCTGAAATGTTTCCTCTGTCTGATTCTGTAAGCATTAGGAATGCTCCATTGGACACTGGACAACAAATTAAACTGTGTCCTTGACACATATAGATTCAATGTTTTTGACTTACAGCATATTCATTTGATCCTATGTTGTGCTGAAGCAACTTTGCCAGTTCACATTTCAACAGTTATAAGGAATGAAAAGAATATATCTTAAGAAAGGATAAAAACTAATGGTGTGTCAAACCCTGTACATCACTCCATGTGAACGTGACAGTCATTATTCTATTATTTGCATGGGGCTAAGAATGTGGAATAATGATCTGGGGTGCCTGTGGGGCTTTTGCTCTTACCTTAGAAAGATTAAGGGATAGCTGAGATGGAGGGGTCTTCTCATAAAACTGATTGGCACATATTCAGTACAGGCTAGTATTGGTTTCTCTTTCTCTCTCTCTCTCTCTCTCTCTCTCTCTCTCTCTCTCTCTCTCTCTTTTGCATTTTGCAGTTCAGTGCACCACATTTTGGCATTACATTTTTAAAAATTTCTCAGAAAAAAATTAATTAGCATTTTAGTACACATTTCTCCTAATATGCAAATTTATGCATGCAGGTACTGTACAGTGGTACCTCTGGTTACGAACTTAATTCATTCCGGAGGTCCGTTCTGAACCTGACGTTAACTTTAGTTAATGGGGCCTCCTGCTGCTGCTGCGCCGCCAGCACACGATTTCTGTTCTCATCCTGAGGAAAAGTTCTTAACCCGAGGTACTAGTTCCAGGTTAGTGGAGTTTGTAACCCGAGGTGTTTGTAACCCGAGGCACCACTGTATACACCTTTTTACAAGAAATTTTCCAAATACAATCCATTTCCATGTACTTTCCATGGTTAGAAAGGCTGGAAGATGCTTAGCTTTTGACCTGTGTCCATGTTCACCAGGGCTGATAAAAACTAGCAGAGTGGACCCCAGTTGGAAAGGATACTTCACTTCCAGTTTTGTTCCCACTTTACACATGATTTCTACAAGGTTTCAAAGTACCCCTTGATAGGGCTGTTACGTTTTCCATGTTTGGGAAACCTTTAAATATGCAGAAACTGGTTCCATTTTTTTTTTTGCCAGACTGATGGTCATGGGATCACCAACTTCTCATTATTGTTTTTAATATTAAATAGATATGGAAAATTCTGCATACAAATGTGATAAAACACATATATTTAAGGCATTAAGACCAAAACAATTGCTTCTGCACTGGCAGAGGAACGGGGGTGCGGAGGGAGCGGATCGCCCCTGGCACCACTATTCTGGTAGGGTGCCATCACAGCGCCCCCCCCCCCAGAAACATGATGTGCACCCCTCTGCACGCCGGGCACCATGCCCCCACAGGCAGCGCATCATGCCCCCAGGATGCACAACACGCCCCTGAGGGTGCCATGCCACACCCCCAGGATGTACACCATGCCCCCGTGGTGCGTGTCACACCCCCGGGGGGACCAGCTATGCCCCCACCTGCTCTCCGCCCCCGGTAGCGGAGCATACAGCTTCGCCACTGTGCTTCTGAGATATACTTTGTAGATCTGAAACCTATTGTCATTCATAATCACAGTGACTGAATGAAAAATAAATGGGGTCATTGAGTACTGTAGGAGTACCAGCATCATGCATGCTTTGGAAAAAGGACTATGTGTATTCTAAAGATCTCTCTGGTTAAATCATAATCCACTGTTGCTTATATTTTTATACAGCTGTAAAAGCATGTTGCACAAGCATTGGATGCAATTTGGTGGCAAATTGTACCTCACCTATTAATTCAACTATTGTCTGTTTGCTTCTGAAAAGTACACTTCTCCTAGGAAATAACAAAAAAGGGTGTTAAGTATGAATCACAAAAAATCCCCCCAACTGAATGGTAGCCCAAACATGTCTCTTTAGAACAGGGCTAGAGGACCTGTGGTCCTCCAGATGTTGCTGGAATCCAACTTCCATCAGCTTTAGGCAATGGGATGATGGAACAGTTGTAACAACATCTGAGGGCAACAGGGACTGATTGCTGTTTTCTCCAGTTAAAGTTTGCTTGTTTCAAAGCAACAGAAGTAGACAGTAGAGATGTAACTCAATTTTAAACCACTTATTCATTTCATTTGTGGAGGCTTTCCTTTAATTCTGGTTATAGCAGTAACATGAAAGATTTGTATAGGCGATGCAGGATTTTCAGCTTGTGACAACCTATCCAGGCCTTCTTTCCTTCATAGGGCACATACACTTGGTGTGAGGGTCTTATTTTAAAGTTCAATCAAATTTTACTTCCAAACTCACTTCTTCTCATTATGCAATAAAGCAATCTTGTCTCATCATGTGGGAATATGTGACCTATTATGCATTCAAGTGAATTTTTCAAAGGCACTTTGCAATAGATGTGTTGTTCTTTATCGAAGGTAATGTGAAGGTTTTATGTATGTAAATGCACATCTCTCATAGTAAATGGGCTCACTTTCTCTATGCAATTTTGCACGTGAATCAAATGGATAAACAAAATTAGATCAAAGCAGTACCATCATACAACATCATAGGCTGTTCAGCAAGAGGAATATCAAAGGTTATACCACTGTTACATGTTAAACAAACCCTTACGCAGGGGTAAGGAATATGATCCAAATATGTCATTGTTAAGTTCTTTTTATTCAACATCAATCCACGATTTCTGTGTGCTCTGCCTCAGAGGGAACAATCCAATGAGGTGAGGACAGCCAATCTGTGCTGAAAGAAACACAAAATCCCAATGTTGCTTTTTTTCACACTAGTCAGGACAGAAAGGGAGGGAGGAGGAGGAAATATGCCAGTTCCAGGACTGATGTAAATTTCCCCCAGTTCGAGGATTATGCTGGAGGAATGGGGCAAACTTTGGGCAAATATATCTGGAACCCCCCCCCCCCCACCTCTGACATGCCCTCCCCCAAACTTTCTCTTTGTCCTTTCCACCATCAGAGCTCCAGAAGTGGAGGGACAAGTGTGGTGGTTCATTCTGCAGGCAGTTGGGAGACAACTTTCAAAGCAGATTTCCCTCTCTGCCCAAACATAATGATGTTCTGGCCAGCCAATCACTACTGTCCACTTGTGAATGACACATGTGGTTGCAGGGATTGGCCAACAAGAAGGAACATATCTCTGAAAGCAGTTCCAACAGATGATCTAGTTCACTAATGTGTGTGGCTTAAGTACTTATAAAGGTAAAGGTACCCCTGCCCGTACGGGCCAGTCTTGACAGACTCTAGGGTTGTGCGCCCATCTCACTCAAGAGGCCGGGGGCCAGCGCTGTCCGGAGACACTTCCGGGTCACGTGGCCAGCGTGACAAGCTGCATCTGGCGAGCCAGAGCCGCACACGGAAACGCCGTTTACCTTCCCGCTGGTAAGCGGTCCCTATTTATCTACCTCTAGGTTGGCAGGCGCTGGGACCGAACAACGGGAACGCACCCCGCCGCGGGGATTCGAACCGCCGACCTTTCGATCAGCAAGCCCTAGGCACTGAGGCTTTTACCCACAGCGCCACCTGCGTTCCTTTTACTTATACTTATAATTAGAGTACTTATAATTAGAGACAAATATCTGACAAGATGACAAAACATTAAAGAATAAGAAAGAATAATGAGATTTTTTAAGTTCTCAATTTAGTTCTCAATTTTCTGTTGTTAAAATACTTTTTAAAAAGTATCTATTGGGTCTAAACAATGTGTTGCTGTTATTGTTGTTTTAGAAATATAGTAATATTACCTATCTCCACCCTCATTGTTCAGCTCTGAGGGCCTTCTGGTGGCTCCCTCACTACGAGAAGTGAGGTTACAGGGAACCAGACAGAGGGCCTTCTTGGTAGTAGCGCCCATCCTGCGGAACACCCTCCCATCAGATGTCAAGGAAATAAACAACTATCTGACTTTTAGAAGACGTCTGAAGGCAACTCTGTATCAGGAAATGTTTAATGTCTAATGTTTTACAAAATTTTATGTGCTGTAAGCTGCCCAGATGAGTGGGGTATACATAATAAAATGAAAAAGTGTTGTTGTTGTTGTCATTATTATTATCTGTGATATCCCATGCAAATTTTGTTAACAAATGCACTTTTTATGTGTACCTTAGCTTTCATGCTGCATTCCATTGCTGAAATCCAAGCTCATTTTCTTAGTGAAACCAATTTTCTTTCCCATTGGGTGGATAACTACACCACGCTCCCTTGCTGATGATTCCTGAAACCCTCCTAGATTGAGAACCATCATGTCCCATGTCCCCTACACCTGTATTCCAATGTCAACTTGAGGAGGATTAGATTACCACAAATCACATATTACCTTATTTGAGAATGGGAATATTCAACACCCTCTTCTACACCCTCATAGCCTACTGGCTTTTCCACCATCCTCAGATTTCCTTGCAGCTTCTCCTGCTCCACAGCCAGACAGGATCATGTGCCTGCAGAATTGGCTATGGGCCATTAAGGATTACACACAGCTCTGCTAGGGAGGTGGAGCCACTGGAAAGGAAGGTCCTCCTGGCTACCTTAAGCACTCCATTTGCTGAGACATTTTCCTCAGCTCAGCCAGTGAAGGCTTACCCTTGCTAACCCTTTTTGATTCCACTGTCCCCCCAAGCCCCCCAATAGAAATGGCACTTGCTGCTACCCACCATGCATTGTGTGTCAATGGGCACTGAACAACTGAAAAGGACTCAAGTCAAATTCTATCTCTGTAGAAATTAATTTCATACACCCATTGGCTTTAATCCATGACTCATTTAATTCTGCTATTGTATGAAGCTTCTTTCAAAGAGAATCATCCTTGACAAATTCTCCGTTCACATTCCATGACAGGAATTTGATCTGGAACTAATGGAATTGGGCTCCCAACATGTCTAGAGGGTGTAATTATTTCGGTATTTTTGATAGTAGAAAAAATTAAGAAGATATAAGAAATAGCTAAGTAACGGTATCTTGGACTCTGCTTCCTAAAAGCATAGCAGACAATTCCCCCCCACCCCCTTTGTACTCGGGAAGTTTTTATAGACTGTTTTGGCACAGCTTTGAAATGACGACATTTTGAAATATCCAGAAAAGATTGAGACAATAAAGTGCTGCTGAACCAGCAGCAAAATCTGGTTGATAAGAAGAAAAATAATATGCTGCTAACCACAAGAATTAAAAGTAAACAAACTTTATTCAGAGTAGGCAAGGAAGAGTCAATATTAGATAACAATGGAAATCAAATAGCACTGTCCTGAGATGGTGAGATATGCCATAATTGTGTTCTATTGATCTTTAATGAGAGAGAAAACTAAATAATAGCACAATGGAGTTCAGCTAGAACATAAGCAAGTCAAGGGAGAGAATTAACAAAAGACGTGAGAATACTCTGATAACCCTTAAACCCAAACTCAGAGCTTATTTTCATTAATCTGTTCAAGGCAGTTGGGGGGGGGGGGCGTCAGCACACTTGGGTCCACCCCTCATTGTTGCAAAGCTATATGAGTGTGATCGTTGTAAGAGGGTGTGAGCATATACAGGCAGGTCTCTCAATCACACAAGGGTCCCCATTGTGTGAAACTCCTATGGGAATCCAGATAACAGCAGTAGGCTCCTTACAGATGTCATACTGATGGACTCATGGAAGTTGGTGATGTATGGCCAAGTACATGAACTATGTCACATTAGAGATGCCACCAAAGCTATTCAAAATCAGAATCAGAGACCTGTACAGTCTCATGAAAGCTTAGCTCAAATGAGAGATGAACTTTAAAAGTTCCTGAATTCTTCTTGGGTTTGAATCAAAATCAAAGTCAGAAAACTGTTCCCAGAAGAAAGGTGGGGAGAGCCTTCAGTAGGTGCAGAGATGTGGCCCAAATTTGGCCTGGTGCTGCCATGTGACTACAGTGGAACTGACTTGGAATCCAATAGGTAGATCTGTTGGTGTTTCTGTCTAAACATTTGGTGGCAAGAGGAAGTCAACAGGAATGGATGGAGGAACACCTCTACCTAATTCAGATCACTCCTGGCTCAGCACAATGGATTGATCAGTGAGGCACTAAGACAAGACTACCTGTTGACCTGGGCATTTTGAGAGTTTTAGTGTAGGGTTACCCACAGTAGGCTGTAGCCAGCTTGATAATTTTACCTGCCCTTATTGTTATTTTAAAAAATAAAAATAAAAATAAATGTTTATTGGCATAAACACATATTAAGTAAATTATTTTTTATGATTTAGGGCTGTTTTTTATATAATCCTATGGGAATTTTATCTAGTACCCCAGACTGTGATCTAATCAGTTTCAGGTTAGATTATCAGTGCTCTTAAAAAAATAAAGAAATGGTTCTCCAAAGGACACCCATGGTCTCCAACCATACCCATCTACTACTTTTTAAACAAATAATTAAAAATTTTCTGGTTCATTCATTATTTATTTTGTATACTGCCCTTCATTTGAAGATTGCAGGGTGGTTCACAACATAAAAATACAAAGTGAGAGTACAAAATACAAAACAACAACAAACAACACCCCCCCCCACACACACACACACAATAATTGGAGGTGGGTAGATTTCAGCATCAGTATTCCTTGGAACTGAGCAAAGCACGTTATGATTTTCATTTGGTGTTAGATGCCCCTAAAGCATTTTTAAAGTTTAAGCACAAAATTGCACGCCGAGACACTCATCCAGGAGCAGAAACATAACTCAGATTTTGCTGTGCACCTTGCAACTAGTTCCAGTGATAAATGGAACCGTTTCTAGCAACCACCTAGCACAAATAATGCTTTGGATTGCTTGTTGTGCTCACTTGCAGAGCTGAAGGATCCATTTTTCTTCTAACCCTTAAGGACACAACTGCATTAGTCTTTCTAGCTCTAATCCAATCAGTGACATTTCCCCCTCTCTGGTGGGTAAATGGCCAAGTAGTGCCGCTGTCTATCATTATAAAAAGTAGGGTGTAAAATGTTCCGTGTATCTCAGAATTTCTATCTTTATCCATAATCTGCTTTACTAAATCTCTGGAACTCGGGGAGGGGGAGAAACGATAAGGCCTGAGTAAAGGGATCAAATGGGGATTCTAAACTGCTCATTAAACTGCTTTCAGGAAGCCAATTGTCTACAAATTGTTTAAGAAAAAATAGCATTAATTTTATTAAGCACCTGGGTAGAACTATTTTTATGAAGATGAGTGGGGGGAAGGAGATCTGCTTAATTAATAGAATGTGCATTAACTGCAGCATCACCACACATTATCATTCACAAATGGTTCAAAAATTATCTGCAGTGCAACTGAGAATTATTTTGCAGATCACCAAAGTTCTAGGCTTGTCAGTTTCAATGGAGAGGTATATGGAGGATAACTCATAGATCAGCACAGTGTGTAAATAGAAGATGACCTCCAGCTTTTATCTAAGTTTCCAGCTGGAAAATTCAAGAGCTGAATGTGGTAGATTCTTATACTATAAACTATTGACCTGTTTCACTTGACACGGTAAATCAAACGATGGATAAATTGTTTTTCTCTTTCCCAGTCCTTTTCATACACATGCTGTGATGAGCTAAGCTATGGTTTGGCAAATAGTGTCACAGAAACCCAGGCTTATGGTTCAGATCTTTCTTCATTGATCTGGAGCTGGACTCCTTGTAGTCTGGGTTCATATGACATGCAAAGTCAAACCTTGACTTCACTCAGTGCAGCATGAGAGTTAAAAAGGACTGGTGAAAAACAAAGTATCTCTGAGCTTATTTATAAGAGCTCACATATTTGCACACTCCTAGTAAGAAATCGTTTTGGCTCACTATGCCATGAAAACCAAACCATTCTTTTAAAATACAAAGCACCTTTTATGTCAGAAAGGTGGTTTATAAATGTCATTGCTCAATAAAGAGAAGTATGCTTATGAAGTCATTCTGACAATAAAAGCAAATATTGGTATTTTAATATTCCCCCCCCCCGAACCAGTATTTGAGGGAGGGGGTTACGTCACATGATGTATCCAGGACCGGGGGAGGAAGCTAGCTTGAAGCAAAGTTAATATAAGTTAATATAAATTTTCACTTTTGTCGTGTTCCAAGAACTCGCATGGCTTTCAAAGCAAGCAGCACATGATGAGAAACTCATCCAAAGGTCCCCTACTTGGAATTACCGACTCAATAACATTGATGAGATTATGAACAAAGCAAATGGATTTCGTATCAATAGCTGCCTCGTGGAATCTTGTTACAATACATCCCAGGATGTGACACGGTGAATGGTAGATGGGTATAGATGAACAATCTCTACTTTTTTAAGATACATAATACATGTGTAGATTAAAAAACACTTTCTAGCACATTCAAGGAGAGTATTACTTTATGATAATGTCAGTTAACACTTTGTGTCAGTTAACATTTTGTGACCATTTCTCTTTTGTAAACCAAATAATTTCAGTCTCATATATATATAATCTGCTGTGATTTATCTATATTCCATATTGCCTCACAAATTGACTTTTAAAATGAAATATTATTTTAGTATTAAATGTATGGAAAGGGAAATTTCTGTACTTCTGTTGAACATTTCTTGGTTCATAGAATTCATTTCACTGCATTTAGCATAAAAGTGGTATTTTTGCCAGTTTGCCCTCACTCTGCATAATTTCTGCAGGCTATAAAACTCCAAACTGTTAATCTTATCTCTGCTTACATGCTGAATTACTATACAACAGCCCTTCGTTACAGTGAGAAAACCCTAGAAATATTTTATCGAAAGTCTCTTCCATTTGTGTCTCATGAGCTGTGAAATATGGTTTGGATACAAGAGAGAAGATAAATAGTTTTCATTTGTAGCCCACAGAAAATGGTTTGTTCTGCACTGGTAGCTGGTAAATCTTAAAAAAAATGCCCTGTCATAAATCTTCTGTTCTCTTTAATAATAATGGGCCTTTAAGTGGATGGGCGAGTTCATTTCGCCTCGATGTGATGCATCAAGTCAAATCCTATTAAACATTTAATTCTACAGGCACTTAACATTTAAGAGCAATTTTTCATTTGATATAAAAATGTACAGTGTCCCTTTATCATGTAACAAAATTAAAAATTAGTTCATCTGAACAAGTGTCTCAAATTTGCATTAGAATGATTGCCCTTTACATGACTTTATTTGATACTTACTTTGATCTGACACAGAAAGCAACATACACGTGTAGCATATTCCAGCTAGTTAGCTATTACAGCTGGTAGGAACTGTTGCAACACAGATATCCTAATAATACGAATGAAATTCATTTTGTAAAGGGCATCTCTATTAAACTATTATATTAATTAAACCCTGGAAAGTAGGGCATAATTTTGAAATCTCCTCTCAGACGGCTCCATAGTGTTCAGTTTCAAAGTTTGAAACTGGTCTGCTTCACAAGTTCCATTCACACATTACATTTTGGCTGGATTTCAGGTGGCCTTGGTAACAACGCTCAGCTTTCCTGACCAGAGTGGCAAGCTTTCTCCAGCATAGCTAACTGCTCTACCGCTTTCACTGAAGCTAAATAGAAGCAGATATAGAGCTCAATGTGTATTTTGATTTTTCAGTAAAGTCATTTTGGATGTGGGATAATTTATCACCATCCCTGAAAGGGAAAAAAAGGCGTACACCAGCTGGCTCCAACATAAATTCAGTGGAAGGTGTGGAAAATAAATTGATGTGTGTGAAAACTGGTGACTCTGTTCACTGGCCTCCAAGCTTGGGAGGGTGGTGCTATAGAGGTGCCCTCATGATCATGGCATGGCTGCTGCTTACCTGGTCAGTGTGGGATCTGGGCAGGATGCTGTTTTGGTTGAGACAGCAGCACCAACAAAGCCAATCCTGTGTTTCTGCCAGTATGCCTGCACAGTCCCAACCTCACCTTCACCCCATCCCACTCTGGGTCATCCAGGAAAGAAGCAACAACGATGCTCTTGGGAGATTACCTTCATGGCACTGCCCTCCTGTGCCATCTACTGCATTGCGCTTTCTGGGGAAACCAGAGGAAACCTCCCAAGCCTTGTTATTCTTTATAATTATTTGCACACACACAACAAAGAGTCACCACATTAAGAAAAGCTGTGGTGAACAGCATAAAACCAACATTAAAATCACATTCAGAAAACAAGTACAAAATACACCACATGTCAGTACATGGATTTAGTACATTAATGTGGCTCAAACACACTGTAAGGAGTTTCCAGTAGACACCCAAATGTCAACTGATATTGTTCATATGGTAATATTCTAAAGTTGACCTACTCCAACCCATTCCCTACTCCAACCCATTCCCTACTCCAACCCATTCCCCACTCCACCACTTTTTCCATCAGTCAACATTCAGCGTTCCTTGTCTGAGCATACTCAGTCCTCATTGGCAACTTTCACCCAACCTCTTTTTAGGATTCCCCCCTAAATATTTTTTGGCACAGTTGTAAACCTGGGGGCTCCCCCCCAAAAAAAATCTGTTTGATACCTTCTGCATGGCTACAAATGGTGCCGCTGTAGCTACATAAACAGCCCTCATAGCCCAAACACTGGAAGTAGAGGGAATGATGCCTGTATTTTAAGAAAGCACCCCACCCAAGATACATCACTTGGTGTTTTGAAATAACGTGCTGTGCTACCATTGAAACAACAAAAAAAGTGCACCTAATCAACTATGATTTGGGCTGTGTGTTTTAAGCTTCAGAGTCAAAATGCCTTGTACAGGAGAAGCTGCACTCCAAAATCAACTGAACGACTACAACTAAGTCTTCATTTGAGCAACATTTTATTGTAGAATCAGTGAGGACTGATTGTTTTCTTCTTTGCAGTCCACACACATCACCTATAGCTATTGCTTTCCCTTCCTTTTTTTGATTCTGCATTACCCTGTATTTTTGCAATTTGAAAACATCTGGCTATAGATGTAGGTGGTCCCAGCAATAGGAGGGTTTCCACACTTGCCCAGTGACACTGTGGGTGGGAGTATACCAATATTGCCATCACCACTTCCTTCTTCATTCACCTGGGACATGTTCAGGGAGGAAAAGGCATGGATAATCTAATAAATGGGAGGGTTTTCAAACATATCAAGTAAGCACACCCAACCTTGTGGGCAGCAGACTCTAGAATCAACCTAGATTGAAAACAGCATGATGAGGAGGAGCATCAATGATTCAAAACTGAGAAAAACTATACTTGGGGGCTGTAAATCTTTAGTGTGTACACAGCCTGTGATAAAGAATGCAGTTTCAAATGGTTAGCAGTGTGGCAGCTTCCTTTTCAAACTAAAGATTGCATATTTAGGCACAACCCAGCAGCTGAAGGAATGAGTGAGGATACTTAACTTTGATCACTAGAAAACATTAAAAGGTTTGGGGATACTTTTGAGAATGACTCTTATTATTTGGTTCTTTCAAAAGACGAAAATATAATAAGATTTTATCAGCTGTGCATAAAATATAGGGTGCCCTTTGCAATTATTATTGTATAACAAAACATTAATAGGGAGCATACTTTTGGTTTGAAACAGCTTGATAATTTTATCATTTTCTGAAAAATGCATGGGGAAAATATATTATAACTGTCAGTCCAAACATTGCTGTGTTGCTGAGGACTTTCATTTTGATGCCAGTGAAAAGAACTTTGATGTTTACACTGTGTTGCCAGAAAATGCAGAACAACTACATTTCTAATCCTATTATAATTCAGAGTTCTGACTGAATGTTTCCTTTGCTATTATTGAATGCACCCAAATCCTGAAAGTCCCTATGAGTATGACTATCTGAAAAAATTGCTTCAAGTTTATATTCACATTCATGTTTTTAGAACATATAAAAGGTTATTATACTCAGAGTTATAGCACTCCTTGATCTACAAGTTGATGCAGTTAATGAATATGTTTCCTGAAATTTTGATGGCCAATGAAGCAAACTGTGTACATTTCTGATTTTACTAAATCCATACAGAACCTGGTCTACCACAGGGCAGTGTGCGGCAGCAGCCCCTAACGGCTAATCCTGGCTGTCCTGAAAGGCAGCATGATGCTCATTATTTAATTTGTTATTATTGGGTTGGATCCAGATTAATCTTCAGAGAAACTGGGTGCTCCCTTAGGCGGAAGGTGGTGAAAACTATTTTTGGTGATTCCTTCTTCTTTCTGCAGCTGCTATGACCCATCCCAAATCTGTCCCATACACTGGCTGACTCTCTAGGGGGTGGGAAATATTTGGACCACCAAATGTTACTGAACTACAAGCCCTTAAGCCCAAACAAGAATGGTCAATGGTCAATGGCCAAGGATGATGCGAGTTGTAACCAAAAAAAATTCCTTCCAGTAGCACCTTAAAGACCAACTAAGTTAGTTCTTGGTATGAGCTTTCGTGTGCATGCACACTTCTTCAGATACACTGAAACAGAAGTTGCCAGATCCTTCTATATAGTGAGAAGGTGGGGAGGGGTATTACTCAGAAGGGTGGTGGGAATGGGTGATTGGCAGATAGCTGTGATGAGCCTGTTGACGACTCTTAACGACTGTAATAGGTCTTACAGGAAAAAGCAAGGGGTGAGAAGGTGAAAAATGGCTTTGTCATGTATAATGAGATAAGAATCCAATGTCTTTGTTCAGACCAGGTCTCTCCATGGTTTTAAGTTTGGTAATGAGTTGCAATTCAGCAGCTTCTCTTTCCAGTCTATTTCTGAAAGTCCTTTGTAGTAAAACAGCTACTTTGAGATCTTGTATAGAATGTCCTGGGAGATTGAAGTGTTCTCCTACTGGTTTCTCTGTAATTGAGAAATACCCCTCCCCACCTTCTCACTATATAGAAGGATCTGGCAACTTCTGTTTCAGTGTATCTGAAGAAGTGTGCATGCACACGAAAGCTCATACCAAGAACTAACTTAGTTGGTCTTTAAGGTGCTACTGGAAGGAATTTTTTTTGTTTTGACTATGGCAGACCAACACGGCTACCTATCTGTAACTGATGCGAGTTGTAGTTAGTGTAGCAGAAGGAAAACTCTTGATACTCAGGTAAGAATGGTGGGTACCATTCCATTCATGGAGGCAGATAGGTAGATGCAATCTATTGTAATTTTACTGCCAGGGAGATTAAGAAGAAAAGTTTATAAAATGTATATATTAAGGGGAAATGTGCGTGACAATGAATATATTTATGAAAATAACATTAAGAAGGTGCATTATATTAGGGAAATTGCCTGTGAAAATATGCACATTAGTCAAAACTACATAGAAAAATGTGTTTTTTAGGAGAAATTTGCAGTAAAATCCTGATGAATTGCCATGAGGATTTCTGCAAATTGCTGCAGCAATATGGAGAACTGAATTTAGGACTGGGGGGAAAATTAGAAACTAAGAGTACTGAAATTTCCAGATCTTTTCATCCCTATATATTATATATTTGCATCTTGATGAGGGAGGGGCATTTTCTGCATTGCCCCAGGCAACAAAATGGCTCAGGCTGACCCTGAATGCCAGATCTCTATATTATCACACAATGAGAAACAGCATTTCTATGACACTGAGTTCATTCAGTGTTCATTCATTACCACAGCAAGCAAATGTCTGGTTGATAATTCAAGTGAAACTTACTTCAGAAAAAACATGGGTTCGGTTAGGCACTAAGAATAGGAAGTCCCATCTCCCTGCATATTATTTGTCAAATATGTAGTCTATTTGTCAGCACAATGTTCACAAGGCAGGTAACAATAAAATCCAATATAAAATCATAAACACCCAACCTAATAACAACAAAAGATACAGGCAAGAATTCATTGCAAATATAGACAGCAGCTAGATTTCCGAAAGGAAGCACAAAATCTTGGTTGGGGAAGCTTCTGTAGGAAAACATTTTGTTATATAGACTATCACTTCCAAAAAGCATAAAAACTCATAGTATCTCTGATGTTTTGAAGCGTAAAAGCTCATAATGGCAGCCCCTAAGCCATACCTCTAAGGAGAGTCCATAGGCACACTACCTGGTTGATCTGCCCCAAAGATTGCTACATAGCATACTATACTGCCCATTTTATTAGAATTGTTCTTGTTTTTGTTTAGTCGTTTAGTCGTGTCCAACTCTTCGTGACCCCATGGACCAGAGCACGCCAGGCACTCCTGTCTTCCACTGCCTCCCGCAGTTTGGTCAAACTCATGTTCGTAGCTTCAAGAACACTGTCCAACCATCTCGTCCTCTGTCGTCCCCTTCTCCTTGTGCCCTCCATCTTTCCCAACATCAGGGTCTTTTCCAGGGTTTATTAGAATTAGAAGGTGGCAAAAGGTAGTGTAGTGATTTGAATGTTAAACTTTGGCTGAGGTGACCTAGGGTTTTTGTCCCTGATCAAAAGGTACACTGGTGACCTTAGGTCAGTCCCTGTCTGAGTTTAGTCTACTGAAGAAAGGGTTCATGTGCCAGGCCAGACCTGTCCCCTAACCACCTGAGCTTACAACACTATCAAAGCCCATTCCAGCAGATGATGTCATTATTCCTGCTGATGTCATACAGGAGTTGTTGTCCCCCATGTTCCTGCTTCAGTGCACCTCTGACCAGAGAAAAGAGGATATAGCAAGGACTCTCCTCCCTGCAAGAGAGGGGAGTGGTTGTGGGCGGGAGCCCGAGCTCCGCCCCAGCAGGGGGCGTTAGCCCCCTGCCTCCATTACCTGGCTGGTGCCCACGCCCCTCGGCAGGCATCCAACCAGGTGCCTGAGGGGGGCGTGTTTAGCAGCTTTTTGCTGCGGCACCAGCCTCTCCCTGGCCTCATTCCTCGTTGTCCCGCTCCGAGTCAACAGGCTCCACCTTCTGGTGAATAAACCCACTTGTTTGAGAAATCCAATGCCTAAGCCAATACCTTTTCACTGCTGTAATCAATAAAGTTGTGGCCTTTCCTTGCCCATTAACCTTATATCACGTGTCCTTGTGTATTCTTTCCACACTGCGGGGGTCGGGTCCTTGAACCACAAAAGACATTTACAGCCAAAGAAGGCAAAGGAAAGGACACGTGCAAAATCCAAGCGTTCTCTAAAATTTAAGAAAACAATTTCCTCTTGGAGCATCTTGTTGCTGCTTCCTGAGCAAGAAAAGGACAGGGAGATATGCCCTTTGGGTTAAAGGAAACAAGGCAAATCACTGGGTTTTGAAAGGTAACCTGCATGCCCTTCAGAAAATTGGAATGAATAGATGAATGAATGGCCCATTTCTCCACAGAAAAAGATGTTGATGGAGAAAGAGTTTCCTACACAATGCATGAACCAAGAAGATGGCTCATTTAAATGTAAGGAAAGAAGATATTAGAGTAAGCATTGATAGGCCTCAGAGCACCCCAGGGCTTAATGGAGCACTGCTTGTCCTCTGGAGCCCCAGTCCTATAATGTCCCTATTGCACCCACCCCTAAAGTGAATAATTGTTGCCTTTCATGCAGACAATTCCATGTGTCCCCAGGTAGGGCTGGGAAAAGCTCTAGCCTGAAACTCTGGAAGGCCTCTGCCAGCCAATGGAGAGAGAAAATGAGCTGGATGGACCAATAGTCTCAGTAAAGGGCACTTTCCTATATTCCCTTATGTCTCCAGCATGTTAATGCCCAACACATAGACCTATTGAATAATCACTCTGTTTGTAAATTCAATGAATTGGCCAAATTGTTGAAGAAAACTCATATATGGATCTGAAACAAAAATACATCTCAAGGGTAAAGAGCTAGACCCTCCTCCTCAAGATGAAACTTGAGGATCTATTTCTTTGGGGGGATATATTTCTTTACGGGATACATATGTTTGCCTAAGGTTCACTGCTTAGACAGAATCTGCCAGCTTGGGCAAGTAAGAGTGAAAACAAACAATCATAATATGGGAACGGTACTCCTTTAATTGAACAGAACAGCCTTTTGTGCTAATACACACACAGAACAGAAAATTAGACATTTATTCACCCTGGTTTCCATATCAGTACAGGTACAGGCTTATTCAATGTATTTATGTGTCCTAGAAGTCTAATGAGAAATGGTTTAAAGGCATAATTGAATTGTAAGAAGATATTAGAACAAGCATCACTGTAGATGGTAGAACAGCATATGCAAAATCAGCTAGAAGGGGAAATGTTTTCAGTCTCTGCATAATTTGCAATTTGAAAAATAATGGCTGAAAAAGAAAGATTAGGTAACAGTTGGGTTTGTGGCATACTAAGCTCTGAAATCACATTCACTAGCAGAAAACTGAATATGTTTCAAAAGGTGAATGCATGACAAAACTGCTGATACGTTTGCTTGAATCTACATCTTAGTTGTATGCTAAGTTACATTTCTGCAACTGTGTATTAGAAAGTGTAGTGAAACACTGAAGTAAGCATTGGGTGGGTTTTGTTGTTGTTTTTTGGGCACACCATATAATAATAAACAGGAATTATTTGCAAACATTTCATAATATGTAAAATAGTAGCTCTCAGTTTTCTGTAAAATATACTGATGAGTTGCTAAATCTTTTATGAAAGCAAGATAATTCATCTAATTATTGCCATGTTTCATCCAAAATCAGAAAGAATATTTCAGTTTATTATCATATCAATTTGAGGATAATGCCCCAAAGACTGTGGTGGCCATAACTGCAAATTTAACAGCAACTGTAGCCTGATTGTTCTGCGGTGGCAGCAACAATGCTGGCCTGGCATTTCTTGTTAATGGCCAGGGAAACATCTTGGTAGAAACGAAAAGCCCATCTGCATTATGCATTTAAACCAGTATCATACCACTTGTTGTGGCTTCGCCCAAAAGATCCTGGGAACTGTAAGGATGCTGAGAATCGTTAGGAGACCCCTATTCCCCTCACAAAACTACAATTCCCAGAGTTTCCCGGGAAGAGGGATTGTGTGGATGGGGCTTAACTGTTATAAGATGATGTGGAATGTGAAAGCCAACAGCTTGAGGCAAGGAGGGAGTGAAAGGCATCTTGGGGTTGGCTCTATAAGAATATGATAAAGGGCAGATAATTTGCATTGCAGGATGTCTTCAACTGTTTTCCTCTATCAATGTCCCACTACAGTGGTGCCCCGCTAGACGAAAGGGTTTTCCGTTTTCGAGTTGCTTCGCAAGACGATTTTCCCTATGGGCTTGCTTTGCAAGACGGAAACGTCTTGTGAGTCTT